>NC_052150.1:224432661-224732661 GCF_902713615.1 Scyliorhinus canicula
CTCTCAAAGCTGGGTGCTGCCTGGCTGTTCTGAATTTCCAGGGGATGCTGATTAGTAAAGGTGACATTGTTAGCAACGGTAGAGGGAAGGCCAAGGAGCTGAGAGACAGTGCTACCCAGGCCCTATCCATTCAGGTACGCACTGCCGCCGGGGCCTCAGGTAAACTCAACCCCACGGAGACAGGAAAATCTCAAGGCAACACAACAGGCCCAGCCAAATTCGCAAACTCAGGGGAAAATCATTCCCAGAGAAAACGGGGTCAGGGATATTGGTGTTCAGGTCACCCAGAAAAAAATCAGTCCAATCAATCTTTTCCCGATTCAGGTACGTTCCAACAACAGTAAATAACGGTGGGACATGTTCAGCATTCAGGCCCTTACCTTCATTTTCATTTTTCAGCTCGGCCTGGCAATCTGGTTCTCTTCAATAAACCTTCACGGTTCACTAATGTCCTTTAGGGAAGGAAATCTGCCATGCTTACCTGGTCTGGGCCTACCTGTGACTCCAGACCCACAGCAATGTCTGACTCTTAACTCCCCCGTCAAGGGCAATTAGGGATGGACAATAAATACTGCCTGCGACGTCCACATCCCATGAACGAAAAAAGAAAGGGTGACATGTTGTATCAGTTCATGTCAATGCGTCACTAAAACAAAACTCGGACCCCCTACGCTGATTTCAGAAACCCCTCTTGTAGGAATGGGGCAGATTCCACACCTTTAATCAGCATGGTCACGTATGGGGAAGAATCGGTGTGATACTTGATCAGTGCGGTTATTAAAGGGGCCGACTAGAAGGCTCCTTTAGACTTGAGCTTGTGAGTTGAGGAGCCATGCGATGCAAGAGTTCCCTTTAGGAATGAATAGACTGACAGTATTGGTTTCTCTTAACATGCTGATAAAGGCAGGCAGCGGTGGGCCTGGTGGGGTCTACATGCAAAGTGCAGCATTGTAGGCCTGCTGGTTATGGTACTGAACTTAACAACCAAACAAGTTAATTTGGAGAAGGGAACTTGTCAGTCCTGCGCTATCTAGTTCGTGCTCAATTCTTCAAGGCAATGTGTCAGCAATGCGGCTTTGGCAGCGTTACCGACATCCCAAGAACAAAATGTTTCTTAAAGCCCGGGATCTGTTATCCAGAAAGCAGCTCTTCAAGGTCTCACCTCTACCCTCCGCCACCCAAAATTAAAACATTGAAGCATTAATCTCACTTCTTTTTCCTGCACTTACGCATTGTGGATGTCGCTGGTTAGGCCAGCATTTATTGCCCATTCTTAATTGCCCTTGGGAAGGTGGTGGTGAGCTGCCTTCCTGAACCGCTGCAGTCCTGAGGTGTAGACACACCCACTGTGCTGTTAGGGAGAGAGTTCCAGGATTTAAACCCAGCGACAGCGAAGGAACGGCCGATATATTTCCAAGTCAGGATGGTGAGTGCCTGGGAGGGGAATCTCCAGGTTGTGGGGTTCCCAGATATCAGTTGTCCTTCTAGATGGTAGCGGTGGTGGCTTTGGAAGGTGCTGCCTAAGGAACCTTGGTGAGTTCCTGCAGTGCATCTTGTAGATGGTACACACGGCTGCCACTGTGTGCTGGTGGTGGAGGGAGTGAATGTTTGTGGAAGGGATGCCAATTATTCTCTCTCAACCAATTTGTGTATTGCACCATTTTTCGGTTGTATTGTGTGGCATTGGGGAATTACAGCAACAAAGGAGGCCATTCGGCCTATCACCCAGTTGCTGTTTTTACAACAGTACAGGTTTTTATGATGCCAAACGTCTTCCAGTGTAGTGTTACTGGACTAACAATTGTAGAATAGATAGAAATTAATAGAATCCTTAGAGTGCAAAAGGAGGCCATTCGGCCCATCAAGTCTGCACCAACACTCTAAAAGAGCACCCTACCTAGGCCCACTCCTCCGCCCTATCCCCACAACCCCACCTCATGATTAGATCCAGAGATCTGAACTAATGACTCAAAGAATGGGGGCAGGATTCTTCGGCCGCGCCCTACCACAAGATTGCCACGGACGAGACGTGAACCGCGTAACGGTCTGCTGACCTCAGGCGGGAATTTCCGTTTGGCGGGTGGGCGCGGCCGAAGAATCCCGCCCTAGTGTTCAGATCCCACCTGCAGAATTGGAATTCACTGAGTTATCACATAGGATCAGAATAAATTAACATGAAGCTCTCGGATTATCCGGGGCTGGTTTAGCACACTGGGCTAAATCGCTGGCTTTTAAAGCAGACCAAGGCAGGCCAGCAGCACGGTTCAATTCCCGTACCAACCTCCCCAAACAGGCGCCGGAATGTGGCGACTAGGGGCTTTTCACAGTAACTTCATTTGAAGCCTACTCGTGACAATAAGCGATTTTCATTCATTTTCATTTCATTTCATTGTACAAACTCCAACATTAGTGTCCGGTGGACGAAGAAATCCGCCATGATTAACCTTTCCAGATTGTACGTGCTCCAGTTCCAACGCCATTGAAACATTCCAAACAGCACACGCACACAGCACACAGACTGCAGAGATACAGTAATAAAGCTCACTGTCTCCCCCTTTGGGAGGAGTGGCCTCGCCAGTGAAAAATGAAAATGAAAATCGCTTATTGTCACAAGCAGGCTTCAGTGAAGTTACTGTGAAAAGCTCCTAGTCGCCACATTCCGGCGCCTGTTCGGGGAGACTGGTACGGGAATCGACCCAACTTTAATGAATTCCGGGACCTCACCAGTGTGTGTGGGAAAACATCAGTTTTAAATCTCTCAAACATCTTGTATCTACGAACCTTTGTCCATCCACCTTTGAGCGAAGGCTAACTGACTGTTTTGGTTCGAACCTATCCCATTTCAGCATTCAGGCTTTTAGACTTTTTAGCGCCTCAGAATCAGTTTCAAATTCCTTGGGGTACACATCACTAAAAATCTGTCCTGGTCCACTCACGTCAACGCTATCACCAAGAAAGCACAACAGTGCCTATACTTCCTCAGGAAACTATGGAAATTTGGCATGTCCACATTAACCCTTACCAATTTTTACAGATGCACCATAGAAAGCATCCTATCGGGCTGCATCACAGCCTGGTATGGCAACTGCTCGGCCCAGGACCGCAAGGAACTTCAGAGAGTCGTGAATACCGGCCAGTCCATCACACAAACCTGCCTCCCATCCATTGACTCCATCTACACCTCCCGCTGCCGGGGGAAAGTGGGCAGCATAATCAAGGATCCCTCCCACCCGGCTTACTCACTTTTCCAACTTCTTCCATCGGGCAGGAGATACAGAAGTCTGAGAACACGCACGAACAGACTCAAAAACAGCTTCTTCCCCACTGTCACCAGACTCCTAAATTACCCTCTTATTGACTGACCTCATTAACACTACACCCTGTATGCTTCATCCGATGCTATTGCTTATGTAGTTACATTGTATATCTTGTGTTGCCCTATTATGTATTTTCTTGAATTTTGTTTAATTTCCTTTTCTTTCCATGTACTGAATGATCTATTGAGCTGCTCGCAGAAAAAATACTTTTCACTGTACCTCGGTACACGTGACAATAAACAAATCCATCCATCCATCCAGAATCTCTTTCGTTCCAACAATAAAAGACCCAACTTTTCATGATTTGTTTGTGTGGATGCCAGGAACAGCCCAGCAACAGCAATCCCGCTTCAAACCTCTCTTTGAACCCCCCGAATTCGATGAGTGTCTGCACCTCGGTTTGCAGCATTATCCAACGCACTCCCTCCAGCCCAATCGTGCACTTGTATTTTATCTCCAGGTGCTTCAAAACGTTGATCCCTCGTTCCTCCCGCAGGAAGCGACAGATGCCGGGTTTCTGGAGGGTGAGTGTCCGGGAGCAGATGTTTGAGGCGATGCTGCGGAGGAGCTCATCCACGGTTTCACAGGCACTGCCCAACCCAGTGATCTGTGGAAAGACAAACACACCAGGCAGACATCAGGAGTTTATTCAATCAATTGGCTGTGCGGTCAATAGGGAGGCAAAAAAGAAAACACTGCACATTCTGAGAGAGACATTGGATTTGTGGCACAGAAAGAGGCCATTCAGATTCCTCATGTGTTGCGCCTGTGTCTCACGTACAAGGTTTCTCAAGTTTCAGCAGCCTACGATTTACAGAAATCTGTGGACATTCAGCCCAAGCTGTCCATGCTCCTTCCGTCCTTCCTTTTCTAACAATCAGCATAACCTCTATGATAGGGACTGGACAGGGTAGATGCAGGAAGGATGTCCCCAATGGTGGGTGTGTCCAGAACCAGGGGTCACAGACTGAGGATAGGGGGTAGACCATTTAGGACAGAGATGAGGAGAATTTTCATAAGAAGTAGGAGGAGTTGACTATTTGGCTCATTAGAATGGACATAAAGGGGGCGATTCTCCCAAGCGGAGCCCGAGTTTTCGCGCCGTCGTGAATGCCGTCGCGTTTCATGACGGCGTGAAATGGGCACGGGGATGACCGATTCTGGCCCCCACAGGGGGCCAGTACGGCGCTGGAGCGGTTCACGCCGGGGGACTTCTTTAGCGCGCCGGCCCCGACTCAACATGGCATCGGTGTTCAGGGGCCATCCGCACAGGAAAGTAGGCCCCCCCCCCCCACAGGCCGCACCCCCCAACCATTCGCGCAGAGTTCCTGCTGGCAGCGACCAGTGGTGAACGGCGCCGGCAAGACTCTGTCGTATCCGCGCGTCCGGGCCGGAGAATCGGCAGCCTCGCCGATTCCAGCTGCCGGCGCAAATGGCGCCGATTCTCTGCACCTCGGAGAATCGCGCGCCGGAGTCATGGCGTCGGGGCACGGTTGCGGCGATTCTCCAGCCCGGCGTGGGGCTCGGAAAATCGCCCCCAAAATTCCTACAGTGCAGAAGGAGGCTATTCGGCCCATCAAGTCTGCACCGACCCTCTGAAAGAACATCCCACCGACCTTGGCCCAACCCCCTGCCCTTTCCTTGTAACCCCACTTAACCTGTACATCTTTAGACACGAAGGGACAATTTTATCATGGCCAGATTCAATTCCGGTCTCGGGTGACTGTCTGTGCAGAGTCTGCACGTCCTCCCCCTGTGTGCGTGGGTTTCCTCCGGGTGCTCCGGTTTCCTCCCACAGTCCAAAGATGTGCGGGTTATGCGGAT
Source organism: Scyliorhinus canicula (assembly GCF_902713615.1). Classification (NCBI taxonomy): domain Eukaryota; kingdom Metazoa; phylum Chordata; class Chondrichthyes; order Carcharhiniformes; family Scyliorhinidae; genus Scyliorhinus; species Scyliorhinus canicula. The sequence continues at coordinate 224,437,803 of NC_052150.1, forward strand.
TGGCCATGCTAAATTTCCCTTAGTGTCCAAATGGTTAGGTGGCGTCACTGTGTTTATGGAGATAGGATGGAGGTGTAGGTTTAAGTACGGTGCTCTTTCCAAGAGCCGGTGCAGACTCGATGGGCCGAATGGCCTCACCTCTTCTCTGTACGTTCTATGATTCTATGAATGCACTTAATCTGCACATCTTTTGGACTGCGGGAGGAAACCGGAGCACCCGGAGGAAACCCACGCAGACACGGGGAGAACGTGCAGATTCTGCACAGAGAGTCACCCCATTGAATTGAACCCGGGACCCCGGCGCTGTGAGGTAGTGCTAACCACTGTGCCACCATGCTGCCCCTATGGAGGAAAGAATAACAATAGTAATGCCTTCGGCATCAAATGAGCTAAGGTATGGAGGGAGTCAGGTGACGTGATGGAAGAGGGGGTAGGCAGTCTTAGTGATGGTGTGGATAAATGCTCGGAAACTCAGCTCGGGGATCACTAGCGTTTACGAAGAGTCTGGCTCAGCTTCAGACAGTTGCCAGGGAGAGGAATGGATCTGGTAACTAGGGAACAGGGTGTGTTGTGAGTAACCAACGGGAATGGCTTTGGGCTTCCCAATATTTAATTAGGGACACTTCCGCTCACTCAATGCTGGACATGGGACAAACAGGCTGACAAGAGAGGTGGGGTGGTCAGGTGACTGGTGAAAGTAGCCCTAACTCTTCATCGCGATACATCCAGCCCTGCTCTTCATCGCGATACATCCAGCCCTACTCTTCATCGAGATACATCCAGCCCTACTCTTCATCGCGATACATCCAGCCCTGCTCTCATCGGAAAGACAAACCTCTGATGGTGCGGTACTCCCTCAGTCACTGGAGTCAGGCTCCGATTTTTGTGCTCAAGCCTTGGGAGTAGGACTTGAACCCAGAGCGTTGTGACTAATAGACTATCAGGCTGTCAACTGGGCACAGCTCACACAAATAAGAAATGAAACTTGGCTTAGGCTGCTGCTGATTACTGGCGATCATTCACCTGGATCCCAGCAAGCATTATTACTGTGACAAAAGAGAGAAAATAAAGTTACAGAACTAAAAGACTGACCTACCCTTAGTCCTGCGGTATCACCTTCTAATGGAAAAATTGAAACCTGTGCAGATCCAGCTAGATAGTCTTGGTAATATTCCTGAAGGAATCTCAATTTGCCGGGTTCCATCCCGATCACGAGATCGCCCGAAACACTATTGTCCAGCAGGTCTTTCACCCGTTCCTCGTTTTCAGCTCGGAAACATTTGAGGGAGATGAGGCAGACCTGGTCACCGGCGTCAGATATTCGGGCCTCGCAGCCCTTCAGTGACAGCAGCAGCTTCTCCCAGTCAGGGGAGGTCAGCACGTGGAGCTGTCTGTCCGATATCGAGATACTAAACTGGCTAATCTGCTGCTCAATCAGGTGGGCGGCCTGATGGGCGACAGGAACTGAGGGAGCAGTAATCGTCAGCGCACCGTCCGAGATGGAAAAACAAGTCGGCAAGCCCTTCTCGCCCAGCACGTTCTGCAAGTGATCCCGAATATCGCCCCTGGAAAATAATTTTGCCTGGTCCTCACTGATGGGGACATCCACTTGGGCTATCTTGCTTAGGAATTCCAGAATCCGGCTTTTCGTCTTCTCGATCTGCAAGGGATCCGTTCCACGGACACAGACACAGTTATTGGCGTCGATAGTCAGGGATAACTCCGAACATTCGTTCCTTAGGTCACGCAGGAATGTGCTGGAATGCAAGATATTCATCTTCCCCATGTCGGGGGCATTTATCACGCTGGTCACTTCGGCCAGCACCTCAGCTTGGGTTTCTACTGCCTGCCGGTCACATTCTCGATCTGTGCTGGAGAGCTGGAGGAAATCGTAATAGGGACGAACGAACAACTCATGATCCTGCAGTTTCTGGCACTTCTGAAGAACTCGGTCAACAGCTGCAAAACAGGTAAACAAAACAGACCTCAATAATGACATTTGCTCACCCCAGGCGGGATCTTTTAAACCCACGCGCCCCAAGAGCGGAGATTCCCGCCTAAGGTCAACGGACCTGTTGTGTGCAATGGGAAGGTTGTGTGGCAGTTTGTGATGCGGGACCAGAAATCCCTGAAGTTGTCCCATATCTAATAAATCCCACCACCTCCCCCCCCCCCCCCCCCCCCCCCCCCCCCCCCCCCGGAGAAGATTCGTAGGCTGTGATGCACAATCAATTACGACGAGACGAGAGTAGAGAGTAATCGAGGCTTTATTAAGCAGAGATGTGTTTCCTCCTGCAGCAGCTGCCGAAATGGCTGCAGCTCGGTGAGCACACACATTTATACACCGCCTACTGGGTGGAGCCAGCAGGCAGGGATCTACCCCCGTACCTGTAGTACAGGGGCCTTACCGTATTACATCCCATGCATGTGATATATACAACAGTGGTGACTACCACATTCACCCCCTTCCAGCAGGGGTGGTGGAAAAACTAGTTACATGTATGTGAGCATTTTAAAGTACTCCATTAAGTACATTTAAAGTACAGCACAGAAACAGGCCCTTCGGCCCTCCAAGCCTGCGCCGACCATGCTGCCCATCGAAACTAAAATCTTCTACACATCCTGGGTCCGTATCCCTCTATTTCCATTCAATTCATGTATTGGTCAAGATGCCCCTTAAACAACACTATCGTCCCTGCTTCCACCACCTCCTCCAGCAGCGAGTTCCAGGCACCCACTACCCTCCGTGTAAAAAACCTGCCTCGTACATCTCCTCTAAACCTTGCCCCTCGCACCTTAAACCTATGCCCCCGAGTAATTGATCCCTCTACCCTGGGGAAAAGTCTCTGACTATCCACTCTATCTATACCCTTCATAATTTTGTGGACCTCTATCAGTTTGCCCCCCAACCTCCGTCGTTCCAGTGAGAACAAACTAAGTTTATTCAACCTCTCCTCAAAGCTAATGCCCTCCATACCAGGCAACATCCTGGTAAATCTCTTCTGCACCCTCTCTAACGGCTCCACATCCTTCTGGTAATGTGGCGACCAGAATTGAACACTATACTCCAAATATGGCCTAACTAAGGTTCTATACAGCTGCAACATGACTTGCCAATTCTTATACTCAATGCCTCGGCCAATGAAGGCAAGCATGCTGTATGCCTTCTTGACTACCTTCTCCACCTGTGTTGCCCCTTTCAGCGACCTGTAGACCTGTACACCTAAATCTCTCTGATTGTCAATACTCTTCAGAGTTCTACCTTTCACTGTATATTCCCTACCTGCATTAGACATTCCAAAATGCATTACCTCACATTTGTCCAGATTAAACTCCATCTGCCATCTCTCCGCCCAAGTCTCCAAACAATTTAAGTCCCGCTGTATCCTCTGACAGTCCTCATTGTTATCCGCAAGTCCACCAAACTTTGTGTCGTCCGCAAACTTACTAATCAGACCAGTTACATTTTCCTACAAATCATTTATATATACAACGAACAGCAAAGGTCCCAGCACTGATCCCTGTGGTACACCACTAGTCACAGCCCTCCAATCAGAAAAGCACCCTTCCATTGCTACTCTCTGCCTTCTATGACCTAGCCAGTTCTGTATCCATCTTGCCAACTCACCTCTGATCCCGTGTGACTTCACCGTTTGTACCAGTCTGCTATGAGGGACCTTGTCAGTGGCCTTACTGAAGTCCATACAGACAACATCCACTACCCTACCTGCATCAACCATCTTTGTGACCTCCTCTAAAAACTCTATAAAGTTAGTAAGACACAACCTTCCCTTCGCAAAACCGTGCTGCCTCTCGCTAATACGTCCACTTGCTTCCAAATGGGAGTAGATCCTGTCTCTGAAGAATTCTCTCCAGTAACTTCCCTACCACTGACGTAAGGCTCACCGGCCTGTAGTTCCCCGGATTATCCTTGCTACCCTTCTTAAACAAAGGAACAACATTGGCTATTTTCCAGTCCTCCGGGACATCACCTGAAGACAGTGAGGATCCAAAGATTTCTGTTAAGCCCTCAGCAATTTCCTCTCTTGCCTCCTTCAGTATTCTGGGGTAGATCCCATCAGGCCCTGGGGACTTATCCACCTTAATATTTTTCAAGACGCCCAACAACTCGTCTTTTTGGATCTCAATGTGACCCAAGCTATCTACACCCGTCTCCGGATTCAACATCCACCAATTCCTTCTCTTTGGTGAATATTGATGCAAAGTATTCATTTAGTACCTCGCCCATTTCCTCTAGCTCCACATATAGATTCCCTCCCCTGTCCTTCAGTGGGCCAACCCTTTCCCTGGCTACCCTCTTGCTTTTTATGTACGTGTAAAAAGCCTTGGATTTTCCTTAGCCCTATTTTCCAATGACTTTTCGTAACCCCTTTTAGCCCTCCTGACTCCTTGCTTAAGTTCCTTCCTACTTTCCTTATATTCCACACAGGCTTTGTCTGTTCCCAGCCTTCTAGCCCTGACAAATGCCTCCCTTTTCTTTTTGACAAGACTACAATATCTCTCGTTATCCAAGGTTCCTGAAATTTGCCATATTTATCCTTCTTCCTCACAGGAACATGCCGGTCCTGAATTCCTTTCAACTGACATTTGAAAGCCTCCCACATGTCAGATATTAATTTACTCTCAAACATCCGCCCCCAATCTATTTTCTTCATTCCCACCTAATAGTGTTATAATTAGCCTTCCCCCAATTTAGCACATTCACCCTAGAACCACTCCTATCTTTGTCCACCAGCACTTTAAAACTTACTGAATTGTGGTCACTGTTCCCGAAATGCTCCCCTACTGAAACTTCTACCACCTGGCCGGGCTCATTCCCAAATACCAGGTCCAGTATAGCCCCTTCCCTAGTTGGAATGTCTACGTATTGTTTTAAGAAGCCCTCCTGGATGCTCCTTACAAACTCTGCCCCGTCCAAGCCCCTAGCAGTAAGTGAGTCCCAGTCAATATTGGTGAAGTTAAAGTCTCCCATCACAACAACCCTGTTGCTTTTACTCTTTTCCAAAATCTGTCTACCTATCTGCTCCTCTATCTCCTGCTGGCTGTTGGGAGGTCTGTAGTAAATCCCCAACATTGTGACTGCACCCTTCTTATTCCTGATCTCTACCCATAAAGCCTTGCTGCCCTCTGAGGTGTCCTCATGCAGTACAGCTGTGATATTCTCCCTAACCAGTAGTGCAACTCCGCCACCCCTTTTACATCCCCCTCTATCCCGCCTGAAACATCTAAATCCTGAAACGTTTAGCTGCCAATCCTGTCCTTCCCTCAACCAGGTCTCTGTAATGCAACATCATAGTTCCAAGTACTAATCCAAGCTCTAAGTTCATCTGCCTTACCTGTTATCCTTCTTGCATTAAAACATATGCACTTCAGGCCACCAGTCCCGCTGTTTTCAGCAACATCTCCCTGTCTGCTCTTCCTCAAACTGGCCCTATTTCCTAGTTCTCCCTCAATGCTTTCACCTTCTGACCTATTGCTCAGAATTGAGATTGATAGCTTTATTTGACCATACTTTTATCAAATGATGAAACAGATGCGAGGGCCTCAATTGGCCCCTCTTTCTATAAATCTACCAAACCAAAGTCTGGGGTCCATGCAATGACCTTAGCTGCTTAGGTCCAAAGTTGATACAATTTATCAGTTTTTCCAATAATTCTTTTCAAAATTAAATTCCTCTGATTGGATTTTGTAACCTGGGCTTTGAACTCACCACCTGTCAACCACAATACCCAAACGTACCATTTTACCTCACAGCCTGCAAAATACGTAAGCTACGTTAGTCAATACCTTCCCATTCCTGGAATACAACGATAGCGGTTCCTGGGGAAACCATGGTAACATCCAGCACGCTCCCTCCGTCGCTGCGCCGGCTCTCGAAGTAAAGGCTTAAGATGTCCTTGTCGTCTGCGGGACTGAGATTTTCCACCAGAATGCGGTCGGTTCGGGGCAGCTGTTCAATGTTTATGGTCGCGCTCTGCAAAGCTCGGCTTCCGGCTTTTCTCTTCATTTTCTCAAGAGCTGGAAAATAAAATTGAAAAATGCAGAAAACTTTCCCCAGAGTCCAAACTGACTGAGATCTGATGCCGTGGATGTCAATCAGTACCATAACTGGGTGTCTAATTGCCCCTCACCACCGCCTCCCCCAGTTGGAGAATATTTGGCTGTCTTCCCCCTTCCCAATAATGCCAGACGATAATCTCACTGTGCGGAGAGCCACAAACACAACGTTGTGGTTTACAGCCACACACTGCAGGGCACAAAGCTGCACACATTCCTATCTTTGTCGTGGTACGGTTTGGTGTCATCTATTCTAATTAATGCATTCCTGAAACACAGCAGACTTGACGTCAATAATCAGATGCACTCAGGCCTCGGAATCTCCGGATCAAATCCACTCCAGGACTCAGCAACATTCGGAGCAGGAGTAGGCCATTCAGCCCCTCGAGCCTGTCCCGTCATTCAATGAGATCATGGCTGATGTGGCCGAACTCCATATACCTGCCTTTGGCCCATATCCCTTAATGTAGGGATAATGCCAGGGGCTGGTTTAGCGCAGTGGGCTAAACAGTTGGCTTGTAACAATGCCAGCAGCGTGGGTTCAATTCCCCTACCAGCCTCCCCGAACAGGCGCTGGAATGTGGCGACTAGGGGCTTTTCACAGTTACTTCATTGAAGCCTACTTGTGAAATTGTAATAATAATAAACAATTATTATTATTATGTATTTGCTTAACAAAAAATGTATCTATCACAGATTAAAAATTAACAACTGATCTAGTTGCTGTTTGTGGGAGAAAGTTCCAAACTTCTACCCTCCCTTTGTATGTAGCAGTGCTTTTGAACATCTCTCCTGAACGATCTGGCCCTAATTGTTAATGGATGCCTCCCCCTAGTTCGAGAATCTCCAACAATGGAAAGAGTTTTGGCGCATTTAGCTAAATGGGAACAAATTCCCACAGCGAGCGCATTTACCCGTGCGCTGTGGGACTTCTTACTGACCCCACCCAGTCCAGCGCCTGTATCTCCACATCACTATTATCTACAGGCAGAGGTGAATGTGTGGAATGGACAATATAGGGAGGTAAATAACATGGAATCATTCAAAATACAAATGGGACCAATATCTGAGGTAATGTTTGATATCAGCCTTCTCACTACATCCAGATACAGGGGGAGTGATGAAGGTCAGGAGGCTGGGGCTAAGCAGCCAAAGCTCGCATTAGTATATTTTTATTTTCTGACTTCTCGAAGTTGGTGAAACACTTCACAGACATACTCCGGTGTGTGCAAGCTGTGGCTCCATTGGTAGCATCCCCACCCCAAGGTCCTGGGTTCAAGTCCCACCCCAGGCTAAGCACAAAGTTCAACAGTGGCTACATTTCCAAAGTGCTCCCGTGTCTGGAACACGCTTTGAAATGCTCGGTCATCGTGAATAAAGTGCTGTATGGCTGCAATCCCCGTTCTTTAGTATTACACAGACTGGCTGCTGACGCCAGCGGAATGCAGTCATTTACTTCAATGTTACACTTTCATGGGTGTTGCTGGCAAGCTGGGCATTTCCGGGCAATCCCCAGTTACCCAGAAAAAGTGGTGAACGGCCTCATTCTGCAACTGATTGACTTGTTCTGCGACTTCAGGGGCGGTTAATACGACAGCGCGGGACAGGAGCCACAAACAGACCAGACTGGGCACACAGTGAGTTTCCTTTCTGTCGGATATCTAGTGAACATGTTTCACCACGATTTGATCATTTCACGGCCATTTCTTTTACCCGATACCGGTTCATTATTTCCAGATTTCGGTTTCAAAACTGGGTTAAAATTCACAAGCTGTCGACGTGAGATTGACTATACATCTCTGGATTATTGGTCCAGGTTTCTGGGTTACTAATCCAGCAACTTTACCACAGCCTCATCCATAATCCAGGCCTTCAGGAGGAGAGGGAATCGAACATCTGTTGCACGTGCACAAGCAGGGCGTCCGTACGCTCATGCACACACATACCTTCTGCAGACAGAGCTTCCTTGAAGTGAACAAGTGCTTGCAGCCTGTCTTGGCCGTAGTGGACAGTGAACTGATCGCTGCTGCAATCAGCGATGCACTCGAGGTAAAGTATTAAAGTGTCATCCGTGATCTGTGGCTTCAGTCCCCGGAGCACAATCTTCCTTGGGTCGTTTGGCGGTGGCCTCCTCACAGTCAGGTCGACATTCTGGAATTTGTGTCCCGGCTTGGACAGGACACTTTGAGCATCTGTATTCAACATTGAAATTTTATTTTAAAAAAGGAGGAATAATTCAGGATTGAATTTTAAAACACACAAGTCAGTTGATCTGGGAATGAACACGACTTTGAGAGGTTGGTGGAGAGGGGGCAGGGGAGGAAACATTTTGGGTATTCAAATTCACCTCTATCGGTTCTGTCGAGATAGAGTGCTGCAGACACTGGATCTCGAGTAGGCCCGAAGTTCAGCTTGCAGTAGTAGCCGTGCTCCTCCCTAATGAACAGGCAAACCCATCAGCAACAGAGCTTTAATGGCAACCCGTGGCCTTGTTCCTGCTTTTCTATCTCCCCCCCCCCCCTTGCTGTTAATCACTTGCCATCTCACCTGTGGGGTTCTCAAAGGTGATCAGAGCATAGTCACCCTGTCGTTTGGTGGAGGTGATGGTTCCTCCCCCCGAGCGGCGATTGCTCTCAAAATACAAGGTTAGAATATCCAGGGGCATGTCGTCGGTGATGCCATGTACCTGCAGGACACAGTCATCCGTGGGATCGGCCTGCTCCATCCTCGTCTCCTGTCACACACAGAGAACACAAGAAGGTCAGTCAAATTTGGCTATAAAACAAATACTCGCCTTGATTTGCCGACGTTTGAATTCCTGACACGAACCCGAACTGCCAATTCTAAGCAGAGTGTTAACTGAGTAAAGATCACCATTCTGGAGGAGAGTCATACTGTTTTGGACTCAAAACATTAACTCTGTTACCCTCTCACAGACACTGCCACACCTGCTGAATTTAACCAGCATTTTCTGTTTTTATTTCAGACCTCCATTATCCGTGGTATTTTTTAAATTAAAGTATGTATAGTTTGTCGGGTGATAGAGGATTGGGGCACAGGAGGCCATTTGGCCCATCATATCTGTACTAGCTCCTTATTATAGCAATATGAAATAAATCCCATTGTCCTGCACTTATCCAATCTGCTCCTACTCCAAATATTTAACCCATTCCCTTTAATGGTGCAGCAATCTCCACATTAACCCCAAGCTGTATAAAAGACATTTGGCTGCATTCTGGGGTTGCCCACAATGGGAAGCCCCATTGGCCGGCTGACGGGACGGAGAATCCCGCGGGCATGCCGGAGAATCCCACCCATTCTTCCCGGGCCCTCCCTCCCTCTGCTCCAGTGGGATCATTTTCATTTGCTAACCTCATTCTGATTGGCTTGCCTATTCATTTTACCAAAACTCCTCATAATTTCAAAAATATTTCTGTTCAATGTCCTCTTTGCCTTCTCCTGCTGCTGTGGAAACGTTGCCAGCCTCAATTCTCTCTGTACTCGGATAGTTTTGTCGTTCTGGTGAATTTGATGTCCTTTTAATAGTGGGGTTCACAAAACAGGACATTAGTAATGAGGATCAGCAAAGTTGGATTTGTTTTAACTTCTTTGCTAAACAATGCAAAATCCTGTGGATGCTGGGATCAGAAACAAGAACAGAGGATACTGGGAAAATTCAGCAGGTCTGGCAGCATCTGTAAGGGGAGAAAACAGAGTTATCGTTTCGAGTCCTTTGGTTCGTCGTCAGAAGAGCCCCTCCCCCCATGGTCAGGCAATTTGGATTTGAACCCATAGATCTCCTCAATCATTCAATTCTTCAGTATCTCCTCATTAAGCATCATCCATTTTTCCTTTATTGCATTAACAACGATCTGCTACTTTTCAGCCCACATTGCATACTTTGCCGAATTCATCCATCTCAAAAGTTAACTCCCCTTAATTCCATTGACAGCTTTGTGTCATCTGTCCCCCTCTCCCTCACAGCCTCCAGCATAAGATGCAGGACACCAACAATGAAGCGGGGGACAGTGATTTCAGAACTCGCTGTCTCAGAAGGCAGTGGAGGCAGGATCGTTGAATATTTTTTAAGGGGGAGATTGAAAGATTCTTGTTAAGCCAGGGAATGTTGAATTCGAAACACAGATCAATCAGCCGCGATCTTATTGAATGGCAGTGCGGGCTCGAGGGGCCGAATGGCCGACTTCGACTGATATGCTTGTACGCGAGGAGTGCCAGGCCCAAGGCTCCCCTGTGACAACTCACTTCCCTCTGGTGCTGTCAAAAGCTTTGGCACCCCAACTGACTTGGTGAAGGGATCCAAATGAACGGTTGCCAAATCTGCTGATGATACTTTACAAATTAGGCAGGAAAGTAAGTTGTGAGGTTACAAAGGGGTCTACAAAGGGATAGGTGAAGAGAATGGGCAAAAAAAAATGAGGTAGACGGTGAGAATATGGAAACATCTCCACTTTGGCGGGAAGAATAGAAAAGCAGTAATTATTTCATTGGGCAGAGATTACAGAACTCGGAGATGCATGAATCATAAAAAGTTGTAGGCAGGTGCAGCAAGTGATTAAGAAGGTAAATGGAATGTTGTCATTTACTGAAAGCGGATAGAATATAAAAGTACAGGGCTTTGGTGAGACCTGAGTTACCTTGAAACCGTGTAGAGTTTAAGGCTCCTCATTTAAATGAGAGATATACTTGCACTGCAAGCAGTTCAGAAAAGGTTCACGAGGCTTATTCCTGAGGTGAAGAGGTAGTCTTAAGAGGAAAGGCAGGTTGGGCCGATACTCATTGGAGTTCAGAAGAATGAGAGGCCATTTTATTGAAACGTACACGATCCTGAGGGCGTTTGATTGGTTAGAAACCCAGAGGATATTTTGCCTCGTGGAGAAAATCTAGAACTAGGGGGACACAACTTAAAAATAAGGGGTTATCCCCATTTAAGGCAGGAGATGAGGAGGAATTTATTCTCTCCAGAAGATCGGTGGCCTCTAGAATTCTCTTCCCCCAGAAATCAGTCGAGGCTGGCTCATCGAATACATTCGAGGGTGGGTTGGACAGATTTTTGATCCTCAACGGGGTCAAGAGTTAGGGGGGGCAGGCAGGAATGTGGAGTTAGGGTCACAATCAGATCAGTCATGATCTTTTTGAATGGCTGAGCAGGCTCAATGGGGCCTAGTCCTGCTCCATTTACTATGATCTGATGTTCCCTCTCAAGCCTCCAACACATGCATGACTGTGCTGAATGGAACCTTGTCGGGCCAATGGACAGGCCGTGGACAACAAAGCGATTTCAGCAAAGGAAGCTGGGGACTCATTTGATAACTCTTTCCAGGAGCCGTCATGAGCCTCAGGAGTCAAATGGACTCCTTCTGTGCTGTATGACTCTGTACAATTCCAACTACAATGTGACGAATCTCAGTTCTAACCTCAGACGTCAAGAGGTCGACGGAAACCAGCCAATCTTCTAATGGTGTCGGACCTCCCCCGCTGCGATCCCAGCCTGTGGGTGTAAAAGGAGCTGGAATTAGTTATATTCGATTGGTATTTGTGCAAGTGAACACGTCAGTGGTTTTGCCAACAGTACAATTTGGTGTCCAGTCCGGCTCTTTTTACATCAGTTGCTTCACAAACGTAATCAAGAGCGAAATGGATTCTGTTTTCTGCTTCGATTGATGCCATCAGGTGGCCAACCTTCAGCTTGGGAGTAGGCAAAGATTAATAAACAATAAGCTGCTCTAGACAACGGCTCTAATGCAGGAAAACGTCCCAAGAGACTTCAAAGGAGCGCAATCAAACATTGATATGATGCCTAAGGTGATCTCAGGGCAAACATTTGTGTAATTAATCCATTTTCTTCTTTTTTTTTCTCTTTTTCTAAATTTAGAGTACCCAATTCATTTTTTCCAATTAAGGGGCAATTTAACATGGCCAATCCACCTACCCTGCACATCTTTGGGTTGTGGGGGCGAAACCCACGCAGACACGGGGAGAATGTGCAAACTCCACACGGACAGTGACCCAGAGCCGGGATCGAACCTGGGACCTCGGCGCCATGAGGCCGCAGAGCTAACCCACTGCGCCGCCGTGCTGCCCAATTATTCCATTTTCAAATTCTCATCCACATTTCCTAATTCTTCTGTTGACTTGCCCCTCCCCATCTATATAGCCTCTTCCAGTCTTCATTATCAGAGTCATAGAGTCAGAGTCAGACAGCACAGAAACAGGCCCTTCGGCCCACCATGTCAATGCCAGCCTTCAAATTCCAATCCAGCACTCGATCCATCGCCTGCCATGCCTTGGTTATTCAAATGCTCATCCAGGTGCTTCCTAAGTGTTGCGAGAGTACCTTCCCCCCCACCCACCCAGGTAGCACATTCCATATTTCTACCACCGTCTGGGTGAAACAATGTTTCCTCAGGTCCTCGCCAAACCTCTTACCCCTCACCTTAAACCTGTGCCCTCTGGTCTTAAACATCTCTGCCATGGGGAAAGATCTACTCAATCTATGCCTCTCATAATTGTGTGTACCTCTATCAGATCCCCCCTCAGCCTCCTCTGCTCCAGGGAAAACAAACCCGGCCTATCCAGTCCCTCCTGCTAGTTGAAACTTTCCGTCCCAGGAAACATCCTGGTGAATCTCCTCTGCACCCTCTCTAGTGAAATCAGGCCCTTCCGATGGTGCTGGGACCAGAACTGCACACAGTATCCCAACTGTGGCCTAACCAATGTTTGATAAAGTTGTACCAAGACCTCCCAGCTCCTATATTCGATGCCCCGGCTAATGAAGACAGCATTCCATATGCCTTCTTCACCATCCGGTCTCCCGGTGCTCACCCTTGTCGAATGGTCTGCTCGCACACACTCTGTGCAGCAGTGTGAAAATTAATGGAACACATTTCAAATACTGGTCTTCGTAAAAAGGATTAGGATACAATGCATTGATCTATTCTCATTTCTTTTACACTCCCACTGTCGATATCTGAAATATCCACAGTTAGAGGGAATGCTACCATGGTGGCATTTGAACCCATGTCCCCAAAGCTTTCGTTTGTATTTATTCATTTCATAGGATGTGGCCATCACTGGCTAGGTCAGCAGTTATTGCCCATCCCAAATTGCCCTTAAGAACGTGGTGATGAGCTGTCTTTGAACTGCTGCAGTCCATGTGGTGTAGGTACATCCACAGTGCTGTTGGGGAGGGAGTTCCAGGATTTTGACCCAGTGACAGTGAAGGAACAGGATGGTGTGCGGCGTGGAAGGGAACCTCCCATGTGGTGGGGTTCCCAGGTATCTGCTGCCACTGTCCCTCTGGATGGTAGTGGTTGTGGAAGGTGCTGCCTGTGGAGCCTTGGTGAGTTCATCGATTATAGATCATAGAATTTACTGTGCAGAAGGAGGCCATTCGGCCCATTGAGTCTGCACCGGCTCATGGAAATATCACCCTACCCGAGCCCACACCTCCACCCTATCCCCGTAACCCATCCAACCTTTCGTTGCCGCACTGCATCTTGTAGATGGTGCACACAGTTGCCACTGTGCGTTAGTGGTGGAGGGAGTGAATGTTTATGGATGGAGTGCCAGTCAGTAGGGCTGCTTTGTCCTGGATGGTGTTGAGCTTCTTGAGCGTTGTTGGAGCTGCACTTATCCAGGCAAATGGAGAGTATGTCATCACACTCCTGACTTGTGCCTTGAATGTGGGGACAGGCTTTTGGGGAGCCAGGAGGTGAGTTACTCACCGCAGGATTCCCAGCCTCTAAACCACTTCCTGTAACCTCAGTATTTGTACGGCTAGTTCCATTGAGATTCTGGCCAATAGTTACTCCCAGAATATTGATAGAGGAGATTCTGTGATGATACTGCCATCGAACGTCAAGGGATTTCTGGATTGTTAGTACAACAAAATTACCATGCCACCACCACCTGGGCCAAACCTGTGCAGGTAATAGCTGCATGTCTGAACCTGAGTAAACATGAAACAGCCTCAGATCACAGTGACATGGAACAGGGATAGAAGAGTGGCAAGGTCAACGGAGGCCTACTTTCGACCCCATTCTGTCTGGTTTGTGAGGAAGGAGAGGTAAGGCCTCTCTCTCTCTCTGCACAATCCAGGATGGGGCTCCTTACCCTAAGGTGCACCTGTAAAAAAACAGAACTGAGAGCAGTTGCACAAAGAGGGCCCATCAGCACTTTCTCACAGGCACCGAGGGATGTGCAGTGAATGCCCACAAGAATGAAGTAAACATGCAGTAATTAAAACATCCCACCTATACACCCCACAAGAGGCACGGGGTGTCGACCATCCCCGTCACCTCTACTGAGTACGGACTTCTCCGGTAACGGGACAGGGCTACACCTTTAAGCAGGGTAGCCCACACGGTATAAAACTCCCAACCTGGGTGCAGGTCGCAGCGGAAAACCCTTCAGGAGTGGAGTCATTAAATGAACGTATTTATAAACAGTCCTTTTTACATCCTACCCATGGTTCCTTGGGATCATTCTGTGCGGATTCTACGCTATATACATGGCCATTATTGATGGTCAAAAATCACAGGACAGCCAGCTCCAAAACTGGGGTTGGCCACTCGAATCCAGCCCAAGGCCCACTGTTACTGATGTGGAACAAACGATCAATACAAACCACTTAGCGGAAAAGAGGAACAAGTAAATACAGGATCCCTTCCCTACTATCCCCTGCCCGATGTCTGGCAGGAGGGGGGGGGGGGGCAAAATATCTCAGGGTTTAGGTTGTGGATGGGGGGCGGGGGGGTCGGTATTTGCTGTGTGTAGCAAATCGTCAACTTCTTATGGGTAAAAAGAAACTTAGCACAGAGTAGAAGCCTGGCACTGGGAGTAAACGCAAGGTCACTGGCAAACCAGATAGCGTGAGCAGAGAGAAAAACAACTTGTGATTTAAAATGTGTAGTTCAGCTCACAAATGATCTCGTGAGAGAGGAATCAGAAATCAAGGAATACAGTAGGACTGCTCAGCGAGCCTCCCCAATATGTAGGCCCAAAGCCTGGGCTTTTCTCAATCCCCAAAGCACATTACCACACAGCACATTCTCCGTCAGGATTATGGGTCAAGGCAGAGGAAAGACGGGAACATAAAATATCCGATTGGGAAGAGAGAGATCGTTATGTCTCCAACTAGTCTCAGGAACATATGGAGCTGGATTCTCCGCCCATGCCCGCCCAGCGACTGGAGAATCCCACCCGAGATCAATGGATGTTTCCATTGTCCGCGTTTGGCCCGTGGCGATCCTGAAGCGGGCGGGGCGGAAGAATCCAGCCCATGGTACTTATCATTTGGGGGGGCTGGTGTAGCTCAGTTGGCTAGATAGCTGGCTTGTGATGCAGAGCAAAGCCAGCAGCGTGGGTTCAATTCCCGTACTGGTCCAAGGTTATTCATGAAGGCCCCGCCTGCTCAACCTGGTCCCTTACCTAAGGTGTGGTGATCCTCAGGTTAAATCACTACCAGCCTATGGGCATCTAGGACCATGGTGACTTTACCTTACCCAGCTATGAAATAATAATTTAACAATATGAATAGGATGATATTTTAGGATAGGTAACATGATGGAAATGAGCCAAATGCAAATTTGGGAGCATTCACAATTAAAAAGTACAATCAAAATGTTTTGCCCTAAGTCTTGTACTTTTACAAGTACACAGCTGTGCTACTTGCTTCCAGCTTATACTTTTTTTACACCAAATTAACCAGTGTCTCACTACAATCTGGCAGTGGATAAATAACAACCAAACTGGGTTTGTCCCACATCTACTGCTCACATACAAATCCGACAGCCAATTCCAGACTGGCCCTGGCAGAAGGCGGAGGTTAAAACAATGTACCCAACCCTCTCTGCATCCCCGCACAATATATCACACAGGACTGGAGTGGGTGGGTGAACAAACATTGGGAGCTGGAAACTGCCTATTTCCTGCATCTAATAGGTGTAGATTTGCCCCCCCCTCCGTCTTTCCCCAAAGGCCCCTCACAACACAACAAGGCTCTCCTCCCAAAAAAGCAGAAATGCCACTGTTGCTTCCCCACCTTTCCCTCGGGAGCCAATTAATGGCTTTTCTTCCCAACAACAACTTGCATTTCTAAGGGGCTTTTTAAAACAGTGAAACGTGGTGACTGGAAGCGTCACCTGGAGATATTAGGGCAGCTTTTACCCAGCAGCCCAGGGTGAGGAAGGTTTTACCCAGCAGCCCAGGGTGAGGAAGGTTTTACCCAGCAGCCCAGGGTGAGGAAGGTTTTACCCAGCAGCCCAGGGTGAGGAAGGTTTTACCCAGCAGCCCAGGGTGAGGAAGGTTTTACCCAGCATCCCAGGGTGAGGAAGGTTTTACTGAACATTGAGGGTGAGGAAGGTTTTACTGAACATTGAGGGTGAGGAAGGTTTTACTGAACATTGAGGGTGAGGAAGGTTTTACCCAGCAGCCCAGGGTGAGGAAGGTTTTACCCAGCAGCCCAGGGTTAGGAAGGTTTTACCCAGCAGCCCAGGGTGAGGAAGGTTTTACCCAGCAGCCCAGGGTGAGGAAGGTTTTACCCAGCATCCCAGGATGAGGAAGGTTTTACCCAGCAGCCCAGGGTGAGGAAGGTTTTACCCAGCAGCCCAGGGTGAGGAAGGTTTTACCCAGCATCCCAGGATGAGGAAGGTTTTACCCAGCAGCCCAGGGTGAGGAAGGTATTACTGAACATTGAGGGTGAGGAAGGTTTTGCCCAGCAGCCCAGGGTGAGGAAGGTTTTACCCAGCAGCCCAGGGTGAGGAAGGTTTTACCCAGCAGCCCAGGGTGAGGAAGGTTTTACTGAACATTGAGGGTGAGGAAGGTTTTACCCAGCAGCCCAGGGTGAGGAAGGTTTTACCCAGCAGCCCAGGGTGAGGAAGGTTTTACCCAGCAGCCCAGGGTGAGGAAGGTTTTACCCAGCAGCCCAGGGTTAGGAAGGTTTTACTGAACATTGAGGGTGAGGAAGGTTTTACCCAGCATCCCAGGGTGAGGAAGGTTTTACCCAGCAGCCCAGAGTGAGGAAGGTTTTACCCAGCAGCCCAGGGTGAGGAAGGTTTTACCCAGCAGCCCAGGGTGAGGAAGGTTTTACCCAGCAGCCCAGGGTGAGGAAGGTTTTACCCAGCAGCCCAGGGTGAGGAAGGTTTTACCCAGCAGCCCAGGGTGAGGAAGGTTTTACCCAGCAGCCCAGGGTGAGGAAGGTTTTACCCAGCAGCCCAGGGTGAGGAAGGTTTTTACTGAACATTGTGGGTGAGGAAGGTTTTACCCAGCAGCCCAGGGTGAGGAAGGTTTTACCCAGCAGCCCAGGGTGAGGAAGGTTTTACTGAACATTGTGGGTGAGGAAGGTTTTACCCAGCATCCCAGGGTGAGGAAGGTTTTACCCAGCAGCCCAGGGTGAGGAAGGTTTTACTGAACATTGTGGGTGAGGAAGGTTTTACCCAGCATCCCAGGGTGAGGAAGGTTTTACCCAGCAGCCCAGGGTGAGGAAGGTTTTACCCAGCAGCCCAGGGTGAGGAAGGTTTTACCCATGAGCCCAGGGTGAGGAAGGTTTTACCCAGCAGCCCAGGGTTAGGAAGGTTGAGGAAGTGATTCCAGATTTGTTTTAGGCTGAGGCAGCCAAAGTCAGGACCACCAATGGGAACGCTGAGGGATGAGGAATGCTCAAGAGGCTGGAATTAGAGGAGTGCAAAGATTTCAGAGGGTTGGGGGTGCTGGAGGAGGTGACAGAAGATTTGACCTTCCCATTACATCCCCTGGAAAGGGAAGCCTAATACTGTGTGAGTGTCAGTGAGGAGGTAGTGAGTCAGTAAGCCCCCCTTGCTGACTCTCTGGGCGACAGGACATGGGGAAGTAGTGGGAGGAAGCCCTCAGCCCGGAGATATGGGGCTGGTTGTAACAGGAAGTAAAGTGGCTTCAGTGAGGGGAGAGAACACACGCAGCACAAACAACACCGGCGCAGCCTTCAATCCTGTGTTCCAGGAGCTTACTGCAAAGCTGCACAGCGGGAGCAGCTTCATTGCCTACTGGTTCCAGAGACACAGACAGAGTCACACAGACAGACACAGAGACACACACACAGAGACAGAGTCACACACAGAGACAGTCACAGAGACACAGACAGAGTCACACAGACAAAGTCAGAGACAGTGTCACACACACACAGACAGAGCCACAGAGACAGACCGAGTCACACACACAGACACAGAGACAGACCGAGTCACACACAGACACAGAGACAGACCGAGTCACACACACAGACACAGAAACAGACAGAGTCACACACACAGACACAGAGACAGACAGAGTCACACACACAGACAGAGACACACACACAGACAGAAAGAGACACACACACACAGTCAAACACACAGACAGAGTCACACACACACACAGACAGACAGAGACACACACACACAGTCACACACTCACACAGACAGAGTCACACACAGACACACACAGACAGAGTCACACACACACACAGACAGACAGAGACACAGACAGTCACACACACA
Source organism: Scyliorhinus canicula (assembly GCF_902713615.1). Taxonomy (NCBI): domain Eukaryota; kingdom Metazoa; phylum Chordata; class Chondrichthyes; order Carcharhiniformes; family Scyliorhinidae; genus Scyliorhinus; species Scyliorhinus canicula. Next base: position 224,456,411 of record NC_052150.1, read on the forward strand.
CAGACAGACAGAGTCACACACACACACAGACACACACACACACACACAGACAGAGTCACACACACACACAGACACACACACAGACAGAGACACACACAGACACACACACAGACACACACACACACAGACAGAGACACACACACACACACAGACAGAGTCTCACACACAGACAGAGTCACACACACAGACAGAGTCACACACACACACACAGACAGAGACACACACACACACACACAGTCTCACACACAGACAGAGTCACACACACAGACAGAGACACACACACACACACAGACAGAGACACACACACACACAGACAGAGACACACACACACACACACAGACACACAGTCTCACACACAGACAGAGTCACACACACAGACAGAGTCACACACACACACAGACAGAGACACAGACAGACAGAGACACACACACACACACAGAGTCACACACACACAGAGTCACACACACACACAGACAGACAGAGACACACACAGACAGACAGAGACACACACAGACAGAGAGTCACACACACGCACACAGACAGAGTCACACACACACAGACAGACAGAGACACACACACACAGACAGAGTCACACACACACACACACACAGAGTCACACAGACACAGACATACAGAGTCACACACACACACAGAGTCACAGACAGTCACACACACACAGAGTCACACAGACATAGAGTCACACACACAGACAGACAGAGTCACACACACAGACAGACAGAGTCACACACACAGACAGACAGACAGAGACACACACACACAGAGTCACACACACACACACAGACAGAGTCACACAGACATAGAGTCACACACACAGACAGACAGAGTCACACACACAGACAGACAGAGTCACACACACACACAGACAGACAGAGACACACACACACAGAGTCACACACACACACACAGACAGAGTCACACACACAGTCACACAGACACAGACAGACAGAGTCACACACACACACAGACAGAGTCACACAGACACAGAGTCACACACACACACACAGACAGAGTCACACAGACACAGAGTCACACACACTCACAGACAGACAGAGACACACACAGACAGAGTCACACACACACACACAGACAGAGTCACACACACAGACAGACAGAGTCACACAGACACAGAGTCACACACACACACAGACAGAGACACACACAGACAGAGTCACACACACACACACAGACAGAGTCACACACACACAGACAGAGTCACACACACACACAGAGTCACACACACACACACAGACAGAGTCACACACACACAGAGTCACACACACACACAGACAGAGTCACACACACACACACAGACAGAGTCACACACACAGACAGACAGAGTCACACAGACACAGAGTCACACACACACACAGACAGAGACACACACAGACAGAGTCACACACACACACACAGACAGAGTCACACACACACAGACAGAGTCACACACACACACAGAGTCACACACACACACACAGACAGAGTCACACACACACAGAGTCACACACACACACACAGACAGAGTCACACACACACACACAGACAGAGTCACACACACACACAGAGTCACACAGACACAGAGTCACACACACACACAGACAGACAGAGACACACACAGACAGAGTCACACACACACACACAGACAGAGTCACACAGACAGAGTCACACACACAGACAGACAGAGTCACACAGACACAGAGTCACACACACACACAGACAGACAGAGACACACACAGACAGAGTCACACACACACACACAGACAGAGTCACACACACACACACAGACAGAGTCACACAGACACAGAGTCACACACACACACAGACAGAGTCACACAGACACAGAGTCACACACACACACAGACAGACAGAGACACACAGACAGAGTCACACACACACACACACACACAGAGACAGTCACACACAGACACAGAGTCACACACACACACACACACACAGACAGAGTCACACACACACACACACACACACACAGAGTCACACACACACACACACACACAGAGTCACACACACACACACAGAGTCACACACACACACACACACAGAGTCACACACACACACACACACAGACAGAGTCACACACACACAGAGTCACACACACACACACACACACAGAGTCACACACACACAGACAGAGTCACACACACACACACACACACACACAGAGTCACACAGACACAGAGTCACACACACACAGACAGGGTCACACACACACACACAGAGTCACACACACACACACAGACAGAGTCACACACACACACACACACACACAGAGTCACACAGACACAGAGTCACACACACACAGACAGGGTCACACACACACACACAGAGTCACACACACACACACAGAGTCACACACACACACACACAGAGACAGTCACACACAGACACACAGCTGAATGTCGTTACCTGAGAAACGAAAGAGAAAGTGAAACTGCAGCAATACCGCCCCCCCCCCCCCCAGCTCCGAAGCGGAGTCACCCCCCAAACCCCCCCCCCCAAAACCCCCAACAACAATCAGATTAGAAATACTGACACATCACAAATAGACATTTTCATATAAACACCGCGATTTAACTCATCCATTTCCCAACTGCTTTGCTGTGAACTTCCGGACAGAAACTCCGTTCATTCCCCTCCCTCTGCCTCTCTCTCCCTCTCCCTCTGCCTCTCTCTCTCTCTCTCCCTCCTCTCTCTCCCCTCCCTCATTCAGGGGTAACTTGCCATTTTGGGGACCCTCGCCCCTGTGCTGTGAAGTTGGGGGTGAGCTGGGGCTGGGGTAGGGGTGATACTCACAGACTGTGTGATCCTCCAGCCGGGGATTTCCACATACCCAGACTGCCAGGGAAATGTACTCAGGCTGAGAGACACGCCCTCAAGCAGCCAGCACACAGCCTGCTCTGCCTGCCCTGCCCTGCTCTACCCTCCTGCCTGTCCTGCCCTGCTCTACCCTCCTGCCTGTCCTGCTCTGCCTGCCCTGCCCTCCTGCCTGTCCTGCCCTGCCCTCCTGCCTGTCCTGCCCTCCTGCCTGTCCTGCCCTGCCCTGCCCTCCTGCCTGTCCTGCTCTGCCTGCCCTGCCCTCCTGCCTGTCCTGCCCTGTCCTCCTGCCTGTCCTGCCCTGCCCTGCTCTACCCTCCTGCCTGTCCTGCCCTGCCCTGCTCTACCCTCCTGCCTGCCCTGCCCTCCTGCCTGTCCTGCCCTCCTGCCTGTCCTGCCCTGACCTCCTGCCTGTCCTGCCCTGCCCTGCCCTCCTGCCTGCCCTGCCCTCCTGCCTGCCCTGCACTCCTGCCTGTCCTGCCCTGCCCTCCTGCCTATCCTGCCCTGCCCTCCTGCCTGTCCTGCCCTGCCTTCCTGCCTGTCCTGCCCTCCTGCCTGTCCTGCCCTGCCCTCCTGCCCTGCCCTCCTGCCCTGCCCTCCTGCCTGTCCTGCCCTGCCCTCCTGCCTGTCCTGCCCTGCCCTCCTGCCCTGCCCTCCTGCCTGTCCTGCCCTGCACTCCTGCCTGTCCTGCCCTGCCCTCCTGCCTGTCCTGCCCTGCCCTCCTGTCTGTCCTGCCCTGCCCTGCCCTCCTGCCTGTCCTGCCCTGCCCTCCTGCCTGTTCTGCCCTGCCCTGCCCTCCTGCCTGTCCTGCTCTGCCCTCCTGCCTGTCCTGCCCTGCCCTCCTGCCTGTCCTGCTCTCCTGCCTGCCCTGCCCTCCTGCCCTGCCCTCCTGCCTGTCCTGCCCTGCCTGTCCTGCCATGCCCTCCTGCCTGTCCTACCCTGCCCTCCTGCCTGTCCTGCCCTGCCCTCCTGCCTGTCCTGCCCTGCCCTCCTGCCTGTCCTGCCCTGCCCTGCCCTCCTGCCTGTCCTGCCCTGCCCTCCTGCCTGTTCTGCCCTGCCCTCCTGCCTGTCCTGCTCTGCCCTCCTGCCTGTCCTGCCCTGCCCTCCTGCCTGCCCTCCCTCCTGCCTGCCCTGCCCTCCTGCCCTGCTCTCCTGCCTGTCCTGCCCTGCCCTCCTGCCTGTCCTGCCCTGCCCTGCCCTCCTGCCTGTCCTGCCCTGCCCTCCTGCCTGTCCTGCCCTGCCCTCCTGCCTGCCCTGCCCTGCCCTGCCTGTCCTGCTCTGCCCTGCCCTCCTGCCGTGCTTTACCCTCCTGCCTGTCCGTCCTGCTCTGCCCTGCCTGTCCTGCCCTGCCCTCCTGCCTGTCCTGCCCTGCCCTCCTGCCTGTCCTGCCCTGCCCTGCCTGTCCTGCCCTGCCCTCCTGCCTGTCCTGTCCTGCCCTGCCCTCCTGCCTGTCCTGCCCTGCCCTGCCCTCCTGCCTGTCCTGCCCTGCCCTGCCTGTCCTGCCCTGCCCTCCTGCCTGTCCTGTCCTGCCCTGCCCTGCCTGTCCTGCCCTGCCCTCCTGCCTGTCCTGCCCTGCCCTGCCCTCCTGCCTGTCCTGCCCTGCCCTCCTGCCTGTCCTGCCTTGCCCTCCTGCCTGTCCTGCCCTGCCCTCCTGCCTGTCCTGTCCTGCCCTGCCCTCCTGCCTGTCCTGCCCTGCCCTGCCCTCCTGCCTGTCCTGCCCTCCTGCCCTGCCCTCCTGCCTGTCCTGCCCTGCCCTGCCCTGCCCTCCTGCCTGTCCTGCCCTGCCCTCCTGCCTGTCCTGCCCTGCCCTGCCCTCCTGCCTGTCCTGCCCTGCCCTCCTGCCCGTCCTGCCCTGCCCTCCTGCCTTGCCCTCCTGCCTGTCCTGCCCTGCCCTCCTGCCTGTCCTGCCCTGCCCTGCCCTCCTGCCTGTCCTGCCCTGCCCTCCTGCCCGTCCTGCCCTGCCCTCCTGCCTTGCCCTCCTGCCTGCCCTGCCCTGCCCTCCTGCCTGTCCTGCCCTCCTGCCCTGCCCTCCTGCCTGTCCTGCCCTGCCCTGCTCTCCTGCCTGTCCTGCTCTGCCCTCCTGCCTGTCCTGCCCTGCCCTCCTGCCTGTCCTGCCCTGCCCTCCTGCCTGTCCTGCCCTGCCCTCCTGCCTGTCCTGCCCTGCCCTCCTGCCTGTCCTGCCCTGCCCTCCTGCCTGTCCTGCCCTGCCCTCCTGCCTGTCCTGCCCTGCCCTGCCTGTCCTGCCCTGCCCTCCTGCCTGTCCTGCCCTGCCCTCCTGCCTGTACTGCTCTGCCCTGCCCTCCTGCCTGTCCTGCCCTGCCCTCCTGCCTGTCCTGCCCTCCTGCCTGTCCTGCCCTGCCCTCCTGCCTATCCTGCCCTGCCCTCCTGCCTGTCCTGCCCTGCCCTCCTGCCTGTCCTGCGCTGCCCTGCCTGCCCCGTCCTGCTCTGCCTTGCCTGCCCTGCTCTCCTGCCCTGCTCTACCCTCCTGCCTGTCCATCCTGCTCTGCCCTCCTGCCTGTCCTGCCCTCCTGCCTGTCCGTCCTGCTCTGCCCTCCTGCCTGTCCTGCCCTCCTGCCTGTCCGTCCTGCTCTGCCCTCCTGCCTGTCCTGTCCTCCTGCCTGTTCTGCCCTGCCCTCCTGCCTGTCCTGCCCTACCCTCCTGCCTGTCCTGCCCTGCCCTCCTGCCTGTCCTGTCCTCCTGCCTGTTCTGCCCTGCCCTCCTGCCTGTCCTGCCCTGCCCTCCTGCCTGTCCTGCCCTACCCTCCTGCCTGTCCTGCCCTGCCCTCCTGCCTGTCCTGTCCTCCTGCCTGTTCTGCCCTGCCCTGCCCTCCTGTCTGTCCTGCCCTGCCCTCCTGCCTGTCCTGCCCTACCCTCCTGCCTGTCCTGTCCTCCTGCCTGTCCTGCTCTGCCCTGCCTGTCCTGTCCTGCTCTCCTGCCTGTCCCGTTCTGCTCTGCCCTCCTGCCTGTCCTGCACTCCTGCCTGTCCTGTCCTGTCCTGCCCTCCTGCCCTGCCTGTCCTGTCCTGCCCTGCTCTGCCCTCCTGCCCTGCTCTGCCCTCCTGTCCTGCCCTCCTGCTTGTTCCACCCTCCTGCCTGTCCTGCCCTGCTCTGCCCTCCTGTTCCACCCTCCTGCCTGTCCTGCCTTGCTCTGCCCTCCTGTCCTGCCTCCTGCCTGTCCTGCCCTGCCCTCCTGCCTGTCCTGCCCTGCCCTCCTGCTCTGCCCTCCGGTCCTGCCTCCTGCCTGTCCTGCCCTGCTCTGCCCTCCTGTCCTGCCCTCCTGCTTGTTCCACCCACCTTCCTGTCCTGCCCTGCTCTGCCCTCCTGCCTGTCCTGTCCTACTGCCCTGCTTTGCCCTCCTGCAGTATCCTGCCCTGCTCTGCCCTCCTGCCCTGCCCTCCTGCCCTGCTCTGTCCTGTCTTCCTGCCCTGCTTTGCCCTCCTGCAGAATTCTCCCCTCCCCTCCTGCTATGTCCTGCCCTCCTGTCCTGCTCTCCTGTCCTGCCATCCTGTCCTCCTCTCCTGCCCTGCCCTGCTCTGTCCTGCCCTCCTGCTCTTCCCTCCTGCCCTGCTCTGTCCTGCCCTCCTGTCATGCTCTGTCCTGTCCTGCCTTCCTGCCCTGCTTTCCTGTCCTGCCCTCCTATCCTGCTCTCCTGTCCTGCCCTGCTAGCCTCCTGCCTTGTCCTGCCCCGTTCTCCTGCCCTGCTAGTCTCCTGCCTTGTCCTGCCCCGTTCTCCTGCCCTGCTAGCCTCCTGCCTTGTCCTGCCCCGTTCTCCTGCCCTGCTAGCCTCCTGCCTTGTCCTGCCCCGTTCTCCTGCCCTGCTAGTCTCCTGCCTTGTCCTGCCCCGTTCTCCTGCCCTGCTAGCCTCCTACCTTGTCCTGCCCCGTTCTCCTGCCTTGTCCTGCCCCGTTCTCCTGCCTTGTCCTGCCCCGTTCTCCTGCCCTGCTAGCCTCCTGCCTTGTCCTGCCCCGTTCTCCTGCCTTGTCCTGCCCCGTTCTCCTGCCTTGCTAGCCTCCTACCTTGTCTTGCCCCGTTCTCCTGGTTTGTCCTGCCCAGTTCTACTACCTTGTCCTGCCCCGTTCTCCTGCCTTGTCCTGCCCCGTTCTACTACCTTGTCCTGCCCCGTTCTCCTGCCTTGCTAGCCTCCTACCTTGTCCTGCCCCGTTCTCCTGCCTTGTCCTGCCCCGTTCTCCTGCCTTGTCCTGCCCCGTTCTCCTGCCTTGTCCTGCCCCGTTCTCCTGCCTTGCTAGCCTCCTACCTTGTCCTGCCCCGTTCTCCTGCCTTGTCCTGCCCCGTTCTCCTGCCTTGTCCTGCCCCGTTCTCCTGCCTTGCTAGCCTCCTGCCTTGTCCTGCCCCGTTCTCCTGCCTTGCTAGCCTCCTGCCTTGTCCTGCCCCGTTCTCCTGCCCTGCTAGCCTCCTGCCTTGTCCTGCCCCGTTCTCCTGCCTTGTCCTGCCCCGTTCTCCTGCCTTGTCCTGCCCCGTTCTCCTGCCTTGCTAGCCTCCTATCTTGTCCTGCCCCGTTCTCCTACCTTGTCCTGCCCCGTTCTCCTGCCTTGCTAGCCTCCTGCCTTGTCCTGCCCCGTTCTACTACCTTGTCCTGCCCCGTTCTACTACCTTGTCCTGCCCCGTTCTCCTGCCTTGCTAGCCTCCTACCTTGTCCTGCCCCGTTCTCCTACCTTGTCCTGCCCCGTTCTCCTGCCTTGCTAGCCTCCTGCCTTGTCCTGCCCCGTTCTCCTGCCCTGCTAGCCTCCTGCCTTGTCCTGCCCTGTTCTCCTGCCTTGTCCTGCCCTGTTCGCCTGCCCTGCTAGCCCTCGTGCCTTGCCTTGTCTGTGGTAATACCACTGTATATATATGTGTGTGCCTCTATTAGGGAATGTACAATAGTACCGGCTATTACAGGTTTGTTGGTAAGCCCCTGCATAGTTTGTCGGTGAGCCCCTGCCAGCTAGCTTCGCCCACAGGAGCAGTATAAATATCCATGAGATCTCCTGAGCTGCCATTTTCCAGCTCCACTTGAGGTAATAACATCTCACAGTAATAAAGCCTCTTTTGTACCGTTTCGTGTTTCTGTGTGCAATTGTTAGCGCAACAATTTATTACCGTGAGATTTCCCAAATCATGGACATCAGAATCAAGCCTGATCGCCTGCAGCTGGATCCGCAATCGCCGAACACCAGAAAAGACTTTAACCACTGGCTGGCTGTCTTCGAAGCCTACATCTCCTCAGCGGACCCTGCAACATCGGAGGCTCAGAAGGTACAACTCCTTTACTCCAGACTGAGCTCCAGCGTGTTCCCGCTGATACAGGAAGCGCCGACCTACGTCCGGGCTATGGAACTGCTCAAAGAAAATTATGTCCAGTCGACGAACACTCTGTTTGCGAGGCATGTACTCTCCACTCACGTCCAGCAACCGGGTGAGTCGATTGAGGACTTCTGGCGGGCCCTTATCCCTACGGGACTGCGAGTGCCAGGCCGTCTTGGCTACGGAACATTCCAATCTCCTCATGCGGGATGCATTTGTAACGGGTATTGCATCGGACCCCATCCGGCAACGACTGCTGGAAGGGGCCACGCTCGATCCAGCAGCGACAAAGACTTTAGTGCTCTCTATGACGGCTGCTTCCCGTAATGTGCAATCCTACCCCGCCCACTCATCCTACCGCACGGCTCACCCATTCTACCCCTCGTGGACCCCACAACCGACCCCCCCGACTGGGGCCGCTCCCGCGCAGTATGCCTGCGCTGCTCGCCATAGCGCCATCCTGGGGGTCCCCGCTGCTACTTCTGCGGCCAGCAGAAGCACCCCTGCCAGCGCTGTGACCTGCAAATCTTGTGGCAAGAAAGGCCACTTTGCAGCGGTGTGTCAGGCCCGCGCTGTTGCCTCTATCACGCCCGACCTCTTCCCTGCTCCCCAGCTGATCGCACAATGGGCCCCGCCGTCCGCAGCTCCCGGGGCCACGTGCGCTGCATGGGCGCTGCCATTTTCTTCCCCGCAGATACTCCGGACGCCGCCATTTTGTCCTCCCCTCGGGACTGGATCACGGGATTCGGGTCGCTGCCGCTACGCATAGAATCTTCGGACTCTTCAGACGATCATCCGCTACTTGCCTCCATGATGCTCGACCAATCCCGTCCTCGCAACCTGGCCACCGCTTCAGCAACGGTGCTCATCAACGGCCACGCGACCTACTGCCTACTTGACTCCGGGAGCACCAATAGCTTCTTCCATCCGGACACGGTAAGGCGCTGCTCCCTCGTGGTCCATCCCACCAACCAGTGGATCTCCCTGGCCTCCGGATCCCTCTCTGTCCCGATCCGGGGCTTCTGTCTGGTCAGACTCACCGTACAAGGTGTGGAATTCAGCCATTTCCGCCTGTACGTTCTCCCCAACCTCTGTGCAACACTTTTACTGGGCCTGGACTTCCAATGTAACCTCCAGATCCTCACCCTCAAATTCGGTGGACCCCTACCCCCACTCACCGTTTGCGGCCTCACGAACCTCAAGGTTGACCCTCCCTCTCTCTTTGCCAATCTGACTGCAGATTGCAAACCCGTCGCCACCCGGAGCAGACGGTACAGCACCCAGGACAAGGCCTTCATCAGGTCCGAAGTCCAGCGGCTGCTTCGGGAGGGTATTATCGAGGCCAGCAACAGTCCCTGGAGAGCCCAAGTGGTGGTAGTTAAAACTGGGGAGAAACACAGGATGGTCGTGGACTACAGCCAGACCATCAGCCGGTACACGCAGCTCGACGCGTACCCTGTTCCTGCTTGTAAAAGGATAAAGAACGAGATGGAACAGATTTAAGTACTTTACTAAAGAAGCAAATGTGATGTGAGAGAAAGCTTTTTCGCGCAATAAGTGGTTGGGGTCTGGAATGCGCTGACTGGAAGTGTGGTGGAGGCAGGTTCAATCGAGGAGTTCAAGAGGGTATTGGATGATTATTTGAGTAGAAACAATGTGCAGGGGTACGGGGAAAAGGTAGGGGAATGGGCACTAAGTCATGATGCTTGTATGGAGAGCCGGTACAGACGCAATGGATCAAATAGTCTCCTTCTGCACTGTAACTATTATGCGGCACAGTGGTTAGCACTGCTGCCTCACAGTGTCAGGGACCCGGGTTTGATTCCAACCATGCGTCACTGTGTGGAGTTTGCACTTTTTCCCAGTATCTGCGTGGGTTTCTTCCGGGTGCTCCGGTTTCCTCCCACAGTCCAAAGATGTGCGGGTTAGTTGGATTGGCCATGCTAAATTGCCCGAAGTGTCCAAAAAGGTTAGGTGGGCTGACGGGGTTGCAGGGTAGTGGACCTATGTAGGGTGCTTTTTTGGAGGGTGTGGTGAATGTAACATGGTCATTCACACTGTATCTTTGTAAGCGCAGTAGCGTTACCCGCCACTAGGGGGAGTAGCTCTGGGAATGCTCAGGAGCTTGTACAAGGCTCCACCCTTGGCTCCGCCCATGACTTCTCCCCCTTGTTCTGCTGTATAAATACCCTTGTCCAGAGTCAGCCTGCAGTTCACTGAGAGTTCATCAACGGGTAACAGGCTGGCTCTGTAGTAAGTGGATTAGAGCCTATATTCATATCAGAAACACGTGTCTGGTGAATTGATGGTTCCATCAATTTAATCCAATTAAGAAGAGTCAAGATCGATCATGGAATCAGCCCTCAAGCCTGGACGCCTGGAACTCGACCCGCAGGATGCAGAGGCTAAATAAATCTTCTCCCACTGGCTGCGGTGCTTTAAGGCCTACCTGGCAGAAGCGAGCTCAGCCGAAACGACAGAGGAACAGAAGTTAAGTCTACTGCACGCGAGGGTGAGCCATAGAATCTCTACGCAACTAAACTCGGCCGGTTCATATACTGCAGCGCTAACGGTACTCGAACATAAGAACATGGTGTCCCTCAGGGATCCGTGTTGGGCCCACAATTGTTCACAATTTACATAGATGATTTGGAGTTGGGGACCAAGGGCAATGTGTCCAAGTTTGCAGATGACACTAAGATGAGTGGTAAAGCGAAAAGTGCAGAGGATACTGGAAGTCTGCAGAGGGATTTGGATAGGTTAAGTGAATGGGCTCGGGTCTGGCAGATGGAATACAATGTTGACAAATGTGAGGTTATCCATTTTGGTAGGAATAACAGCAAACGGGACTATTATTTAAACGATAAAATATTAAAGCATGCCGCTGTTTAGAGAGACTTGGGTGTGCTAGTGCATGAGTCACAGAAGGTTGGTTTACAAGTGCAACAGGTGATTAAGAAGGCAAATGGAATTTTGTCCTTCATTGCTAGAGGGATGGAGTTTAAGACTAGGGAGGTTATGTTGCAATTGTATAAAGTGTTAGTGCGGCCACACCTGGAGTATTGTGTTCAGTTTTGGTCTCCTTACTTGAGAAAGGACGTACTGGCGCTGGAGGGTGTGCAGAGGAGATTCACTAGGTTAATCCCAGAGCTGAAGGGGTTGGATTATGAGGAGAGGTTGAGTAGACTGGGACTGTACTCGTTGGAATTTAGAAGGATGAGGGGGGATCTTATAGAAACATTTAAAATTATGAAGGGAATAGATAGGATAGATGCGGGCAGGTTGTTTCCACTGGCGGGTGACAGCAGAACTAGGGGACATAGCCTCAAAATAAGGGGAAGTAGATTTAGGACTGAGTTTAGGAGGAACTTCTTCACCCAAAGGGTTGTGAATCTATGGAATTCCTTGCCCAGTGAAGCAGTTGAGGCTCCTTCATTACATGTTTTTAAGGTAAAGATAGATAGTTTTTTTGAAGAATAAAGGGATTAAGGGTTATGGTGTTCGGGCCGGAAAGTGGAGCTGAGTCCACAAAAGATCAGCCATGATCTAATTGAATGGCGGAGCAGGCTCGAGGGGCCAGATGGCCTACTCCTGCTCCTAGTTCTTATGTTCTTATGTTCTTATGTTCTTATAAGATATATGTAAGGCCCATTAACAAAGTTTACGCACGCCATATGTTCACGACTCGCCGCCAGCGGCCTACAGAATCACTCGCCGAATTTCTAAGGGAACTCAATAATTTGTCAAATGACTGTAATTATCAACGGTTACCACGGCTAAACACAGAGAACTTGCTGTACGCGATGTTTTTGTAGCGGGCCTCAGGTCTAATTATGTGCGCCAACGACTGCTGGAAAAGGGGGCCCAAGACTTAGAAACAACTGTGGAAGCTGCGACCACGATGGAGGTCTCCTTCCGCAGCCTTAACTCATTCCCCGCGGACCCCGCGATCCAATCATGGGCCCCCGACCAGCGATTCCACCAGGCCTGTGCTACTCGGCTGCCCAGCCACCATGCTGCCCCAGCCAGCCACTATGCTGCTCCATCCAGCCACTATGCTGCTCCAGCCTGCCATTTCTGCGGCCAGAACCAGCACCCGCGGCAGCACTGCCCGGCCCGCAACGCGACCTGCAGCAGCTGCGGGCGGAAAGGCCACTACGCAAGAGTGTGCCTCGCTAAAAGGGCCCCAGCTTCTAACTCCCCAGCGGCACGAAGTAATCGCTCCCCACAGCCGCAGGCCCGCGGGGCCCGAAACTCTGCGGCCTATGCCCCGACTCCGCCCCCTCCAGCCACATGCGATCCATGGCGGCCGCTATCTTGGCAAACCTCCACCACGCGGCCGGCCACATGCGACTCATGGGGGCCGCCATCTTGGACGCCATCTTCCTCGCCGCCCGCCAGTGCAGACTTGATGAGCCAAATGGCCTCCTTCTGCACTGTAGAGATTCTATGATTCTGTGAATAGCCTTGTAACCGTGGTCGCTTGATCGAAGTTAGGTGGTTCCTCTTTTCAAAAGAATGGAGTGCCTCTGGAATGTCTTACCAACTGGTGTGGCGTGTGGAAACTCTCATGAGGCTGTCGAACCAGTTCTCAACAGATGCAGTGATTACATTGGAAGGCATGTGGTTTTGCTCTGACATAGTCCATGTGATCTCCCAGCCGATTCACATTGAGAGGTCAGAGAGGAATCTCACAGAGTTTTTCTCTTACTGGCTCTGGATTTTCCCCTCTCTAGCAGCAGGTGGGGGTGGCAGTGAGGGTGGGGAGGGGGGGTGTGGAAGAAGAGGGGGGAGTAGGGGGTGGGGTTTTGGATTTTTCTTTATTCTTTGATGGGATGTGGGTACACTGGCTAGACCACCGTCCGTTGCCCATCCCTATTTGCCCTTGAGGTGGAGCAGGTGTCGGAACATGTTCAAATGGAACTTTTCCAAAGCTTTTATTTTGGAGTTCAAGCCATTGAATACATAAACATCTGCCATTCCCCTCAGTTCTGCTCACTTCCTGAACAAAGGTAGTCAGGACAGGGAGGTAAGCCCAGTGTGTCTTCAAGCAGTGTCTGCAACCGTATCATTATTACAATCCGAATTTACAATCCAAAACCCAATTTAACACTTTTGCTTGAAAACTTCCCACACTTGGAAATCCAACATCATTATAAGATTCCCAATTATGTAATTTCAGAGAATCATAGAATCATAGCATTTACAGTGCAGAAGGAGGCCATTCAGCCCATCGAGTCTGCACTGACCCTCCAGTCATTTCTCTGTATAGCAACTGTTGACAGTAACACTAAGTAATTCTGACGTAGAAAGAGAGAATGCTGGATAAACTCAGCTGGCCTGGCAGCAGCTGTGGAGAGAAACAGAGAACAGAACTTTGCGGCCATTCGCGCTGGCGGGATCTTCCTGTCCCGCTGATGGGGGATCCCCGTCGTGGGTTTGCAGGTCCACATACGGGAAACTCCGTCGATAATGGTGGGAGCAGAAGTGTTGCTCCCCACCCCCATTTTCCCCCCCGCCCCCCCTCGCTGGCCAATGATTGGCAGCCTCTGCTATTGCGTAATCACATGGGATAATTCTGCCCGGAGTTAACGTTCCGGATCTAAATGGTTCTTATACAGAACTGACTTCAGTTTTGAACTTTGACCCTGAACCATACAATTAGCAGATAGATAGTTTGAGTTGTGTTTCTGAATATACCCCCCCCCCCCCTCCCCCCCCCTTCCTCCTCTCCCTTTCTGCCTCTTCTACATAACAGTATGAGCAGGACAGCACACTGGCGCAGTGGGTTAGCCCTGTTGCCTCACGGCGCCAAGGTCACAGGTTCGATCCCGGCTCTGGGTCACTGTCCGTGTGGAGTTTGCACATTCTCCCCGTGTTTGCCTGGGTTTCGCCCCCCACAACTCAAAGATGTGCAGGCTAGGTGGATTGGCCACGCTAAAATGAATTGGGCACTCTAAATTAATAAACAAAAACAAAAAAGTGTAGGAGCAGAATTAGACCATTCAGCCCTGAAGGGGTTAAAACCATTGCAGAGTTCGACTGTGGGACTGCCAAAGCTACGCAGCCGTGGAAGCAATTAAAAACAAGGGAGAGGGAGGATCTGGATCGACCTGAGGGAGGCCTTGTTGAGTCTCTGCTCCAGATAACAGTCTAGGACTACAGACATATTTTGACTGACCAGAAGACGTCACTGTATAGAATAGCAGACAGCCAAGGACCACAATTTTGTGTTTACTGATAATATAACCTATGTATTCATGTCTTGTTAGAAATTGGGAATTGTAATTTGATAAGCGTAGAAAAATTGCAATTGTTTCAGCATAGTCACATGATATTAATGAAGTAATCAGAACAGTTAGCTATAATTGGACATTGGTTACATTAGGACAAATGGATACTTTTGATTGGTATATACAAATTACTTGTAAGAACAGCTATAAGTATATGTGGTGTCTTGAGACATATACTGGAGGCTTCCAGTAGTTAACCAGGTTTTTGTTGATGAAATAATAATCCGCCACGACTATGGCAGGGCCTACACAAGATCACAGGCTACAAAGCAAGGCCAGGCGGACTTTCTGGGACTGGAGCATCCCGATCCAATGATCTGATGAAGTTCTATGCCCGCTTTGAGCAGTCAGTCATGTATCGGTGCCACCCACCCCAACAGCCCTGGACACACCAATACCCACTACTACAGTCTCGGGGGTAAGAGCTGCCTTCTTGAAAGTGAACCCGCGGATAGCAACGGGCCCCAAAGGAGTCCCTGGGCGAGCACTCAGAACCTGCGCCGAACAGCTGCCGAGTGTATTCGCAGATATCTTCAACTCCTCACCTCTCTGCTCCGAGGTCCCCACCTGCTTCAAGAAGACCACCATAGTACCAGTACCAAAAAAGAACAAGGTAGCGTGCCTCAATGACTACCGACCGGTGGCCCTGTTATGAAATGCTTCGAGCGGCTAGTCATGACACAGATCACAGCCAGCCTCCCAGACGGTCCCGACCCACTGCAGTTTGCCTATCATCGCAACCGGCCCACAGCAGATGCTCTGCAATCAACACTCGAATACCTCGACAACAAGAACATCTATGTAAGACTGCTGTTCATCGACTACAGCTCCGCCTTCAACACCATTATCCCGACAAGGCTAATAATCAAACTCCGCAATCTTGGACTTGACCTCTCCCTGTGCAGCTGGATCCTCGACTTCTTCACCAACAGATCACAATCTGTCAGGATAGGCAACAGCACCTCCTCCACAATAGTCCTCAACACCGGGGCCCTGCAAGGATGTGTGCTCAGTCCTTTACTGTACTTCCTATACACACACAGCTGTGTGGCGAGATTTAACTCCAATTCAATCTATTAGTTTGCAGATGTGGTGGGCCGTATCTCAAACAACGATGAATCAGACTACAGGAGGGAGATAAATCACTTGGTCGCATGGTGTACCGAAAACAACTTCTAAATGTCGGAAAGACCAAAGAACTGATCATCGACTTCAGGAATCGCAGCACGACACACACTCCCATCTGCATCATTGGCTCTGGAAATGGAGATGGTCGATAGCTTTAAGTTCCTGGGGGGGTCACCATCACCAACAGTCTGTCCTGGTCCACTCACGTTGATGCAACAGTCAAGAAAGCCCAACAACATCTCTACTTCCTAAAGAAGCTAAATCCATTTGGCATGTCTGCATCGACTCTCACAAACGTCTACCCTTGAGTCTCAACAGTATAACAGCCACTTTAGCCACCTATACTGGGGAAGCCCTGAAGGTAGTGGGCACGACTTCGACAGCAGCATCATACCAGCAGCGCCCCCCCCCCCCCCCCCCCCCCCCCTCCAAACCCGGGTTTAAGGGTGACATCTCTGGCTCACAAATCACAAGTGACCATGGAACCATAGAATCCCGACAGTGCAGAAGGAGGCCATTCAGCCTCCACCGACCCTCTGAAAGAGCAGCCTACTTAGATCCGCTCCCCTACCCT
The DNA here is from genome assembly GCF_902713615.1 of Scyliorhinus canicula. Taxonomy (NCBI): domain Eukaryota; kingdom Metazoa; phylum Chordata; class Chondrichthyes; order Carcharhiniformes; family Scyliorhinidae; genus Scyliorhinus; species Scyliorhinus canicula. The sequence continues at coordinate 224,472,552 of NC_052150.1, forward strand.
GTCCCCATAATCCCACCCATCCTGCACATCTTTGGACTGTGGGAGGAAACCGGAGCACACGGAGGAAACCCATGCAGACAAGGGGAGAAAGTGCGAACTCCGCACACTCACCCGAGGCCGGAATTGGACCCGGGTCCCTGGCGCTGTGAGGCAGCAGTGCTGACCACTGTGCACCTTGACTGAACAGGTCGATTCTCACAGCTCTTTGGGAACACGGGACAGGACATCTTTTGAGACAGTTCCTCAAAGTGCAGCAATTGTTTCCTTCTGTGCCACACTCTGCCACAATAAGCCGTCATGACTCAAAGCAGCTTGATGGACATGTTGCCGCCATTCTGAACGATTGGCAGCACGGTAGCATTGTGGATAGCACAATCGCTTCACAGCTCCAGGGTCCCAGGTTCGATTCCCGGCTTGGATCACTGTCTGTGCGGAGTCTGCACATCCTCCCCGTGTGTGAGTGGGTTTCCTCCGGGTGCTCCGGTTTCCTCCCACAGTCCAAAGATGTGCAGGTTAGGTGGATTGGCCATGATAAATTGCCCTTAGTGTCCAAAATTGCCCTTAGTGTTGGGTGGGGTTGCTGGGTTATGGGGATAGGGTGGAGGTGTTAACCTTGGGTAGGGTGCTCTTTCCAGGAGCCGGTGCAGACTCGATGGGCCGAATGGCCTCCTTCTGCACTGTAAATTCTATGTAAAGTTTCTCCCAGTCATTAAATGCAATGCTTTTGTGCTTCAAGAGGGGCTGCAAAGTGCTTTCTTTGTCCTTCCCCAGAACTGTAGCTATTTGTGGTGGAGGAAGAGGTGACGCAAAGAAGACACCACATGAGGAAGACACCACATTTGGGCCTCACGGTAGCATGGTGGTTAGCATCAATGCTTCACAGCTCCAGGGTCCCAGGTTCGATTCCCGGCTGGGTCACTGTCTGTGTGGAGTCTGCACGTCCTCCCCGTGTGTGCGTGGGTTTCCTCCGGGTGCTCCGGTTTCCTCCCACAGTCCAAAGATGTGCAGGTTAGGTGGATTGGCCATGCTAAATTGCCCGTAGTGTAAGGTTAATGGGGGGATTGTTGGGTTACGGGTATACGGGTTACGTGGGTTTAAGTAGGGTGATCATTGTTCGGCACAACATTGAGGGCCGAAGGGCCTGTTCTGTGCTGTACTGTTCTATGAGGCCTCGTGTGTACCGACCGCGCCTGTCATTCGTGGAGCTGCTGGATCGGGCATGCCGTTGAATACTCCGGCTGAGCAGGGAAACAAGTCTGCCAGATATTGGTGCACCTGGCAGAAGGGGGAATGGGGGAGGATACCCGCTTCCAGTGGCCATCAAGGTGAGAGTCGCCCTAGGGGGCGGCATGGTGGCGCAGTGGTTAGCATTGCTGCCTCACGGAGCCGAGGTCCCAGGTTCGATCCAGGCCCTGGGTCACTCTCCGTGTGGAGTTTGCACATTCTCCCCGTGTCTGGGTAGGATTCACCCCCACAGCCCAAAGATGTGCAGGGCAGGTGGATTGGCCACGCTAAATTTCCTCCCACAGTCCAAAGATGTGCAGGTTAGGTGGATTGGTCATGATAAATTGTCCTTAGTGACCAAAATTGCCCTTAGTGTTGGGTGGGGTTACTGGGTTATGGGGATAGGGTGGAGGTGTTGACCTTGGGTAGGGTGCTCTTTCCAGGAGCTGGTGCATACTCGATGGGCCGAATGGCTTCCTTTTGCACTGTAAATTCTATGAAATTGCCCCTTAATTGGAAAAAATTTAATTGGGTACTCTAAATTTTAAAAAATAAGGTTACGGTCGCCCTCAACCGCCCCCGCCCCCAGTAACTTCCCTGCAGTGTTCATAGAATCATAGACTTTACAGTGCAGAAGGAGGCCATTCAGCCCATCGAGTCTTCCCCGGCTCTTGGAAAGAGCACCCTACCCAAGCCCACATCTTCACCCTATCTCCATAACTCAGTAACCCCACCCAACACTAAGGGCAATTTTGGACACTAAGAACAATGTATCATGGCTAATCCACCCTAACCTGCACATCTTTGGACTGTGGGAGGAAACCGGAGCACCCGGAGCAAACCCACGCAGACACGGGGAGAACGTGCAGACTCCGCACAGACAGTGACCCAAGCCGGGAATCGAACCTGGGACCCTGGAGCTGTGAAGCGATAGTGCTAACCACTGCCCTACGGTGCTGCCCAATGTTATAGTAAGTCTACTTGTGACACAAATAAAGATTATTATAAAAATAAAGCTGCCAAGTTGGGCTTGAACTGGCTCACAACATTAATCATGCCCAGCATTCTTAAAATGCCTTTTTTATCAGTAGGACGTGGCATCTGCAGAATTAGCCTCTCTTGTCTTCATAGATTATCATAGAATTTACAGTGCAGAAGGAGGCCATTCGGCCCATCGAGTCTGCACCGACTCTCGGAAAGAGCACCCGACCCAAGGTCAACAACTCCACCCTATCCCCATAACCCAGTAACCCCACCCAACACTAAGGGGAATTTTGGACACTAAGGGCAATTTATCGTGGCCAATCCACCTAACCCGCACGTCTTTGTGACTGTGGGAGGAAACCGGAGCATCCGGAGGAAAACCACGCACACACGGGGAGGACGTGCTGACTCCGCACAGACAGTGACCCAAGCCGGGAATCGAACCTGGGACCCTGGAGCTGTGAAGCCATTGTGCTACCCACAATGCTACCGTGCTGCCCATATCTTGACCGGGCTGAATGCCTTGTGCATACAGCTTGTCTCCCAGGAAGGTGATGCTGTGCACACCGATTTCACATTTCACCCCGTTCAACTTCAGACCATTTTTGAAAATACTTTTTAGGACCCTGAGAAGAGCATCTATCATCTCCTTCCCGAGTTGACCCCCAAATAATAATGCCCTCAAAAAACACACGGACTCCCGGAATTCCCTCAACTACATGTTTTTTTTTATCATAGAATTTACAGTGCAGAAGGAGGCCATTCAGCCCATCGAGTCTGCACCGGCTCCTGGAAAGAGCACCCTACCCAAGGTCAACACCTCCACCCTATCCCCATAACCCAGTAACCCCCCCCAACACTAAGGGCAATTTTGGACACTAAGGGCAATTTATCACGGCCAATCCACCCAACCTGCACATCTTTTGGACTGTGGGAGGAAACCGGAGCACCCGGAGGAAACCCACGCACACACGGGGAGGATGTGCAGACTCCACACAGACAGTGACCCAAGCCGGAATCGAACCTGGGACCCTGGAGCTGTGAAGCAATTCTGCTAACCACAATGCTACCGTGCTGCCCTCTGTTCCATGGCACGATGAAAGATCTCTGAAGCCGAGCTGAAGCCAAATGGCATTCTTAAGCAGCAATATCTCCCGAAGGGTGTGGTGAACATGCCCATTTTGGGGCTTTCTTTATCTAGTTTAAGTTGCCAGCAGCCTTGTGACACGTTCAATTTGCTGAAACAGGTTGCTCCTGCCATTTCGTTATCTCCCTTTTAGTTACAGGGTAGTGTTCCCTTTTAATATTGACATTCAAATCCTTCGGATCCATACAGATTCTTAAGTCCCCATTGCGCTTCTTGACACAGACCATGGAATTAACCCAGTAGGTAGGGGTTTCAATATGTTTAATGACACCCGTGGCAGTCATTCTCTCTAACTCTACCATTAGTTTATCCTTTAATGGTGCCGGCACACGCTTAGCACATGAATCACAGACTTTGCATCTTCCTTCAATTGAATCTTGTACGTATATGGTAACGTACCAAAACCTTGGAAAATCTCAGTGAAATCATTCAGTCTGGAGTCTCCTGAGGGATGAGGGCCTGTTTTAGCATTGTCCGCACTATAGACTCGTCAGACGAGCTGTAGCTCCTCACACGCCTCAACTCCACTTAAAGACTCGCGGTCTGCCGCCACCACAGAAAATTTCAACTTGTGAATTTTGGTTTTGACATCAACATCAAGCTCACATGCTCCTAACCATGAGATTTGCCATTATAATCCCTTAATAATATCATTCTGGGAACTATTTTTGGTTGAATTTGCAGCTTTTTTACTTCAGACAGTTGATGAGGTTTGCCCTCGCACCAGTGTCGAGCTTGACTGCTATCACTGTGCCATTTATCTTCAATGGCACTGTCCATTTATCTTTATGATTATCTGCCATCAATTCAATTCAATACGTGGCACATGGTTTTCCAGAAGCCGTGGCAAATGCCGCTTGCCTTATCGTGGACACAAAATGGAGGATCAGGCCAGACGCTCAAAATGGCCGCCCACACTGGAAGCACGAATCTTATTCAGCTGCGTTACCGCACTAATGTCACCTGCCGCCTCTTCTGCCTTTGCGCCAAAATGACGGAGATTCAATGTGTTGAATTGCTTTGCAGCTCGATCACTAGCGTGACATATTTAAATCACACTTTCAAGTTGCAGGTATGTTTCCCGCAGAAGCCGCTCGCGCACTTTATCATTGGAAATTCCGAAAACTATCTGACCTCGTATCAATGATGATGTACCGGTACAGGCTTGGAGGGCCGAAGGGCCTGTTCCTGTGCTATATTATTCTTTGTCCTTTAACTGGAGTGTGCTGAAGTTGCACGACTGTGCCTTCAATTGCAAGTCAGTGAGGAAGCTATTAAATGCCTCTCCCATGACTGGGTGCGGGTGCGGAATATATAACACTCAAAGGTTTCAGTTTTTTTAGCAGAGCAATGCCAATCTAATTGTTTAAGCACTTCTTCGAAGCTTTTGCTGTCAGTCTCGCTTTCAAATACAAAAGTGTTGAAGATTTCAATTGCTTGTGGACCTGCTACAGTGAGCAGCAATGCACAAGACCGCTCATTGGGCTGTACCTGCAGACCAAGGGCTGCAACATAGAGTCTAAACTGTTGTGTAAACACCCTCCAATTCTCGTCTACGTTACCGATAATCCAAAGCTGTTGAGGTGCCTTGATGCCTGACATCCTTGGCTGTGAAGTTTTACCACGCATTGAGCACCAGATGCCAGTAACTTGCAAGTTTGGTAGCAAAGATGCTTGCCTGCCTTTTCCTTCAAAGTTACCTTTAGTACAGAATCTTCTAGTTCTTAGTAAATCATCAAACCTGGTACCATGTCATGCTTTGTAGACTGGCCGAAGTGAATGATGAACTACAGAACATCCAGTTTAAATAATTGATTGCAGAACAACTGCGTGATGAGCACGGTAGCACAGTGGTTAGCACTGTCACTTCACAGCACCAGGGTTCTGGATTCGATTCCCGGCTTGGATCACTGTCTGTGCGGAGTCTGCACATTCTCCCCGTGTCTGCGTGGGTTTCCTCCGGGTGCTCCGGTTTCCCCCCACATGTCCCGAAAGGTGTGTGTGTTAGGTGAATTTGACATTCTGAATTCTCCTTCAGTGTACCTGAACAGGCGCCGGAATGTGGCGACTAGGGGATTTTCACAGCAACGTAATTGCAGTGTTAAAGTAAGCCTACTTGTGGCAATAATAATAAAGATCATAAAACTAGGATGAATAAAATAATAAACTAATTAACTATTGTAGAACTACTGCAAAATACATCTATCTTCCAGCACAACCTATCCCCAACTCCCCAGACTACAGGATCACATGCTGGGTTTATACTGCCACCTCGTGGTCAGAGGTTGTGCATAACATTATGTACAAACTTGCTTTACGCATATCATCACAGCAGGGCCTTGAGTTCGGGTGCTGCTATCCCCGCTACCATCTTGGGATGGTGTGTGTGAGGAGTGAAGTGTGAATATGCGGCTACAGCTTGTCAGCCTCCTGAGTGTCAACGGCAAAAGCCGCCCCATTTCTCAATTGTGTTCCACGTGGCACCTGTGCTAGCCCCTTGGCGGTCGTTGAATCGGTCCAGGTGCGACGCCCCTGCGTCAACACTTAGTCTCAGGAACGGAGAATTCCGCCGCAGGAATTTTGTTGACTGACTTATGTCTCTATTGTCAAACACTCACTTCCTTACTTTGTAGAAGACTAATATTGGATCTGCTTGAGGTTTCTCTGTATCACTCAATGTCCTGAATCTCACCTCTATAAATTTTCTTCTGGCTGTTTCTCCCTGTAGCATTGTCTCTGCGCTTTCCTCTCCTCCCTCCTTGCTCCCTACTGTCTCTCCTCCCCCCTCCTCCTGCTCCTCATCACTCCCAATCCCCCCCTCCTTGTATCTCCCCTACACCAGCTGGTCACCTCCAATCTCTCTTCACCTTTCTTTTCCTCCCCACTCTAACTCCTTCTTCCCCTCCTCTGTTTGAGGCACCCAGTGATGCTGAAAAGCACTATATGAATTCAAATCTGTCTTTTCTTTTCTTCATTTAACTTTGCTTAATTAAGATGCTTTCTGGAATGCAAACATTAATCAGTATGTCGGGAATGATAGGAGGTACTTTAGTGGATTACTATGGTACAATGGTCTGATAATAAATACGAACTTTGGACTGCATATCATCAACAACTCTTAACAGGCCTTGATAAGGCTGGAGATGGGAATTTTAAGGTTTTAAGGGAGTTATGAAATCAGTAATGGGGAACAGTAACGATAAGACGCAGGAGCAGAAGTAGGCCATTCAGCCCATCGAGTCTGCTCCACCATTTAATGAGATCATGGCTCATCTGATATAATCCTCAACTCCACTTTCCCACCTATCCCCATAACCCTTGATTTCCTCACTGATTAAAGTTCTGTCCATCTCAGCCTTGAACAGCTTGAACAGATCGACCCGGCCTCTACAGCTCTCTGTGATAAAGAATTCCACAGATTCGCCCCCCCCCCCCCCCCCCTCCCCTCCCCTCCTCATCTCTGTCTGAAATGGGCGATCCCCCTGACTCTGGGATTGTGCCCTCTGGTCCTAGACTCTCCCACAAGAGGAAACATCCTCTCAGCATCAACCCTGTCAAACCCCCTGAGAATCCTGTATGTCTCAATAAGGTCGCCTCTCATTCTTCTAAACTCCAATGAGCACAGCCCCAGCCTAGTCAACCTCTCCACATAGAGAGAGATTTCCACCTTTTATTGTATTGGGAAGTAAACCCAGAATGGTGATGCCCCATAAGTACATGGACAATGTCAGCATTGTTTTTATTCCATAGTACTCAATATACATTTCCACATAGTACTCAATATATATTTCCACATAGTACTCAATATACATTTCCACATAGTACTCAATATATATTTCCACATAGTACTTTGATAAGATCCCTCATGGCAGACTGGTACAAAAGGTGAAGTCACACGGGATCAGGGGTGAGCTGGCAAGGTGGATACAGAACTGGCTCGGTCATAGAAGGCAGAGAGTAGCAATGGAAGGGTGCTTTTCTGATTGGAGGGCTGTGACTAGTAGTGTTCCGCAGAGATCAGTGCTGGGACCTTTGCTGTTCGTAGTATATATAAATCATTTGGAGGAAAATGTAACTGGTTTGATTAGTAAGTTTGCAGACGACACAAAGGTTGGTGGAATTGCGGATAGCGATAAGGACTGTCAGAGGATACAGCAGGATTTAGATTGTTTGGAGACGTGGGCGGAGAGATGGCAGATGGAGTTTAATCTGGACAAATGTGAGGTAATGCATTTTGGAAGGTCTAATGCAGGTAGAGAATATACAGTGAATGGTAAAACCCTCAAGCGCATTGACAGTCAGTGAGATCTAGGTGTACAGGTCCACAGGTCACTGAAAGGGGCAACACAGTTGGAGAAGGTAGTCAAGAAGGCATACGGCGTGCTTGCCTTCATTGGCCGGGGCATTGAGTATAAGAATTGGCAAGTCATGTTGCAGCTGTATAGAACCTTAGTTAGGCCACACTTGGAGTATAGTGTTCAATTCTGGTCACCACACTACCAGAAGGATGTGGAGGCCTTAGAGAGGATGCAGAAGAGATTTACCAGGATGTTGCCTGGTATAGAGGCATTAGCTATGAGGAGAGGTTGAATAAACTCGATTTGTTCTCACTGGAACGACGGAGGTTGAGGGGCGAGCTGACAGAGGTCTACCAAATTATGAGGGGCATAGACAGAGTGGATAGTCAGAGGCTTTTTCCCAGGGTAGAGGGGTCAATTACTAGGGGGCATAGGTTTAAGGTGCGAGGGGCAAAGTTTAGAGGAGATGTACGAGGCAAGTTGTTTCCACATAGGGTAGTGGGTGCCTGAAACTCGCTGCTGGAGGAGGTGGTGGAAGCAGGGATGATAGTGACGTTTAAGGGGCATCTTGACAAATACATGAATAGGATGGGAATAGAGGGATACGGACCCAGGAATTGTAGAAGAGTTTAGTTTAGAAGGGCAGCATGGTCAGCACGGGCTTGGAGGGCCGAAGGGCCTATTCCTGTGCTGTACTTTTCTTTGTTCTTTGTTCTTTGTACTCAATATACATTTCCACAAAGTACTCAATATACATTTTGTAATAAAGGGTTTTTTCACAGAAAATACGGCGTTGTCAATATAAAATCCAGTTCCACTCCTGAAAGAAGGGTTTGACAAGGACTTTGGGTGGCCTCTGGGCAGCTCTTGAGGCTGACTCCAGTCTGAAACTCTGGGATAAGTTGTGAAGATGTGAGGCACGGAGAAGAGAAAAAAGAGAAAGATGAAAGGAGACTGTGCATTGCCAGTCAGCTTACACAATGTGGACAGCCTCTCACCATTTGTTACGGGTCTTGTAAGCCTACTTGTGATAAAGATTATTACTATATTATTATGTATTGTATCCAAACTGTTGCATCTCAATAAACTGCACTGAATTGACATATGACCTTTTTGGATAATCTGTGACTCCCGAATCAAATTGTACAGTATTTTTCTTTCCTTCCCTGCTTTCCCCCGACACCCTTTCACTTTCTCTCTCATCCCTCCCTTCATGTAAAAATAATGAAATTATTCACCTGAGGAAGGAGCAGTGCTCCGAAAGCTAGTGTTTGAAACAAACATAGAACATAGAACATAGAACATAGAACGATACAGCGCAGTACAGGCCCTTCGGCCCTCGATGTTGCACCGACATGGAAAAAATCTAAAGGCCATCTAACCTACACTATGCCCTTATCATCCATATGCTTATCCAATAAATTTTTAAATGCCCTCAATGTTGGCGAGTTCACTACTGTTGCAGGTAGGGCATTCCACGGCCTCACCACTCTTTGCGTAAAAAACCCACCTCTGACCTCTTTCCTATATCTATTACCCCTCAATTTAAGGCTATGTCCCCTCGTGCTAGCCACCTCCATCCGCGGGAGAAGGCTCTCGCTGTCCACCCTATCTAACCCTCTGATCATTTTGTATGCCTCTATTAAGTCACCTCTTAACCTTCTTCTCTCTAACGAAAACAACCTCAAGTCCATCAGCCTTTCCTCATAAGATTTTCCCTCCATACCAGGCAACATCCTGGTAAATCTCCTCTGCACCCGTTCCAAAGCTTCCACGTCCTTCCTATAATGAGGCGACCAGAACTGTACGCAATACTCCAAATGCGGCCGTACTAGAGTTTTGTACAACTGCAACATGACCTCATGGCTCCGGAACTCAATCCCTCTACCAATAAAGGCCAACACACCATAGGCCTTCTTCACAACCCTATCAATCTGGGTGGCAACTTTCAGGGATCTATGTACATGGACACCGAGATCCCTCTGCTCATCCACACTACCAAGAATTTTACCATTAGCCAAATATTCCGCATTTCTGTTATTCTTTCCAAAGTGAATCACCTCACACTTCTCCACATTAAACTCCATTTGCCACCTCTCAGCCCAGCTCTGCAGCTTATCTATGTCCCTCTGTAACCTGCAACATCCTTCCGCACTGTCTACAACTCCACCGACTTTAGTGTCGTCTGCAAATTTACTCACCCATCCTTCTGCGCCCTCCTCTAGGTCATTTATAAAAATGACAAACAGCAACGGCCCCAGAACAGATCCTTGTGGTACGCCACTCGTAACTGAACTCCATTCTGAACATTTCCCATCAACTACCACTCTCTGTCTTCTTTCAACTAGCCAATTTCTGATCCACATCTCTAAATCACCCTCAATCCCCAGCCTCCGTATTTTCTGCAATAGACGACCGTGGGGAACCTTATCAAACGCTTTACTGAAATCCATATACACCACATCAACTGCTCTACCCTCGTCTACCTGTTCAGTCACCTTCTCAAAGAACTCGATAAGGTTTGTGAGGCATGACCTACCCTTCACAAAACCATGCTGACTGTCCCTAATCATATTATTCCTATCTAGATGATTATAAATCGTATCTTTTATAATCCTCGCCAAGACTTTACCCACCACAGACGTTAGGCTCACCGGCCTATAGTTACCGGGGTTATCTCTACTCCCCTTCTTGAACAAAGGGACCACATTTGCTATCCTCCAGTCCTCTGGCACTATTCCTGTAGCCAATGATGACCTAAAAATCAAAGCCAACGGCTCAGCAATCTCTTCCCTGGCTTCCCAGAGAATCCTAGGATAAATCCCATCTGGCCCCGGGGACTTATCTATTTTCACCTTGTCCAGAATTGCCAACACTTCTTCCCTACGCACCTCAATGCCATCTATTCTAATAGCCTGGGTCTCAGCATTCTCCTCCACAATATTATCTTTTTCTTGAGTGAATACTGACGAAAAGTATTCATTTAGTATCTCGCTTATCTCCTCAGCCTCCACACACAACTTCCCACCACTGTCCTTGACTGGCCCTACTCTTACCCTAGTCATTCTTTTATTCCTGACATACCTATAGAAAGCTTTTGGGTTTTCCTTGATCCTACCTGCCAAAGACTTCTCATGTCCCCTCCTTGCTCGTCTCAGCTCTCTCTTTAGATCCTTCCTCGCTTCCTTGTAACTATCAAGCGCCCCAACTGAAACTTCACGCCTCATCTTCACATAGGCCTCCTTCTTCCTCTTAACAAGAGATTCCACTTCTTTGGTAAACCACGGTTCCCTCGCTCGACCCCTTCCTCCCTGCCTGACTGGTACGTACTTATCAAGAACATGCAATAGCTGTTCCTTGAACAAGCTCCACATATCCAGTGTGCCCAACCCTTGCAGCCTACTTCTCCAACCAACACATCCTAAGTCATGTCTAATGGCATCATAATTGCCCTTCCCCCAGCTATAACTCTTGCCCTGCGGGGTATACTTATCCCTTTCCATCACTAATGTAAAGGTCACCGAATTGTGGTCACTGTTTCCAAAGTGCTCACCTACCTCCAGATCTAACACCTGGCCTGGTTCATTACCCAAAACCAAATCCAATGTGGCCTCGCCTCTTGTTGGCCTGTCAACATATTGTGTCAGGAAACCCTCCTGCACACATTGTACAAAGAACGACCCATCTAATGTACTCGAACTATATCTTTTCCAGTCAATATTTGGAAAGTTAAAGTCTCCCATAACAACTACCCTGTTACTTTCGCTCTTTTCCAGAATCATCTTCGCCATCCTTTCCTCTACATCCCTAGAACTATTAGGTGGCCAATAGAAAACTCCCAACAGGGTGACCTCTCCTTTCCTGTTTCTAACCTCAGCCCATACTACCTCAGAATAAGAGTCCCCATCTAGCATCCTTTCCACCACCGTAATACTGTCCTTGACTAGCAGCGCCACACCTCCCCCTCTTTTGCCCCCTTCTCTGAGCTTACTAAAACACCTAAACCCCGGAACCTGCAACAACCATTCCTGTCCCTGCTCTATCCATGTCTCTGAATGGCCACAACATCGAAGTCCCAGGTACCAACCCATGCTGCCAGTTCCCCTACCTTATTTCGTATACTCCTGGCATTGAAGTAGACACACTTCAAACCACCTACCTGAACACTGGCACCCTCCTGCGAAGTCAAATCTGTGCTCCTGACCTCTATACTCTCAATCTCCCGTACCCCAAAACTACAATCCAGGTTTCCATGCCCCTGCTGAATTAGTTTAAACCCCCCCAAAGAGCACTAACAAATCTCCCCCCCAGGATATTGGTGCCCCTCAGGTTCAGATGTAGACCATCCTGTCTATAGAGGTCCCACCTTCCCCAGAAAGAGGTCCCACCTTCCCCAGAAACATGTTGGACTTTAACCTCGTGTTGTAAGACTTCTGACTGGAAATATATTGCCATTCCGTGACTGCCACTGAGTTAAAATCTGTGACCTCCCTCCCTAACAGCACTGTGGGTGGATCTACACATGATGGATTGCAGCAGATTAAGAAAGCAGCTCACCCCCACCTCCTCAAAGGCTATTAGGGATGGGCAATAAATTATAGCCTAGCCGATGATGGCCGCACCCCACAAATGAATGCTTAAAAGTCCATTCTTTCTGTGGAGAAATTCAGTCAGCTACATTACCCTGCTCCATTTCCGTAGCCCGAAATTTTATTCATTGAAATGCCCATCCAAATAGCTTTCAAAAGAATTCATCATCTCCTGTTCCACCATCACCATGGGCAGCAGGTTGCAGATCATTACCACGGTCATGTGAATGTCCCTTTAAGAAATGCTTTTGTCTTACCGCATGGTTTCAGTGATGTCATTGTGTGGATGGAGCTGGGCTGTGGCACTGGGAGTTGGTTTTACTTTCGCTGTGAGTTTGAACTGGTTTTTTTCTGCGCAGGTTGAAAGAAGGTTTTTTTTCTCCGTCTGCATTTTAAAAGCTGTTTCCAGACTGCTTGATAACTTGAAAAGAAATAACTGTTTTCTGGAAAGGAAACAGGAGCAGCCATACCAGGCCTTGAGTGCTGTGGGCTGGGCCCCACCTTTGAAAAGGGTTTTCTGGTTTATGGGATCTTGTTCTTAAATTGGAACAGTTAAAGGGGGAATTTATTAAGGGTTATACATAGAGTACTGTAGCTGTTTGGGGTATTTATGTTGGTAGTTAATAAAAATGCTTACTCTGTGTGTGTTTATAAAAATGTTAAATTTGTAGAATAAACTTTGTTTTTGATTAAAAGTGCTTAAGGCCTCTGTTGAATAACACCTGAAAGGCAGGTCCTTGTGCTCATCATAACCAAAATACATAAACAGTTGTAGGTCAGCTGAACTCCATGATATACTTCAGAGTTTCTAAACCCTGGCCCATAACAACCATCGATTGCGTAAAAATGTACTTCCTCACATTACCCCTCCTGTATCTCTCACCCCAAACCTTAATTCTGTATCCCCTGGTCCTTCTATCATCTACTTCTCTTTGTCCACCTTATCTAAACCTTTCATAATCTGCTGATTGCTACACCAACAATGTCTGTGCTGGCTCAGCCACAGTTATCGGACACTTGACAGCTGCGACACTCAAAGACCTTCTGTACCATGAATTGGCCTCCTGAGTGTCTGGACCTCCACTACGAGGACACCTGCAAGTGAAAGATGAAGATAGCAGACATTAACATTGACAATCGGGAGACTCTATGACAGTCACTCATGGCTGTGACCTCTGGAAGTTGACCCTTTGGACGGGCACTGGAAGAGGTGAGCAGAAATGAAGATCTCAGCTGGCCGAGAAGAGGGGCCCAGAGAAATTGTACACCTTCTCCACCCACAATCTTTCTCTGCGGCAATGCAGCGGAGACTGCGCCTTGCTAGAGTGGGAGCTCCTGAACCGCCACAGGCAGTGTCTAAAACAGAATTCACAACCACAGTGCATACCATTGTCTTCCAGTGAAAGGCTGCCACGTGGTACACATAATCTTGTAGGCTTCCACCAAAACTCCCCTCAATCTCCTTCCATCCAAGAGAAGCAATCCCAATTTCTCCAACATACCTCTGTCGCTAAAACCCTCCATCCCCGGAATCATTCCAGTAAATCGCCTCTGCATTCTCTCAAGGACTCTCATTTGCTTGAGGATTTTATGACTTTGAAAGGAATCGATGGAGTAGATAACTGCTGTCAACCAAATCAAAACAAGCCTTGGATCCTGACGATATCTCTGTGGAAGCGCTGAATCATTATAAGTCTTCATAATAGAGGATACAAATAACACCCCAGAAATAGCTTTAAACCAGGAAATGGAAGGGGGGAGGAACTCAAGAAAATTACAGTCACTGGAGCAATGGCACTGAGTAAATTGTTGGAGCTGCGGTTTGGCAAGTTGGGAGGCAGACAGAAAGCGGGAACTATGGACCAGCTACCTCAACATCCATCATAAGGAAAGTGTTAGAAACGACTATTAAAGAGTTATAGGAAAGCACTTGGGTAAATTCAAGGCAATCAGGCAGTCAACATGGTTTTGCGAAAGGGAAATCGGGATTCTCTGTTCCCGTCAACAGTACACCCCCACCCACGGGTTTCCTGGCAGCCTGGGGCGGCTTCAATGGAAAATCTCATTGACAAGCAGTGGGAAGAGAAAATCCCGCTGCCAGTGAATAGTACATCGCTGAGAAACATATGGCTTGGGGATCCGAGGATCCTGTCCCATGTTTAACCAATTTATTAGCGTTCTCTGAGGATCTGTGCTGTAAATAAAGGGGAACCGGTGGATGTACTGTACTTAGATTTCCAGAAGGCATTTGGTAAATATTCATTGCCAAATATAAAAGATCATGGTATGGAGGGCAACATATTGCATGGATAGAAGATTGGCTGGCTAACAAGCTTTTTCCAAGAGTGGGGGTGTCAATTACAAGGGGTCACGATTTCAAGGTGAGGGGGGGAAAGTTTAAGGGATACGTGCATGGAAAGTTTTTTACGCAGAGGGTGGTGGGTGCCTGGAATGCCTTGCCAGCGGAGGTGGTAGAGGCGGGCATGATAGCCTCATTTAAGATGCATCTGGACAGATATATGAACAGACGTGGAACAGAGGGAAGTAGATCCTTGGAAAATAGGCGACAGGTTTAGATAAAGGATCTGGATTGGTGCAGGCTGGGAGGGCCGAAGGGCCTGTTCCTGTGCTGTAATTTTCTTTGTTCCTTGTTCTTTGTTCTTTGATGGGATGGAAGGGCAGCAGGGTAGCATGGTGGTTAGCATAAATGCTTCACAGCTCCAGGGTCCCAGGTTCGATTCCCGGCTGGGTCACTGTCTGTGTGGAGTCTGCACGTCCTCCCCCTGTGTGCGTGGGTTTCCTCCGGGTGCTCCGGTTTCCTCCCACAGTCCAAAGATGTGCGGGTTAGGTGGATTGGCCATGCTAAATTGCCCGTAGTGTCCTAATAAAAGTAAGGTTAAGGGGGGGTTGTTGGGTTACGGGTATAGGGTGGATACGTGGGTTTGAGTAGGGTGATCATGGCTCGGCACAACATTGAGAGCCGAAGGGCCTGTTCTCTGCTGTACTGTTCTATGTATCTATGGAAGGGATGGTCACAAATTGGCTGATGGCACAAAGGGAGTAGGAAAGTAATTTTTGAACATGACAAAAGGAGGCTATAAAAGGACATCGATAGGTAAGGTAAGTGGGCAAAGGTCTGGCAAATGGAGTATAATGTGCAAAAATGTGAAATTTTCCATTTTGGTAGGAGGGATCAAAAAGAAGCTTATTATCTAAATGTTGTGAGATTGCAGAGCTTCGGGATGCCGAGGGATCTGGGTGTCCTAGTGCATGAATCACAATTAGTATGCAGCTACAGCAAGTAATTGGGAAAGTTAACAGAATGTTATAATTTATCACAAGGGGAGTTGAATACAAAAGTAGGGAGTTTATGCTTCAGTTATACAGGGCACCTGTGAGACCACATTCAGAATACGGTGTAGGCTGGGGCCAGCGAATCACACGCGCATGTTTTGGGGTTGCGAAAAATTGGGAAGATTCTGGGCGGGAGTGTTCGCGATCTTAGCCAGGATAGTGGAGGAGGAGGTGGACATGGACCCTTTGGTGGCAATATTTGGGATTTCAGAGAAGCTGGAGCTCATGGAGAGGAGGAAGGCCGATGTCGTGGCCTTCGCCTCTCTGATTGCACGGCGGCGAATGTTGCTGGAGCGGCGGTCGGCATGGCCACCGGGGATAGCAACTTAGTTGGGCGACCTGTACGACCTTGAGAAAAGGTGGGGGATGTTTGTGACCGTGTTTGAGGGGCTGTTCGTCGCAGGGGGAGTGTGAAAGGGGAAAAATCTGTCCAGACTGTATAGTTGATTGGTGGAAAGTATGTTTCCCGGGGTGTTTATTCGCTGTAACCAGTTTTGATACACGTTTGTAATAAAATATATGTTTTTTAAAAAGAATACTGTGTACATTACCGGCCTCCTTATTTAAGGAAGGAGATAAATGCAATGAAAGCAATCCTGAGAAGATTTGCTGGATTAATATCAGGAATGGGCAGGCTGTTTTATGAGGGTAGGTTGGACTAGGCTAGGCTTGTGTCTGCTGGAACATTAAGGTGCGACTTGATTCGGACATATACGATCGTGAGGGGTCTCGACATGGCGGATGTCACCATGATCAACCTGGGGCTGGTTTAGCACACTGGGCTAAATCGCTGGCTTTTAAAGCAGACCAAGACCAAGTATGGTTGAATTCCCGTACCAGCCTCCCCGAACAGGCGCCGGAATGTGGCGACTAGGGGCTTTTCACAGTAACTTCATTGGCGCCTACTTGTGACAATAAGTGATATTCCATTCATTCATTTTATTTTCATGTTCCTTCCCTCTTGTGGGAAATCGTAGAACGAGGGATCACAGTTTGAAAAGAAGTGATTTCCCTTTTAATATGTAGATAAGGCGCCTGTTCCCGTACCAGCCTCCCTGGACAGGCGCCGGAATGTGGCGACTAGGGGCTTTTCACAGTAACTTCATTGAAGCCTACTCGTGACAATAAGCGATTTTCATTTTCATTTTCATTTTCAAGGTGAATTGTCTTACTCAGAGAGTAATGAGTCTTTGGAACTGTCTCCCTGAGAAGGTGTGGAAGCAGAGTCTGTGAATATTTTCAAGGCAGAGGCAAATAAACTATTGGTAGGCAAGGGGATGATGGGTTATGGTGAGTGGGCAGAGTGTAGATTTGAGATTACTATCAGATCAGCCATGATCTTATTCAATGGCGGAACAGACTCGAGGGGCTGAATGGCCTCTTCCTGCTCCTTGTTGGTATGTTCGTACCAATCTCTCAGATGCAGGCCTTATTTGTGAAGCCCTTGCAAAATGAAGACATTTCAAGTGACCTCAGAGGCAGGATAATAATCGGAATTTTCAAGAGAGGAGAGTTGATCTGTGGAGATGACAGGATGTAAGGTTTTGGTCTGCGAGTGGTATAATACCCAAAAAGTTGGGTCAAGCTCGTCAATGTCTTTAAAGCAGTTTTTTTTTAAGAAGCAACAATTTAAACATGATCCACAAGTTTAATAGTCAGAAAAAAAAACATATCTGTGACAGGCGAGATCGATTTATTCATCCCAGAAGAGGAATGGACAGGAGAAGGGGCTGGTTTAGCACACTGGGCTAAATCGCTGGCTTTGAAAGCAGACCAAGGCAGGCCAGCAGCACAGTTCAATACCCGTACCAGCCTCCCCAAACAGGTGCTGGAATGTGGCGACTAGGGGCTTTTCACAGTAACTTCATTGAAGCCTACTTGTGACAATTTTTCATTTTCATTTCAGAAGCAAATCTCCACAGCTGTTGGCCGCAGTGTCCTCTGCACAGACAGTGCTGACCAATGTGTTACTGTCAGGATGAAGCCAATGTGCATCACTTTGAAAATCTCTTTCCTTTCTGGAGGGATCTGTTTCCCAGTTTTCACCTTTCCCAGGACTCTTGGGCGTGTTTCTCAGTGGCGGGGCGTGGTGTGTTGTTCGCTGGCAGCGAGATTCTCTGCCCCCCGCTGCTGTCGATGGGATTCTCCATTGAATTCACCCCACGCCGCGGCAAACCCGCAGGTGGCGGTATGCTGCCGGTGAGACCAGCGAATCCTGCCACCGGTTCTGACCTTGCTTCATATATTGGTCATTAGATTGGATTGGATTGGATTGGATTTGTTTATTGTCACGTGTACCGAGGTACAGTGAAAAGTATTTTTCTGCGAGCAGCTCAACAGATCATTCTGTTGAAAAGGGAATTAAACAAAATTCAAGAAAATACAAGGAAATACATAATAGGGCAACACAAGATATACAATGTAACTACATAAGCATTGGCATCGGATGCAGCATACAGGGGTGTTAATGAGGTCAGTCAATAAGAGGGTCATTTAGGAGTCTGGTGACAGTGGGGAAGAAGCTGGAAGTGGAAGCTAGCACTTTTCCAGGAGACTCATCCGGAGTGAGACTCATCCAGAGTGGGGGATTGAAACTTGGTAATTTGGTGCAGTGTGGTAATTCGGTGCAGAGTGTGAGGAGGTGCTTTTTAACCCTGGTAAGTGACTGGTAAGTAGTCTCTCTTTTTCTTTTCATTGTCTAATTTATTTATTTTAATTTTGAAATTCTAGTTGTTTAAGTTTACCAAGGGTTTAAGACATGGCAGGAGATCCCAGACCCGTGTCATGCTCCTCGTGTGCGATGTGGGAGCTCAGGGACACGTCCACTGTCCCTGGCTCCTTCACGTGCAAGAAGTGTGTTCAGTTGCAGCTCTTGTTAGACCGCTTGACGGCTCTGGAGCTGCGGATGGACTCACTTTGGAGCATCCGCGACGCTGAGGAGGTCGTGGATAGCACGTTTAGCGAGGTGAAAATTAATGAGGGAGATAGAAAATGGGTGACCAAAAGAAAGAGCAAGAGTAGGAAGGCAGTGCAGGTGTCCCCTGCGGTCATCTCCCTGCAAAACAGATATACCGCTTTGGATACTGTTGAGGGAGATGGCTCACCAGGGGAAGGCAGCAGCAGCCAGGTTCATGGCACCGTGGCTGGCTCTGCTGCACAGCAGGGCAGGAAGAAAAATGGCAGGGCTATAGTGATAGGGGACTCGATCGTAAGGGGAATAGACAGGCGGTTCTGTGGACGCAATTGAGACTCCAGGATGGTATGTTGCCTCCCTGGTGCAAGGGTCAAGGATGTCTTGGAGCGGCTGCAGGACATTCTGGGGGGGGGAGGGTGAACAGCCAGCTGTCGTGGTGCACATAGGCACCAACGATATAGGTAAAAAACGGGATGAGGTCCTACAAGCGGAATTCAGGGAGTTAGGAGTTAAACTAAAAAGTAGGACCTCAAAGGTAGTAATCTCAGGATTGCTACCAATGCCACGAGCTAGTCAGAGTAGGAATGGCAGGATAGATAGGATGAATGCGTGGCTCGAGAGGTGGTGCAAGAGGGAGGGATTCAAATTCCTGGGGCATTGGGACAGGTTCTGGGGGAGGTGGGACCAGTACAAACCGGACGGTCTGCACCTGGGCAGGACTGAAACCAATGTCCTAGGGGGGGTGTCTTCTAGAGCTGTTGGGGAGGGTTTAAACTAATGTGGCAGGGGGATGGGAACCGATGCAGGAAGTTGGAAGGTAGTAAAACAGGGACAGAAGCAAAAGGAAGCAAGGGGAAAAGTGCAAGGCAGAGAAGACATAGTCAGAAATCTAAAAGGGCGACAGTACAAGGTACAGTGACTGAGGGGAGCACAGTGAATAGGCCCAGTAATAACAAAAGGAATAAAACTGGAGATGTCAAGATTCAAAACAGAGGTAAAAAAACCAACATAAGTGTACTTTACCTGAATGCTCGTAGTATTCGGAATAAAGTAAATGAGTTGATGGCACAAATCATCGTAAATGACTATGATTTAGTGGCCATTACTGAAACATGGTTAAAGGATGGTCACGACTGGGAGTTAAATATCCGAGGGTATCAAACTATTCGGAAGGACAGAGTGGATGGTAAGGGAGGTGGTGTTGCTCTGTTATTTAAGGATGACATCCGGGCAATAGTAAGGGATGACATCGGTGCTATGGAGGATAAGGTTGAATCCATTTGGGTGGAAATCAGGAATAGTAAGGCGAAAAAGTCACTGATAGGAGTAGTCTATCGGCCACCAAATAGTAATGATATGGTGGGGCAGGCAATAAACAAAGAAATAACTGATGCATGTAGAAATGGTACGGCAGTTATCATGGGGGATTTTAATCTACATGTCGATTGGTTTAACCAGGTCGGTCAAGGCAACCTTGAGGAGGAGTTGATAGAATGTATCCGCGAATGTTTCCTAGAACAGTATGTAATGGAACCTACGAGGGAACAAGCGGTCCTAGATCTTGTCCTGTGTAATGAGACAGGATTGATTCATGATCTCATAGTTAGGGATCCTCTCAGAAGGAGCGATCACAATATGGTGGAATTTAAAATACAGATGGAGGGTGAGAAAGTAAAATCAAATACTAGTGTTTTGTGTTTAAACAAAGGAGATTACAAGGGGATGAGAGAAGAACTAGCTAAGGTAGACTGGGAGCTAAGACTTTATGGTGGAACAGTTGAGGAACAGTGGAGAACCTTCCAAGCGATTTTTCACAGTGCTCAGCAAAGGTTTATACCAACAAAAAGGAAGGACAGAAGAAAGAGGGAAAATCGACCGTGGATATCTAAGGAAATAAGGGAGAGTATCAAATTGAAGGAAAAAGCATATAAAGTGGCAAAGATTGCTGGGAGATTAGAGGACTGGGAAATCTTTAGGGGGCAACAGAAAGCTACTAAAAAAGCTATAAAGAAGAGTAAGATAGAGTATGAGAGTAAACTTGCTCAGAATATAAAAACAGACAGTAAAAGTTTTTACAAATATATAAGACAAAAAAGAGTGGCTAAGGTAAATATTGGTCCTTTAGAGGATGAGAAGGGAGTTTTAATAATGGGAGATGAGGAAATGGCTGAGGAACTGAACAGGTTTTTTGGGTCGGTCTTCACAGTGGAAGACACAAATAACATGTCAGCGACTGATAGAAATGAGGCTATGACAGGTGAGGACCTCGAGAGGATTGTTATCACTAAGGAGGGAGTGATGGGCAAGCTAATGGGGCTAAAGGTAGACAAGTCTCCTGGCCCTGATGGAATGCATCCCAGAGTGCTAAAAGAGATGGCTAGGGAAATTGCAGATGCACTAGTGATAATTTACCGAAATTCACTAGACTCTGGGGTGGTCCCGGTGGATTGGAAATTAGCAAACGTGACGCCACTGTTTAAAAAAGGAGGTAGGCAGAAAGCAGGAAATTATAGGCCAGTGAGCTTAACTTCGGTAGTAGGGAAGATGCTGGAATCTATCATCAAGGAAGAAATTGCGAGGCATCTGGATAGAAATTGTCCCATTGGGCAGACGCAGCATGGGTTCGTAAAAGGCAGGTCATGCCTAACTAATTTAGTGGAATTTTTTGAGGACATTACCAGTGCAGTAGATAACGGGGAGCAGATGGATGTGGTATATCTGGATTTCCAGAAAGCCTTTGGCAAGGTGCCACACAAAAGGTTGCTGCATAAGATAAAGATGCATGGCATTAAGGGTAAAGTAGTAGCATGGATAGAGGATTGGTTAATTAATAGAAAGCAAAGAGTTGGGATAAATGGATGTTTCTCTGGTTGGCAATCAGTAGCTAGTGGTGTCCCTCAGGGATCCGTGTTGGGCCCACAATTGTTCACAATTTACATAGATGATTTGGAGTTGGGGACCAAGGGCAATGTGTCCAAGTTTGCAGATGACACTAAGATGAGTGGTAAAGAGAAAAGTGCAGAGGATACTGGAAGTCTGCAGAGGGATTTGGATAGGTTAAGTGAATGGGCTAGGGTCTGGCAGATGGAATACAATGTTGACAAATGTGAGGTTATCCGTTTTGGTAGGAATAACAGCAAACGGGATTATTATTTAAACGATAAAATATTAAAGCATGCCGCTGTTCAGAGAGACTTGGGTGTGCTAGTGCATGAGTCACAGAAGGTTGGTTTACGAGTGCAACAGGTGATTAAGAAGGCAAATGGAATTTTGTCCTTCATTGCTAGAGGGATGGAGGTTAAGACTAGGGAGGTTATGTTGCAATTGTATAAGGTGTTAGTGCGGCCACACCTGGAGTATTGTGTTCAGTTTTGGTTTCCTTACTTGAGAAAGGACGTACTGGCGCTGGAGGGTGTGCAGAGGAGATTCACTAGGTTAATCCCAGAGCTGAAGGGGTTGGATTATGAGGAGAGGTTGAGTAGACTGGGACTGTACTCGTTGGAATTTAGAAGGATGAGGGGGGATCTTATAGAAACATTTAAAATTATGAAGGGAATAGATAGGATAGATGCGGGCAGGTTGTTTCCACTGGCGGGTGACAGCAGAACTAGGGGACATAGCCTCAAAATAAGGGGAAGTAGATTTAGGACTGAGTTTAGGAGGAACTTCTTCACCCAAAGGGTTGTGAATCTATGGAATTCCTTGCCCAGTGAAGCAGTTGAGGCTCCTTCATTACATGTTTTTAAGGTAAAGATAGATAGTTTTTTGAAGAATAAAGGGATTAAGGGTTATGGTGTTCGGGCCGGAAAGTGGAGCTGAGTCCACAAAAGATCAGCCATGATCTCATTGAATGGCGGAGCAGGCTCGAGGGGCCAGATGGCCTACTCCTGCTCCTAGTTCTTATGTTCTTATGTTAAGCTGTTTTTGAGTCTGTTCGTGCGTGTTCTCAGGTTTCTGTATCTCCTGCCCGATGGAAGAAGTTGGAAAAGTGAGTAAGCCGGGTGGGAGGGATCCTTGATTATGATGCCCGCTTTCCCCCGGCAGCGGGAGGTGTAGATGGAGTCCATGGATGGGAGGCAGGTTTGTGTGATGGACTGGGCGGTATTCACGAGTCTCTGAAGTTCCTTGCGGTCCTGGGCCGAGCAATTGCCATACCAGGCTGTGATGCAGCCAGATAGGATGCTTTCTATCCAACATTATCGGAGTAATGTCTTGTTTCAGAGCCTGTGCTAGACGCATGTCCTTGGCAGAGATCGCAGGCCCACGCTGCTCTTTGTTTTTCAGCCAGCGAGCTGATATGGAAACTTACTTTGTGACAGAGAGGTAGCTCTAAAATATTTTCACACGTTTCTTCAGATTTTATAAGGTCATTCGGCAGCGATTGTTTTACAAAGAGCACAGCAGTGCACTCAACTATTGTCAAAGTCTGACCTAAGTTACTTCTATCAGTCTCTTGCCAATTGCAGAGGCCATCCTTCCAGACTCTCAGTGTGGCTCCGTCAAAGGAACAACTCACACTTTCACAGCACAGGAAAAGGACGGAGAGCTGAGCATCTTTTTGCACGAGGTTTTCTGATCACACAAAAGCCTTTGACTTGGTGAAGTCGAACTGCTGTTCAGAAGGTGCAACAGAATTTTAGATGCTGCAAGACTCTTAAACAGGGGGTGACACTTCTATCGAAGGTCCGGGCCCCCTGATCTGTATCAATGACACAAAAGAACTTTGGATACAATTTTCCACTTTATGTGGAAACCCTTTATTAACCCTCCAAGCAATAGTGGATACCGACAAAAGCAGTTGCTCAGTAAGGCTCGCATGCAGGGACGTGCTCCTGGGTAGTCGGTCTGATGAATGAATTATTCCACACGGCTTTTTTTCAATAAATTTGGAGTACCCAATTCATTTTTTCCAATTAAGGGGCAATTTAGTGTGGCTAATCCACCTACCCTCCACACCTTTGGATTGTGGGTCAAAAACCCACGCAGACACGGGGAGAATGTGTAAACTCCATACAAAGAACAAAGAACAAAGAAAATTACAGCACAGGAACAGGCCCTTCGGCCCTCCCAGCCTGCGCCGATCCAGATCCTTTATCTAAACCTGTCGTCTATTTTCCAAGGATCTACTTCCCCTCTGTTCCCCGCCCATTCATATATCTGTCCAGATGCATCTTAAATTATGCTATCGTGCCCGCCTCTACCACCTCCGCTGGTAAAGCGTTCCAGGCACCCACCACCCTCTGCGTTAAAAACTTTCCACGCACATCTCCCTTAAACATTCCCCCTCTCACCTTGAAATCGTGACCCCTTGTAATTGACACCCCCGCTCTTGGAAAAAGCTTGTTGCTATCCACCCTGTCCATAACTCTCATAATTTTGTAGACCTCAATCAGGTCCCCCTTCAACCTCCGCCTTTCCAACGAAAGCAATCCAAATCTACTCAACCTTTCTTCATAGCTAGCACCCTCCATACCAGGCAACATCCTGGTGAACCTCCTCTGCACCCTCTCCAAGGCATCCACATCCTTCTGGTAATGTGGCCCAGAGCCGGGATCGAACCTGAGACCGCGGTGCCGTGAGGCAGCAATGCTAACCACTGTGCCACTGTGCTGCCCCTTCCACATGGCTTTCTGTGGCTGACCAAGACACACTTCCTTAACGTCCTTGTGGCTGTGACTTTAAACCCCTTTCTGCCCCTGCTCCTTTGACATATCAGGTATAACTTCAATTGGGTCATCCCTTTCTCTCAGCTCCTTCTCCTCCGTCACATTTGTTCCGATGATGCCACTTTCCAAAATGGTGCTTGTTTGCTGCTGACAAAATGGAGGAATCGCAATCGTGCCCCGAGCACGTGATGTCAGTGTTCATGTGACCTGCTCACTGCCTTCACTTCAGGCAGGAAGACTGCATTGAATTAAAAAAGAATCTTCTCCTGGGTCAGCGCGCTGACGTCGAGAGGAGGCGGTGTTTCTTGCAGGTCTCGGGCATGCGCACTGATGATCGGGCACGCATGCGCAGCGCGCTGTCATTTTTAAAGCTGCCATTTTTAAAAGCTGGCTGCGGTGGCCGTTGTGCATTAATTCCTGCGATCGGGAATGCCGCGATGGATGGCTCGGTGACCCTCCTCACACCCGCCCTCAGGCTGCGGCAGATAGGTACACAGGCAAATGTGAGTGTGACCCACACCGACTTCACGGATGTTGCCACTAAAGCTCAGAAGAAAAGGAGAAGGAAAGCGCTGATTATAAAAAAGAGAAGGAAGGGTAAGAGAAAAGTTAAACACCGAGTTGGTCGACTAGGTAGCAGCCACGACAGTCAAACATCGGCAACGAGGCCCAATACAAGAGCACACATGGAGTAGGGAGCATCTCTTCATAAGGCTGAAAGAGTTGGCGGCCCAAAGAGGAGCCAGTAAAGGTGTCTTTTGAAAGATGAAACAAGATCACGTATCGGTCAAGGTTCAGGAGATCAACAAGAAGGTGTTGTTAACATGAAAGACTGAACGTGTAATGAACTGTGTACGAGGGACACGTTTTAGATAGTTATGCATATCATGTTTTGTAAAGCACAGTTAGATTTGTATATGCGGCACATTTGAGATTGTTCTGCATATCATGTTTTGTAGAGTAAGAAGTCTTACAACACCAGGTTAAAGTTCAACAGGTTTGTGTTCACCCCAGTCCAACGGCGGCATGGTAGCACAGTGGTTAGCACTGTTGCTTCACAGCGCCAGGGACCCGGGTTCGATTCCCGGCTTGGGTCACTGTCTGTGCGGAGTCTGCACATTCTCCCCGTGTCTGCGTGGGTTTCCTCCGGGTGCTCCGGTTTCCTCCCACAAGTTCCGAAAGACGTGCTGTTAGGTGAATTGGACATTCTGAATTCTCCCTCCGTGTACCCGAACAGGCGCCGGAATGTGGCGTCTAGGGGCTTTTCACAGTAACTTCATTGCAGTGTTAATGTAAGCCTACTTGTGACACTAAGAAAGATTACTCTTATCTCCCCATCATGGCTCCCAAGTTGAGCATTTGGTCTAACAGCACCAGCTCTGAATGCTTCCAGTTGCACAGTGGCACCAGGCAGGGATCCCGCTGTCACATTTCCTGTTCACCCTGGCAATTGAGCCATTGGCGATTGCCCTGTGAGATGCGGGAGGCTGGCGGGGAATCTGAAGAGGAGGCAGAGAGCACAGAGTCTCCCTCCATGCGGATGATCTGTTCCTCTAAATCTGGTACCCGCAAAACGGCATGAAAGAAGCTCCTGGGAGAGTTCGGAGCCTTCTCGGGCTGCAAACTCAACCTGGGCAAAAGAAAAGTTTTCCCGGTGAACCGGAGATCTAAAATCCACCTGGACTCACTGACAATCGATGTCCTCAATGCCTGTAAGAGTAAGATAGGCCTCACAAACCAACAATGAAATCTCACTTCCAACCAGCTATTTGTAAGGAGAATGATCCCCAATATGAGAATCATCCCTACTCGCCTCCCTCACTCACCTCCCCTTCCTTCCTCATTCCCTTCCCCCTCACTATCCCCTTTCATACTCTTCCTCAACCCCTCAATTCTCTGCAACTCCCCCTCAATCAGTCATCCCTCTCTTCCCCTTCACTGCCTTCACTCCCTTCCCCTCAGATCCCCCTTACTCAACTCTTCACCCAATTCCATCCAACCCCCGGGGTCCTTTATTTGTACCATCTCTCTCAAAACCGCCGGCCGCCTTGTAAAATGCCCTTGTACCTGACGCAACTGGCCAATACTTTCCCCATCGAAACCAGTTCGAGCGCCACCTGGATTTTCTCCTTTCCTTCATTGACTCTTCCTTTGGGGTAGCTGAATACCGCCCGAACACTACCAAAATGGCCTCCACCAGCCTCTGCCTCTCCATCCATAAGGCCATAAGACCAGAAGACATAGGAGCAGAATTAGGCCACTCTGCCCATCGAGTCTGCTCCACCGGGCAGCATGGCGCCGAGGTCCCAGGTTCGATCCCGGCTCTGGGTCACTGTCCGTGTGGATGTGGTGAATGTAACATAGTAATTCACACTGTATTTACCAATACTATTGTAAACGCAGTAGCGTTATCCGACCACTAGGGGGAGTAGCTCTGGGAATGCTCAGGAGTTTGTACAGGGCTCCACCCTTGGCTCCGCCCATGACTCCTCCCCCTTGACTACTGTATAAATAACCGTGTCCAGGGCCACCCTGTCACCCTAAAACCACTGTTCATATCTTAAAACACGTGTCTTGTGAATTGATGGTTCCATCAATTTAATCTACTTAAGAACAGTCAGGATCGATCATGGAATCAGCCCTCAAGCCTGGACGCTTGGAACTCAAACCACAGGATGCAGAGGCAAAATAAATCTTCTCCCACTGGCTGCAGTGCTTTAAGGCCTACCTGGCAGAAGCGAGCTCAGCCGAAACAACAGAGGAACAGAAGTGAAGTCGACTGCACGCGAGGGTGAGCCACAGAACCTCTACGCAACTAAACTCGGCCGGTTCATATACTGCAACGCTAGCGATAATCGATAAGATGTATGTAAGGCCCATTAACAAAGTTTACGCACGCCATGTGTTCATGACTCGCCGCCAGCGGCCTACAGAATCACTCGCCAAATTTTTAAGAGAGCTCAATAATCTATCAAATGACTGTAATTATCAACGGTTACCGCGGCTAAACACAGAGAACTTGCTGTACGCGATGTTTTTGTAGCGGGCCTCAGGCCTAATTATGTGCGCCAACGACTGCTGGAAAAGGGGGCCCGAGACTTAGAAACAACTGCGGAAATTGCTACCACGATGGAGGTCTCCTTCCGCAGCCTCACCTCATTCCCCGCAGACCCCGCGACCCAATCATGGGCCCCCGACCAGCAACTCCCTCAGGCCTGTGCCACACGGCCGCCCTGCCACTATGCTGCTCCAGCCTGCCATTTCTGCGGCCAGAATCAGCACCCGTGGCAGCACTCCCGGCCCGCAACGCGACCTGCAGCAGCTGCGGGCGGAAAGGCCACTACGCGAGAGTGTGCCTCGCAAAAAGGGCCCAGCTTCCAACTCCCCAGCGGCACGAAGTAATCGCTCCCCTCACCCGCAGCCCCGCGGGGCCCGAAACACTGCGGCCTATGCCCCGACTCCGCCCCCGCCAGCCACATGCGATCCATGGGGGCCGCCATCTTGGCAAACCTCCACCACGCGGCCGGCCACGTGCGACTCATGGGGGCCGCCATCTTGGACGCCATCTTCCTTGCCGCCCGCCACG
Source organism: Scyliorhinus canicula (assembly GCF_902713615.1). Lineage (NCBI taxonomy): Eukaryota > Metazoa > Chordata > Chondrichthyes > Carcharhiniformes > Scyliorhinidae > Scyliorhinus > Scyliorhinus canicula. The sequence continues at coordinate 224,500,314 of NC_052150.1, forward strand.
TGCGATCCACGGGCCCGACCTGCATCTCCACGCTCGGACAACTCATCGGAAGAGTACGACCTCCCCGGGCGCTCATCACGCGGCCCGCAACTCGGCGCAGTCACCCTGGATCAATCACGCCCGAAGCATCTGCGGAATTCGATGGCAGAGGTCCAAATCAACAGGTACAACACGCCATGCCTTTTCGACTCCGGGAGCACTGAGAGCTTCATACACCCAGACCTGGTAAGATGCTGATCGCTCCCCATTTTCCCCGTGCAGCAAACTATCTCGCTCGCTTCAGGCTCCCACTCTGTCCAGATCCAGGGGCGCACCGCCGCGACACTCACAATCCGAGGCACTAGCTACTCAAAATTTCAGCTCTACGTTTTGCCCGACCTCTGCGCGCCACTCTTATTAGGCCTAGATTTTCAGTGTAACCTCAAGAGCCTCACCCTCAGCTTCGGCGGGCCCCTGCCACCACTCACTATCTGCAGCCTCGCTACACTGCGAATCCCCCCCCCCCTCTCTTCGTCAATCTCACAAAGGACTGTAAACCCGTAGCCACTCGTAGCAGGATAGGGTATTTATCAGAGCAGAGGTCCGAAGGCTTCTCAGCGAGGGGATTATAGAGGCCAGCAATAGTCCCTGGAGAGCTCAGGTGGTGATCGTTAAGACCGGGGAAAAATTCCGCATGTTTGTCGACTATTGTCAGACCATAAATAGATTTACGCTCCTCGACGCGTATCCCCTCCCCAGGATTGCAGACATGGTAAATCAGATCGCCCAGTATCGGCTCTTTTCCACGGTGGATCTGAAGTCTGCATACCACCAGCTCCCAATCCGCCCGGAGGACCGCCACTACACGGCATTCGAGGCCGATGGCCGCCTCTTCCATTTCCTCCGGGTCCCTTTCAGCGTCACTAATGGGGTCTCGGTGTTCCAACGAGCAATGGACCGAATGGTGGACCAGGACGGGCTGCGTGTTACGTTTCCGTACTTGGACAATGTCACCATCTGCGGCTGTGACCAGCAGGACCACAACACCAACCTCCACCGTTTTTTCCAGACGGCACAGAAATTAAACATCTCCCACAACAAAGAAAAATGCGTTTTCCGCACAAACAGACTGGCCATCCTCGGCTACGTCGTGGAAAACGGAGTCCTGGGCCCATACCCCTCCCCCAGAACTCCCCCTCCCCCATTGCCCCAAGGCCCTCAAACGGTACTTGGGCTTCTTCTCCTACTACGCCCAGTGGGTCCCTCAATATGCGGACAAAGCCCGCCCACTCTTTAAGGCCACACGATTTCCCCTGTCAGCTGAGGCACGCCAGGCCTTCAACTGCATCAAGGAGGACATCGCCAAAGCGGCCAAGCAGGCGGTGGATGAATCCACTCCATTCCAGGTAGAGAGCGACGCCTCAGAGGTAGCTCTAGCAGCCACACTAAATCAGGCAGGGAGACCAGTCGCATTTTTCTCCCGTACCCTCTCTGCTTCAGAACTCCGACACTCCTCAGTCAAGAAAGAAGCACAAGCCATTGTGGAGGCTATTCGTTACTGGAGCCACTACCTCGCAGGTAGGAGGTTCACCCTCATCACCGACCAAACATCGGTCGCCTTTATGTTTGATAACTCGCAAAGGGGCAAAATAAAAAATGATAAAATTCTTCGGTGGAGGATCGAACTCGCCACCTACAGCTATGATATTAAGTATCGACCCGGGAAGCTCAACGAGCCTCCGGATGCCCTATCCCGCGGGACATGCGCCAGCGCGCAGATTGACAGACTGAAAGTCATCCACAATGACCTTTGCCACCCGGGGGTCACCCAGCTCGCCCACTACATCAGGGCCCGAAACCTTCCTTTCTCCAACGAGGAGGTAAAAGCGGTCACCAGGGACTGCCCGATCTGTGCGGAGTGCAAACCGCAGTTCTATAGACCAGACAGGGCCCACCTGGTCAAGGCTTCTAGGCCCTTTGAATGCCTCGTGATTGATTTCAAAGGGCCACTCCCCTCAACTAACAAGAACGTTTACTTCCTAAACGTCGTAGATGAGTTCTCCCGTTTCCCATTTGCTATCCCGTGCCCCGACATGACCTCCCACACAGTCATTAGGGCCCTGCATAGCATCTTCACCCTGTTTGGTTTCCGCAGCTACGTACACAGCGACCGGGGTTTGTCCTTCATGAGCGACGAGCTGCGTCAGTACCTGCTCGAAAAGGGCATTGCCTCGAGCAGGACTACCAGCTACAACCCCAGGGGGAACGGGCAGGTGGAGAGGGAGAACGCGACGGTCTGGAAGACCGTCCTACTGATCCTCCGGTCTAGAAAGCTCCAAGTCTCCCAGTGGCAGGAAGTCCTCCCAGACGCGCTCCACGCTATTAGGTCCGTCTTATGTACAGCGACCAATCAGACCCCTCACGAGAGGCTCTTCATTTTTTACAGGGGCACTACCACGGGGGTCTCACTTCCGGCATGGCTGAGGACACCGGGCCCGGTACTCCTGAGGAAACACATCAGGGCACACAAAACCGACCGCCTTGTTGAGAAGGTGCGCCTGCTCCACTCCAACCCCCAGTACGCCTTCGTCGAGTTCCCTGACGGCTGTCAGGACACAGTATCCCTCCGGGATCTGGCACCCGCCAGATCCAGCGCCCCTTCTACCCCCACAGAAGGACCCCTCACCCTACACCCCATGCTGCCACCCCCTCGCACGCTCCACCAGTTCCGTGCACCCGCGCCGGCCAGCCCCCAGCGCCCCCAGTCCCCGGTCGAACCAGAAGAGTATGAAACTCAGACACAACCCTCCCTGGAGTCCGCCATCGTACCCCAGCACACAACACTCATCCAGCCACCGCAAGAGGCTGCGCAGATCACAGTGGACAGTTAGACCACCGGACAGACTTACTTTGTAGACCGCTACCCACACCGATCTTGATTTTTTTTGCAGGGGGTGAATGTGGTGAATGTAACGTAGTAATTCACACTGTATTTACCAATACCATTGTAAGCGCAGTAGAGTTATCCGACCACTAGGGGGAGTAGCTCTGTGAATGCTCAGGAGTTTGTACAGGGCTCCACCCTTGGCTCCGCCCACGGCTCCTCCCCCTTGACTGCTATATAAATAATCGTGTCCAGGGCCACCCTGCAGTTCATCGAGAGTTCAACGGGTAACAGGCTGGCTCTGTAGTAAGTAGATTAAAACCACTGTTCATATCTTAAAACACGTGTCTCGTGAATTGATGGTTTCATCAGTGGAGTTTGCACATTCTCCCCGTGTCTGCGTGGGTTTCACCCCACAACCCAAAGATGTGCAGGTTAGGTGGATTGGCCATGCTAAATCGCCCCTTAATTGGAAAAAGTGAATTGGGTACTCTAAATTTAAAAAAAAATAGTCTGCTCCTCCATTCCATCATGGCTGATATTTTTCTCAGCCCCATTCTCCTGCCTTCTCCCCATAACCCCTGATCCCCTTATTAATCAAGAACCTATCTAGCTCTGTCTTAAAAACACTCAATTATTTTGCCTCCACAGCCTTCTGTGGCAAAGAGTTCCACAGATCCACCACCCTCTGGCTGAAGAAATTCCTCCTCATGTCTGTTTTAAAGGATCGTCCCTTCTGTCTGACATGTTGTCCTCTGGTTCTAGTTTTTCCTACAAGTGGAAACATCCTCTCCACGTCCACTCTGTCCAGGCCTCGCAGTATCCTGTAAGTTTCAATAAGATCCCCCGTCATCCTTCTAAACTCCAACGAGTACAGATCCAGAGTCCTTAACCGTTCCTGATACGACAAGCACTTCATTCTACCTGACTTCTCCCTTTGCACCGCAATCGAGATCAGCTGCCCCCTGATTACCGCCTTTAATGCCTCCCAGAATGTGGAGGGTGAGACCTCCTCATTCTTATTGAATTCCACGTTTCTATCGCCACGCCATACCTATCCTCTCATAGGCCCCCTTATCCACCAACAATGCCACATCCAACCACCACAGTGGCCGCTGGGTGCCCCGCTTCTCCACATACAGATCCACATGGTCTGATATAACCATCACCAAGTATTCCGATCCTACCCACCGTGTGAACAGTGCCTTACCCATAATTATATAGTCAATATGGGAGGAAACCTGGTGCTTATGCGAGAAAAAGGGAGAACACCTTCTCTCTCAGTTGCCTCAACCTTCATAGATCCACCCCCCCCCCCCTTCTGTTCCATGAACCCCAGCAACTACTTCTCCACCCATGATATATTTAGGGATTTGGGAAATGACCTATCCAGCCTAGGGTCAAGCACTTAGTCAAAATCCCCCTCCCCCGTAATCAACCGATGTGATCCATGATGCGACCATCAATTCACACGAGACAGAGATTTGAAGTGAACAGTGGCTTTAATCAACTAGAATAGTGCCTGCCTGTGACTGCTCTGCACTGAGGGCCGCCTACAGGGCAGCTGCTCTTTATACCACCCCTCAAGGGGGCAGAGCCCACAAGGGCACCAACATGATCCAATGCGGTGTAATACGGTACAATGGTCCGTAGGTGGCGCTCACATGGGCAACAGCGTGTTACAATGTAGTACAGTGGTGAATGGTTACCATAATACGTTCACCACAGTATCCAAATCCGGAATCGTTGCCAACACCTTAATATCATCCCAGTTAAAATCCTCAGGTAAGTCTCCTGCAAAAAGACCATGGGCTGGACTCTCTGTAGGCCCGCACCGAAATCGCGACTGACGCCATGGGGGAGAATCTAGTTTCACGCCGTAATCGGGCCTGGTGCCGGTTCAGCCATTCTCCGGGCACTGAAAATCGGTGTCACCGCGGAGTACGTTGCGCCGCTGGGGGGCCATTGCCAGAGGCCCGCCCAGCGATCCTCCGCTCCCGACCGGCTGAGTTCCTGACGTTGTGGAACTAACCACCTATTGCCGGACGGGATGCTAGCATGCCGGCTGCGGATTCAGTCCACGGCCGCCCTGGTCGGGGGCGGGCGAATCGGAGACCAGGGGGGGTCCTTCTGGGGGCCAGCAATGTGCGGGGTTTGAGGGTTGGGCGTGCGGCCGATCGGGGGGGGTTTTTTTTTTCCGTCTGGCTCTGCGGTCCGGGTCCGCCATGGAGCACTACACGACCTCTGACCCGGAAGTGCGGGGGCCCCGTATCTGCAGCAAAAGCTGAGGGATTCACTCCGGGTCCTGCTAGCCCCCTGCAGGGCTATGAATTTGTCTCATGTTTTTCAAGGAATTTCGGGAGTAAAATTCCACCGTTTTTACGTCGGTGTGGGGACATAGTCCCATTTTAGGAGAATGCAGCCCCACATCTGTCTTCAAACTATTTAAATGGGCGCACACCTGAGATATTTTAATTGGCCCATTCAATCCCCTCACGTTCCACGAGACCAGTCCGATCAGGGGGATCCGCCCAACATCCTGATCAGCCATAACTTAATCCCTACCTTGTCCAAATTTCTGACTCACCCAAGATGGCTGCCGCCACCTCCCTCTGCCCAATAACTCCACAAAGAAACCTTCACCGCCAGAAACCAACTCCTACCCCCTCCCAGGCCACATCCCAGACAAAGAAAACCCCATCGCCCAAGGCTCATTACCCCAAAACAAAGAAAGTAACCCCCCTTACCCCCCCCCCCCATAAACAGCTGCAGCTTTTCCCCCCACTTCACTCCCATTAACCAGGATCTCTGCTCGCTGGGTGACCCCCACCTGAGGAAAAATGCAAGTTATATTTACAAAAAGCTCCATACGGAGCCTGCCTACTCAAACTCACTTTTAGTCGTGCACCATAAACCAATGCATCCTCACACCCACTCCCCAACTCCCCACCATTCCCAACAATTACATTAAAACATCCAAGACCCACATCCCACATGCAGGATGGCAGATATTAAAGAATTTTACAGATATGTGGCAGAAAAATATAGTAACGACACTCAGCACATAACCAAAAAGTTTAATTGTGACAATAAAGGTTATTATTTTTATTATTAAAACAAAATGGCGGCATGGTTAGCACTGTTGCGTCACAGCGCCAGGGACCAAATTGTGGCGACGAGGGGATTTTCACAGTAACTTCATTGCAGTGTTAATGTAAGCCTACTGGCGACACTAATAAAGATTATTATTATTAAAACTCAGCCATGCAGGTGAACCCACCCAAATTCTTCAAACATTCCTTGACAAAGTCATTCACCTCCTCTGACGTAGAATATGAAATGAAATGAAATGAAAATTGCTTATTGTCACGAGTAGGCTTCAATGAAGTTACTGTGAAAAGCCCCTAGTCGCCACGTCCCGGCGCCTGTCCGGGGAGGCTGGTACGGGAATCGAACCGTGCTGCTGGCCTGCTTGGTCTGCTTTAAAAGCCAGCGATTTAGCCCAGTGAGCTAAACCATACAGTGCAGAAGGAGGCCATTTGGCCCATCGAGTCTGCACCGACCCACTTAAGCCCTCACTTCCACTCTATCCCCGTAACCCAATAACCCCTCCTAACCTTTTTTGGACACTAAGGGCATTTGAGCACGGCCAATCCACCTGACCTGCACGTCTTTGGACTGTGGGAGGAAACCGGAGCACCTGGAGGAACCCCACGCAGGCACAGGGAGAACGTGCAGACTCTGCACAGACAGTGACCCAGTGGGGAATCGAACCTGGGACCCTGGCACTGTGAAGCTACAGTGCTAGCTACTTGTGCTACCGTGCTGCCCATATCAAAGTAATGTTCTTTACTCTCATGCGTAACCCACAGGCGAGCCGGATACATCATTCTGAACCTCATCTTGCTCCTAAAAAGAGAAACCTTGGCCTTATTAAAACTCACCTTGCTCCTAAAGAGAGCATCCTCGGCCTTATTAAACCCAGCCCTCCTTATTGGCAGTTCCACTCCCAGGCCCTGGTAGATTCAGACAGTGTGGCCTCCCCTGTTCCACTCCCAGGTCCTGGTAGATTCAGACAGTGTGGCCTCCCCTGTTCCACTCCCAGGTCCTGGTAGATTCAGACAGTGTGGCCTCCCCTGTTCCACTCCCAGGCCCTGGTAGATCCAGACAGTGTGGCCTTCCCTGTTCCACTCCCAGGTCCTGGTAGATCCAGACAGTGTGGCCTTCCCTGTTCCACTCCCAGGTCCTGGTAGATCCAGACAGTGTGGCCTTCCCTGTTCCACTCCCAGGTCCTGGTAGATCCAGACAGTGAGGCCTTCCCTGTTCCACTCCCAGGTCCTGGTAGATCCAGACAGTGTGGCCTCCCCTGTTCCACTCCCAGGTCCTGGTAGATTCAGACAGTGTGGCCTCCCCTGTTCCACTCCCAGGCCCTGGTAGATCCAGACAGTGTGGCCTTCCCTGTTCCACTCCCAGGTCCTGGTAGATCCAGACAGTGTGGCCTTCCCTGTTCCACTCCCAGGTCCTGGTAGATTCAGACAGTGTGGCCTCCCCTGTTCCACTCTCAGGTCCTGGTAGATCCAGACAGTGTGGCCTTCCCAGGTCCACTCCCAGGTCCTGGTAGATCCAGACAGTGTGGCCTCCCCTGTTCCACTCCCAGGTCCTGGTAGATCCAGACAGTGTGGCCTCCCCTGTTCCACTCTCAGGTCCTGGTAGATTCAGACAGTGTGGCCTCCCCTGTTCCACTCCCAGGTCCTGGTAGATCCAGACAGTGTAGCCTCCCCTGTTCCACTCCCAGGTCCTGGTAGATTCAGACAGTGTGGCCTCCCCTGTTCCACTCCCAGGTCCTGGTAGATTCAGACAGTGTGGCCTTCCCAGGTCCACTCCCAGGTCCTGGTAGATTCAGACAGTGTGGCCTTCCCAGGTCCACTCCCAGGTCCTGGTAGATTCAGACAGTGTGGCCTCCCCTGTTACACTCCCGCATTTCCTTGTCCAGTTATCTATGGAGCTTTACTATGATCGCCCATGGCGGCTTCCCAGCTTTTGGCTTTGTCCTCAGCGACCAATGGGCCCGGTCCACTTCAGGAGGGGTTCAAAGACCCTCCCCTCCACCACCTATTCAAAGATCTCCACCACATATTCTGCAGCCCTCGCTCCTTCTATGTCCTTGGGCAGCTCCATCATCCTCAACTTCTGTCGTCTGGAGTGGTTCTCTTGGTCCTCATAATTTTTTGCTCAACATCATCATCTCTGCCTCCAAGGAGGCAATCCGATCGTCATGGTCGCTAACCATCTTCTCCACCCTCTGGAGTGACGCATTCTGTGCCTCTAACTGCTGTTCCACCCTTATCCAGGCTGCCTGAATTGTTTTGTAGCCATCTGGGATGGCCACTTACAACAAGAAACATGGACGTTCGCAAAGCCTAAAGGGAAATGTGGACAATGTAAGATTCAGGCAGGCACAGAGCCTTAATGTATATTTGTGAGCAAAGAATCCAGACAGCATCGAAACCCCAAGCCGATTAGCATTTTAATGGCCCATCTCCGTAAGACAAAGGATTGATACTCAGGTAACTGATACACGTCCAGACATTCCGGCGCCACTCCCTTTACTTAGGAAGCATAAACAGCAGGGTCAATGACCGCTTAGGACACACCCAGCCATCAAGGCACCCGCCCCTCTATTGGCTCAGATCGAAGGCAGTGATCGAGAACTGACCAATTAATTGGGTCCAAACCCAAGGACCGCCCAAAAGAGCGCAAAACTCCCCAAGGATAATGAGAGCCACTGCCATGTGTTTGATCTTTTTTGGATCTGGCGTTCCGGCAACTTGCATCTCCAATCGCAGCATCACGAACAGAAGCAAGTTCAAGTTCAACGTCCGCTACCAGATGGATGAACCCAGCTGAACAGCAGTTACTTCTCCAGACCCAGTAGATCCAGATTCGAACAAAGGCCACTGTTCCTCTGACCTAAGCCGGGTGCCTGAAGTTAAGTACAGGTTGTCATAGTTGTTAGGTGTAGTTTAACTAGTAGTGTTTATGTTGCATGTGTAAGTTAGCCTTGTGTGTAAATAAAGTACCATTGATCTTGAAGTAACTAACTGGTTGTTTGGCTCTTTGATTGATACCCGGTTGAACCTTGTGGGGGTATCATTTGATACCTGGCGACTCAGAGAGCAACATCATATCACTATCTAAATAAAAGAAGGGCGACATTATTGATGGCCATATTTATAGCAAGCAAAAAAAGACAACAGGTTCAGTCACTTTCACTCAGTCTTCGCTGACCTCCTGCCTTTGCTTATTAAATTTGATCGATAGGAACTCCACCAACTTGTCCATTGACCACTGAGAGGGCAATGACGGCCACACGTCCCTCTGCCATGTTCTCCTCCTGTGCCATGTGTGCCCTCTGAGTCCAAAGAGTGCCCCTTATCCGACACACTCCTCATTTGATAACTCTCCAACATCCCATACCAGAGGAGGAATCTTAGTTCTTCTACTTCACCTCTTTTCCACCTGCAGAACCCCCACAAAACAGTCAAGAAGGGCCAACAACCAGCCCTCAGGCAGAAACCACCTTATGTGCGCCCATTCTCTCCATGTCTGCCACTGGGCTCAAACAAGGATCTTGGAAAGGACAATCTTATTTCAGGTGCGTTGTCACGAGTTTAAGTGCTGCTAAGTGGCAGACGTGAGATTGAGGGAAAGGAAGGATGAATGGATTTGTGTTTTGTGGTTTGTGCTGTATACCTTGTGATGAAATGTCCTTACAAAGCCATTTCATCCTTCCGAGGGGAGAGGTAGGTAAAAGCCCTTGTTTATTTCCTATGTTCCCATTTATTTTATTTTATTTTTATTATTTTGGTCCGTGGACTCATAATCGAGATGTGCCTTTAAGCAGAAGTCTGACAGATGATACAGCCTGCGTGCCAGTACACTGCTCTACTGCTCAGAAAGCAGTGAGTATCTGTCGCACCCTTTGCCGTGACCTGAAATGATGCTGAGTCGGCAGAGAAGGTCGACAACCTTGCCAGAGAAATCCATCTCAAACCCAGAAGGAAGGAGGTACCAAAATGACAGCCTAGATTTCAGAACGACATTGACTGGAATTCATAGAATCATGGAATCCCTGCAGTGCAGAAGGAGACCACTCAGCCTGTCGAGTCTCTCATCCCAGCACATCAAAGACTTTTATCCTTTTAGTTTGATTTATATTTTCTTTCCTTTTCCCCTCTGTGATGTTTATGTGTGTCTGTGTGTGTAGAGAGTGGGGTGAGTTAGGAAGGGGAGGTTTGGCAAAGGGGTAGTAGATGGTCAGTTAGATTTTCTGCTGTTTAATTATAATACTGTACATAATAACAGGGTTTTTGAGTTGTAAAGTTGCTAACCGGGGGACTGTAGTTTATTGGGCTCAAACAAGGATCTTGGATATTTTAAATAAAATCAATTTTACCTGTGTTGTGACTCTGGGTCAAGTGAGGCTGCCATTGACCGCACTCTAGCCCAGGGTGTCATTAGGTTGTGTGCCTATGCGTGCGTGTGTGCGTGTATGTGCGTGTGTGGGAGGGAGAGGGGACAGGGTATGCTGTGGGGTTAGGTTTGGGAAAGTTGAGGCCGAGTATTCGGCCATTGCAATCTCCGACCACGCTCCGCATTGGATAGAGTTGGAGATGGGAGAGGTGCGAGACCAACGTCCGTTGTGGCGGTTGGATGTGGGGTTGTTGGCGGAGGAGGAGGTGTGTAGGAGGGTCCGGGCAAGTATTGAGGGGTACCTTGAGGTGAATGATACGGGGGAGGTTCAGGTGGGGATGGTCTGGGAAGCCCTGAAGGCAGTAATTCGTGGGGAGCTGATATCCATCCGGGCACACAGGGAGAGGAGCGAGAGGAGTGAGGGGGATAGACTGGTGGGAAAGATGCTGGAGGTGGACAGGAGGTATGCAGAGGCACCAGAGGAGGGACTGTTGGGGGAGAGGCGCAGCCTGCAGGCTAAATTTGATTTGCTGACCACTAGAAAGGCGGAGGCACAGTGGAGGAAGGCACAAGGGGCAGTGTACGAACATGGTGAAAAGGCGAGTAGGATGCTGGCTCATCAGCTCCGCAAGCGGGATGCGGCTAAGGAGATTGCTGGAGTGAGAGATAAGAGTGGGAATGTGGTGCGGAAGGGGGTAGAGGTGAATGAGGTCTTCAAGGATTTTTACGGGGAACTGTACCGGTCGGAGCCAACGGGGGAGAGGAGGGGAATGGAGAGGTTCCTTGACGGGCTTTCTTTCCCGAAGGTGCAGGAGGAGAAGGTGGAGGGGTTGGGTGCGCCGATTGAGCTGGAGGAGCTTGTTAAGGGGATCGGGCAGATGCAGTCAGGGAAGGCACCGGGGCCGGATAGGTTCCCGGTGGAATTTTATAAAAAGTTTGTGGATCTAGTGGGCCCCTTGCTGGTGCGAACACTCAATGAAGCGTGGGAGGGGGGGACTTTGCCCCCGACGATATCACGGGCGCTGATCTCGTTAATTTTAAAGAAGGACAAGGACCCCCAGCAGTGTGGTTCATACAGGCCCATATCTCTCCTCAACGTGGACGCTAAGGTGCTGGCAAAAATCCTGGCCACCAGGATAGCGGACTGTGTGCCAGGGGTTGTGCACGAGGACCAGACAGGTTTTGTGAAGGGAAGGCAGCTGAACACGAATGTGCGGAGATTGCTGAATGTCATTATGATGCCGGCGATTGAGGGGGAGGCAGAGATAGTGGTGGCACTGGATGCGGAGAAGGGCTTCGATAGAGTGGAGTGGGGGTACCTATGGGAGGTGTTGGGGAGGTTTGGATTTGGTGAAGGGTTCATTAGATGGGTAAGGCTGTTATATGAGGCCCCGATGGCGTGCATGGCTACGAATAGGAGGAGGTCGGAGTACTTCCGGCTTTACCGAGGGACCAGGCAGGGTTGCCCCTTGTCCCCCTTGTTGTTTGCAATGGCAATCGAGCCGCTGGCGATGGAATTGAGAGATTCAGAGAGGTGGAGAGGCTTGGTGCGAGGTGGAGAGGAACATAGGGTGTCGTTGTATGCCGACGACCTGTTACTGTATGTGGCGGACCCGGTGGGAGGGATGCCGGGAGTGATGGAGTTACTAGCCGAGTTTGGGACCTTCTCAGGTTATAAATTAAACTTAGGCAAGAGCGAGGTGTTTGTGGTGCACCCTGGAGACCAGGAGGAAGGAATTGGTAGGCTCCCGCTTAGGCGGGCAGGGGAGAGCTTTAGGTACCTGGGGGTGCAAGTGGCCAGGGACTGGGGGACTCTCCACAAGCATAACTTTACCAGGCTGGTAGATCAGATGGAGGAGGAGTTCAGGAGGTGGGACATGCTGCCATTGTCGTTGGCGGGGAGGGTGCAGTCCGTCAAAATGACAGTGCTTCCGAGGTTCTTGTTCCTTTTTCAGTGCCTGCCCATATTTATCCCCAGGGCCTTCTTTAGGAGAGTGACTAGCAGTATTTTGAGCTTTGTGTGCGCACATGGGACTCCGAGAGTGAAGAGGGTGTTCCTGGAGCGAGGGAGAGATAGAGACGGGCTGGCACTGCCCAACCTTCTGGGGTACTATTGGGCAGCCAATGTGTCAATGGTGCGTAAATGGGTGATGGAGGGGGGAGGGACGGCGTGGAAAAGAATGGAGATGGCGTCATGTAGAGGTACGAGCCTGGGTGCCATGGTAACGGCACCGTTGCCGCTCTCCCCTAAGAGGTTTACCACGAGCCCAGTGGTGGCGGCGACCCTAAGAATCTGGGAACAATGGAGACGGCATCGGGGGGAAACAGGGGGCTCGATGGAGGCTCCACTGGGTGGCAACCATCGGTTCATCCCGGGGAACACGGATGGGTCATTCAGGGGGTGGCAAAGGGCGGGCATCAGCAAATTGAGGGACCTGTTTATTGGCGGGAGGTTTGCGGGCCTGGGGGAACTGGAAGATAAATTTGGCCTTCCCCAGGGGAACATGTTCAGATACCTGCAGGTAAAGGCGTTTACTAGGCGACAGGTAGAGGGATTCCCTTTGCTGCCCTCGAAGGGGGCGATGGACAGAGTGCTTTCGGGGGTGTGGGTAGGAGAGGGGAAGGTGTCTGACATCTGTAAGGTAATGCAGGAGGTGGAGGAGTCGTCAGTGGAGGAGCTGAAGGCTAAATGGGAGGAGGAACTCGGGGAGCAGATAGAGGACGGGACTTGGGCGGATGCCTTGGAGAGAGTCAACTCTTCCTCCTCATGTGCGAGGCTTAGTCTCATCCAATTTAAGGTGCTGCACCGGGCCCACATGTCCGGGACTAGGATGAGTAGGTTCTTCGGGGGTGAGGACAGGTGCACCAGATGTTCGGGGAGTCCTGCGAACCACGCCCATATGTTCTGGGCATGCCCAGCATTGGAAGAATTCTGGAAGGGGGTGGCGGGGACGGTGTCGAGGGTGGTTGGATCCAGGGTCAAACCAGGGTGGGGACTCGCGATTTTTGGAGTTGCGGTAGAGCCGGAAGTGCAGGAGGCGAAAGAGGCCGGTGTCCTGGCCTTTGCGTCCCTAGTAGCCCGTCGAAGGATTCTGTTACAATGGAAGGATGCAAGGCCCCCAAGTGTGGAGACTTGGATCAGTGACATGGCGGGATTTATAAAATTGGAAAAGGTCAAATTTGCCCTGAGAGGATCAATACAAGGGTTCTATAAACGATGGCAGCCTTTTTTGGACTTCCTGGCTCAGAGATAGGTAACTGGGTCAATAGCAGCAGCAACCCGGGGGGGGGGGGGGGGGGGGGGGGTGAAATACTGTACACCTCTCAATATTCTCTTTTGAATTGAATCTAGCAAATAAATAGTGGTTTAAATTTTCAATAGAGCAAAAAAGGAGATACAATTCTGATGACATATTGCGGTGATGTGCCAGAGGCTTGAGAATCTTGGGTCTCATCAAAATAAATATAAAAGTGAATAGCCTGGACTGATGTAAAACAGGGGTGTTAACTCATTCTAACCCATTTATTACTCTTTAAAAAATTCCTCCATGAAGCATTTATTGTCCATCACTAATTGTCCTTGAGGGGGCAGTTAAGTACCAACCATGTTGATGTGAACCTGAAGTCACAGGCAGGCCAGACCCGGACAGGATGGCAGATTTCCTTCCCTAAAGGACATTAGTGAGCCAAATGGGTTTTTACAACAATTGGCAATGGTGTCATGGTCATCATTGAACTATTAATTCCAGATTTTAAAAAAATATATAATTCAAATTTCTCAGCAGTGCTGGGATTCGAACCCAGGATCCCAGAGCATTATTCTGTGCCTCTAGCTTATTACTCCAGTGACAGTACCACTGTGCCACTGCCTCACCTTACAATGCTGTGGGATGAAATCGCTATTAGTTACTAGGAGATTGCATAAAGAAAGGTTTTAAAAATATCTATTTCATCCTAGGTTCACCCAGATAGGTTGTACATTCCCGTACCTGCCCCCCCCCCCCCCCCCCCCCCCCGAACAGGCGCCGGAATAGGGTCTGTTTAGCACACTGGGCTAAATCGCTGGCTTTGAAAGCAGACCAAGCAGGCTAGCAGCACGGTTCGATTCCCGTAACAGCCTCCCCGGACAGGCGCCGGAATGTGGCGACTAGGGGCTTTTCACAGTAACTTCATTGAAGCCTACTCGTGACAATAAGCGATTTTCATTTCATTCACAATGTACAACACAATTTTTATGACAGTTTCTGGAGGAAGAGTTTCTTGAGTCATGGCCATTCTTAATTGATGCACCATGGATCATTCTTCTCTGCAAAATGCAGATCAACAATTCAGTGTGAAATTGCTCAGAGCTGCTGCTGGACAATTGATTGACGAACACTGTGGATAGTGTCATTAGCGCAAGTGAGTTATGGTGTATTGTGGGTTGGCACTGGAGAAGTCAGAATAGTAAGGTTGAAAAAATGAAACGAAATGAAAATCGCTTATTGTCACGAGTAGGCTTCAATGAAGTTACTGTGAAAAGCCCCTAGTCGCCATATTCCGGTGCCTGTCCGGGGAGGCTGGTACGGGAATTGAACCGTGCTGCTGGCCTGCTTGGTCTGCTTTAAAAGCCAGCGATTTAGCCCAGTGAGCTAAACCAGCCCGGTGAGCTAAACCAGCCCCTGGTTGCATTAGCTATAGGGATGAATTGCTTTATAAATGCAGTGATATATTTGTTGCTACTTTCCTAACGTCAGTTGATTTCTCTGTGATTAATGATCCTTACAGAATCAGCATTGGACCTTCAAATCCACTATTGCTGCAGAAATTCTGCTTACTGCTTGCAGGTGTAATAAAAGAAAGATGGAACCTATATTTATTTATTTTTATTCGTTCATGGGATATGAGCACTGCTGGCTGGGCCAGCATTTATTGCCCTTGAGGGGGCATTTAAGAATCAACCACATTGCTGTGGATCTGGAGTCACATGTAGGCCAGACCAGGATAGGACGACAGATTTCCTTCCCGAAAGGACATTTGGACCAAATGGGTTTTTACGACAATCGTCAATCGTTTCATGGTCATCATTAGACTTTTGGCCACCAATATACAGCACCTTTCGTAATTTCCCAAATTGTTTTACAGCCAATTAAATACTTTTGCGTCGTAGTCACTGGTATAATGTAAGCAATGTTATTGTGATAAACCGCACGTGTTCCCCTGGTGAGCGGGCGGAGGCCTACCCAGCCAGGTCTTGTTTGTGGGACCTTTAAATGTGGCTCCCAGACCCGGATCGACAATTCCCAATGGTCCCGGGCTAGAACGTTTGTTTTCAGTACCGTGGTACCGGCTTTATTTTAAGTTTGAAATAAACGGGTTATCAAATGACAGAGCAGGCTTGAGAAACCAATGGATTGCTCCTTCTCCGAATCCATATCTTTGTTTGCTATTTGGATGGATAAGGTGAACCAAAGGTTAGATGGCCTTTGTCATCCATAATTATCTTGCAGGCACAGGATCGAATCATGCCTGTTTAATTGGTTACTAATGGAAGCTTACTGAACAGACTTTGTGAGGTGAAATTGCCAGGGCAGGAAGAATCAAACAAACCCTACAGTGCAAATGGAGGCCTTTTGGCCCATCGAGTCTGCATCGACCCTCTGGAAAAGCACCCTATCTTGGTCCATTCCCCAATGACTCGCAAATTTGTGAAGCATTCCATATCAGGGTGGGGAGTGATTTGGAGGAGAACCTCCACATGATGGAGGTTCTCTGGGTGCTTTGGTTTCCCTCCATAGTCCAAAGATGTGCAGGTTAGGTGGGTTGGCCATGCTAAATTGCCCTTTAGTGTCTAATGGTTAGGTGGGTTAGGGGGATAGGGTAATAATAATAATCTTTATTAGTGTCACAATAGGCTTACATTAAAACTTCAATGAAGTTACTGTGAAAAGCCCCTAGTCGCCACATTCCGGCGCCTGTTCGGGTACACAGAGGGAGAATTCAGAATGTCCAAATTACCTAACAACGCGTCTTTCGGGACTAGTGGGAGGAAACCGGAGCATCCTGAGGAACCCACTCCAACACGGGGAAAACATATACACTTTAAAAAAAAATTTAGATTACCCAATTCGTTTTTCCAATTAATGGGGAATTTAGCGCGGCCAATCCACCTAGCCTGCACATTTTTGGTTTGTGGGGGCGAAACCCACGCAGACACGGGGAGAATGTGCAAACTCCACATGGACAGTGACCCAGAGCCGGGATCGAACCTGGGACCTCAGCGCCGTGAGGCAGCAGGGCTAACCCACTGCGCCACCATGCTGCCCTGAAAACGCGTACACTTGGCACAGACAGTGACCCAAGCCGGGAATCGAAGCTGGGTCTCTGGCACTGTACTAACCACTGTGCCACGCATCTTGACAACAAGGACTCCTACGTCAGACTCCTATACATTGACTACAGCTCTGCCTTCAACACCATAATCCCAGCCAGGCTCATAACAAAGCTCCAAAACCTAGGACTTGGATTCTCCCTCTACAACTGGAACCTCGACTTCCTGATCCATAGACCACAATCAGTAAGGATAAACAACACCTCCTCCACGATAGTGCACATCCCTGTCAATGGTGCCGAGGTGGAGATGGTTGACAGCTTCAGATTTCTAGGTGTGCACATCACCAACAATCTGTCCTGGTCCACCCACGTCGACACGACGACCAAAAAAGCATAATAGCGCCTATCCTTCCTCTGGAAACTAAGGAAATTTGGCATGTTCACATTGACCCTTGTCAATTTTTTCAGATGCACCATAGAAAGCATCCTATCGGGTTACATGACAGCCTGGTATGGCGACTGCTCGGCCCAAGACAATAAGAAACTACAGAGAGTCGTGAACACAGCGCAGTCCATCTCGCTAACCTGACTCCCATCTATTGACTCTATCTACACCTCCCGCTGCCTGGGGAAAGAGGTCAGCATAATCAAAGGCTACTCCCACCCGGGGGGGGGGGGGGGGAGTGAAAAATGAAAAAATGAAAATGAATTGAAAATCGCTTATTGTCACGAGTAGGCTTCAATGAAGTTACTGTGAAAAGCCCCTAGTCGACTCATTCCGGCGTCTGTTCAGGGAGGCTGGTACAGGAATTGAACCGTGCTGCTGGCCTGCCTTGGTCTGCTTTAAAAGCCAGTGATTTAGCCCGTGTGCTAAACCAGCCCCAGAGTTGGGGGGGGGGGGTGGGGTGGGGAAGGAGGGGTGAAGGGTGGGAGGGGGGAGTGGGGGGAGTGGGGGGAGTGGGAAGGGAGTGGGGGGCAGGGCATGAGTGGGGGGGGGATGGGGGGGAAGTGGGGGGCCTCCGCTGTGGCCTGGCCTGCGATCCGGGCCTACCGATTGGCGGGCCGGCCCCTCGGGCTGGGGGCCTCTTTTGTTCTGCGCTGGCCCCTGTTGCCCAACACCATGTGGCGCCGGGGCCGGCGCAGAGAAGGGAGCCACTGCGCATGCACGCCTTGGCGCCGGCCCCACTGTGCATACGCAGACCCGCGGCGGCCATCTGACCTGGGATCGGAAGCTGGATCGGCGTGGGTCGCTCCAGTGCCGTGCTGGCCCCCAGTAGGGGTCAGAATTTCTGCTCCTGAGGCCAAGTTGACACCATGTTGTAACGCGACGGCGTTTACGACGGCGTCAACACTTAGCCTCAGGGTCAGAGAATCCCGCCCAGTATGTTGGGAACCAACCAGGGGGGAGGCTACTCTTGATTTGGTATTCTTTAATGAGGAGGGATTAATTAATGACCTCATAGTTAAGGATCCACCAGGGAGTAGTGACCATAGTATGGTAGAATTCAAGATTCAGTTTGGGGATGAGAAAATGGAGTCCCACACGAGTCTTCTGGAATTAAACAAAGGAAATGACATAGGCTTGAGGTCAGTTTGGCCCCTATGGACTGGGCAGGAAGGCTAAAAGGGAGGACAACTGATGAGGAGTGGCAGTTGTTTAAGGAGATCCTCAATTCCTCACAACTAAAATATATCCGAGTGAGGAACAAAGATGGGAAGAGGGGTAAAAACATCCATGGATAAACAAGGTCAAGGACAAAAACTAAGTTATATCATATTGCAAAGGCCAGTGGTAGGCTGGAAGGTTGGGAAACTTTGAGAGATTAGACTTTTAGAAACTTTAGGGGTTGGTTTAGCACAGTGGGCTAAGACAGCTGGCTTGTAACGCAGAACAATACCAGCAGCACGGGTTCAATTCCAACCTCCCCAATCAGGTGCCAGAATGTGGCGACTAGGGGCTTTTCACAGTAACTTCATTGAAGCCGGCTGCCATTCCGTAGGGCAGGGACTCATTTTGTGTACCTGGGGGTGCAGGTTGCCCGGGAGTGGGGGGGCTCTGCAGGTACAACATTTCTAGTTTGGTGGGGAGAGTGAAAGCTGATCTGGCAAGGTGGGATGGTCTCCCTCTGTCTCTGGTGGGTCGGGTACAGGCGGTTAAAATAAACGTGTTGCCGCGATTTTTGTTTATTTTCCAATGCCTACCAATTTTCCTGCCAAAGGCTTTTTTCAGAGGGATTGAGGGCAGGATTACTTCATTCATATGGGGAGGGAAGGTGGTCAGAGTTAAAAAGGTGCTGCTACAGATAGGAAGGCAGGCAGGGGGTTTGGGTCTTCCGAACCTGATGTATTATTACTGGGCGGCGAATGTGGAGAAGGTGCGGAGCTGGGTCAGAGGGGTTAATTCCCAGTGGGTCAGAATGGAGGAGAGTTTGTGCAGGGGTCGGGATTGAAAGCACTAGCAACAACGCCGCTCCCGATGGCCCTGGGGAAATACTCAGTGAGTCCGGTAATAATAGCTTCATTGAAAATCTGGAGGCAGTTTTGCCAACACTTCGGGTTGGGGGCAGGGTCAAGGGAAATGCCGATTCGAGGGAATCACAGATTTGAGTCAGGGAAGTGGGGTGCAAATTTTTGGAAATTGGAGGAGGAGGGGATTAAGACGCTAAGAGATTTGTTTCTTAGGGGTCGGTTTGCAGGATTGAAGGAGCTGGAAGCGAAGTATGGGCTGGAGCATCTCACATGCAAGTTCGAGGTATTGCCAGAAAGGAGATACAGAGCTTCCCGGAGGAACTGGCCTCCACATTGCTGAAGGAGGTGCTGACGACAAGGGGGACTGGAGAAGGGGGTAGTGTCAGCGGTGTACGGAGCTACTTTGGAAGAGGAGAAGGCACCACTGGAAGGGATCAAAGCAAAGTGGGAGGAATAGTTGGGAGAGGATATGGAGGAGGGGGTCTGGTGTGAGGTGCTCCGGAGAGTAAATGCCTCCACCTCATGTGCGAGGTTGGGGCTGATACAGCTGAAGGTGGTGTACAGAGCACACCTCACGAGGGCGAGGATGAGCCGATTCTTTGAAGGAGTAGAAGATGTGTGTGAACGTTGCGGGGGGGGGGAGCACCGCTAATCACGTTCATATGTTTTGGTCCTGTCCAAAACTAGAGGATTACTGGAAGGAGGTTTTTAGGATAATTTCTAAAGTGGTGCACGTGAGACTGGACCCGGGGCCCCGGGAGGCCATATTCGGGGTGTTGGGCCAGCCGGGGTTGGAAACTGCCGCGGAGGCAGATATTGTAGCCTTCGCCTTGTTGATCGCCCGAAGGCGGATCCTGCTGGGATGGAGAGCGGCCTCTCCACCCTGTGCCCTGGCGTGGTGGGGGGACCTGTTGGAATACTTGACCCTTGAGAAGGTTAAGTTTGAACTGAGGGGAAGCTCGGAGGGGTTCTACAAGTCATGAGCAATATTCATTATGCACTTTCAAGAACTGGATAACATCAAACATTAGTTGGGGGGGTGGGTGGGAGGGTTGAGGGGAGGGGAGGGTGTGTGTTAATGGCGACTATGGGTGATTCCTGATTCCTTTTTGTCATTTGTTTATGTAAACATGCGGGCTGATGTTTGGGGTTCGGTGGGAGGATGGGATTGTTGTTGTTGATATGGGGATTGACATATTTGTTACTGATTATTGTTTATTGTTGGTGGGTGTAAGTTTGGAAGAAAATGTGAAAAAGGAGGAGAATAAAAAATATTAAAACTTCATTGAAGCCTACTTGTGACAACAAGCGATTATTATTATTATTACGTAAACAAAGGGTTGCGAAAAAATAATTTAAAAAGCCAAGGATGTTTTTTACCCCTCTTCCCATCTTTGTTCCTCACTGGGATATATTTTAGTTGTGAGGGATTGAGTATCTCCTTAAACAACTGCCACTTCTCATCAGTTGTCCTCCCTTTTAGCTTTCCTGCCCAGTCTATAAGGGCCAAATCTGACCTCAAGCCTGATGTGTTGGGCTGGCTGGGTCGATGAGGACTGCACTTGATGCAGTGTAGCGAGAGACAGACCTCCAACACTTGATAAGATGCAACACGATTTTATTTAACATCTAAACTATAATACATGTTTAACTGTGTGCTAATACTATGCTGACTTGAATGGAGACCTGACACTAGCCTTACCAGACTTACTAGCTACCTCATGGTGTTTGCATTGGCTAGCTCACAGGCTCTGACTGTCTCAGAGGCTGGGTCCAGAGAGAACGGGAAAACTGGTGATTGGCTGCTGTGTTCTGTGTGCTCGCTGGTCATCCTGTGTGTCAATCGCTGCCTGTCTGCACTCCATTATACACATAGATGTATATTATGACAAAGCCTATGTCATTTCCTTTGGTTAATTCCAGAAGACTAGTAGTGGGACTCCACTTCTCACCCCCAAACTGCATCTTGAAATCTACCATACTAATTTACAAATTAAAAACTAGCACAGAATATCAAAAAGGATAGCAAAAAGCTTCTCCAGGTACATAAAAGGGAGAGGCCCCTTGGAAGATGAACCTGGTGAGTTAATAGTGGAGAACACAGAAATGACAGAGATACTAAATCAGTTACTTTGCCTCAGTTTCACGGTGGAGGACACTAGTACCATTCCTGTAGGACTGGCAATTCAGGGATAATAGAAAGGGTACGCAACTGAAGTTAAAACTCACCACTATTCTTAGAATTCCCCTATATAAAAAAAAAAGGTTGAATTATTCTAAATGGTGAACAGGGATTCTCACTCCCTGACTCCAGTGCAGGCTTCTGTGGGTGCTATTCAGGTCAAACTATCTTTCAAGTTATCCCCCGGTATAACCCATACCTTCACCGAAGAATTTACCTACTTACCTCTTAATAGCATTGATGTCCTGGGTCCTGCGTTATTAAGGAAGTGAAGTAAGCTAATAACCACTTTTTCAGTTAAGTTATTTTTATTATTATATTTTTTCTTTAAAAGCTGCAAACACTTTCTTTACAGAAAGGAAAAAAGATCTTGCTTTCTGGCTGCTGCTGGTTGCTTCAGGCCACCTTGGCAATCGATCTTCTTAAAAATCTGGTCTGTCTTGAGTTGTATTCGCTGGTGAAACTCGGTTGCTGTGTCCTGTTCTTCCATGCACCGAGCTGTGAGAGCTGGCTCTGCTAGCTATCTCTAAGCTGACTCTGACTCCTGTTAAATTCTAGTCTTGCCTTAGATGTATAGCTGTTTACAACGCGGCGGCTTGCCTTGTCTTTCCATGACCGAGCTCTCTCTCTTCTCTGAGTTCTCCTCCCCTTCTCTCCTGTTGCTGGTTTCTCCTGCCCTGTCCTCTGTCCTATGTTGCTTGCGGCTCCCTGGGTTTATATTCTCTTTCTGAGAGTTATTAAGTTTTAACGACTTTATTGTAAATGGGCTTGTTTCACTTTGATAGTTTAAAGTATCTTTGATGTAAACATCTTACTACAACTAATTATTCATTTTGGGCATATCGTCTCCTCTCAGATCTGATTAAACAATGCTTGGTTTCAATAGGTGTTACTTTTAATTCTGTGGTTTTCAAATCGTTTAATTTTCCAATTGTCCCCAGCTCATAACTTTGCCTTTGATTTTGACTTAAATGATGTTTCTCGTAGACAGGTCGTCTCCAATTTCTTTTAATTGTTTGATGTTCATAGAATTTTACACTTTGAATTTGACACCAAATTGACTGAGTATCTTCCATCCTTTCCAGCTGTTACTAAGAGAGTTTATTTCAATTAAGGGTGAACTTTGCTTTTAGCTGTATGCTAAAATTTAACTTGGTTATGACTTGAAAGACTTGCCTGTTTTAAACATTCGTCACTTAATGCAATTGAAACTCTCATCCATGCTTTTTCAGATGCTTCCTGAGATAGTTACATTCCATGAAGGTGTGAGCCATTGTTTTAGCTTACCACATGAAACCTATGTGTTTGCTAAAACCTGCTTGTGAGCAAGAATCTGCATTTTATAACCCTGCTCTTTGCAGCTGCTATTAACCTTTGTGGGATCTTTCCCTGTACCCTCTCAAACCAGATATTGCCAGACTTCCATGTTTCAAATGACACATTTTTCTGTATTATCAAGAACACAACAAATTCTTGGGATTGAGGGCAGATAAGTCCCCAGGGTCTGATAGCCTACATCCTAGGGTGTTAAAGGGAGTGGCAGCAGCGACAGTAGATCCATTGGTTATGATATTCCAAAATTCCATGGTGACGGGAAAGGTTCCAATGGATTGGAAAAATGCTAATGTAACGCCCTTGTTCAAAAAGGGAGGGAGGTAGATTGTGGGAACTTACAGACCAGTTAGTTTAACATCTGTTGTTGGAAAACTGTTAGAATCAATTATCAGGAAAATTTGGAAAGCCAAAACGCTATCCATCAGAATCAGCATAGCTTTATGAAGGGCAAATCATGTTTGGCTGATTTGCTTAAGTTCTTCGAAGATGTAACAAGCAAAGTGGATAATGGGGATCCTAATGATGTAGTATATCTGGACTTCCGGAAGACATTTAATAAGGAGCCACACAGAAGGTTAATTCACAAGGTGAGATCACATGGGATTAGCGGTAATTTATTAGTTTTGATAGAAGACTGGCTGATGGACAGGAGACAGAGAGTCGGGGTAAATGGGTCTTTTTCTGGATGGCAAGATGTAACTAGTGGGGTGCCACAGGGTATGGTTCTTGGGCCCCAGCTAGTTAATATAATAATAATATAGTTATAGTTACAATCTATATTAATGACTTGGATACAGGAATAGAAAATTCTACAGCCAAATTTGCAGATGACATAAAAATAGGTGGGACAGTAAGGTACAATGAGGAGATAAGAACCTTACAAATGGATATAGATAGGTTAGGAGAGTGGGCCAAAATGTGGCAGATGGAGTTTAACGTGGATAAGTGTGAGGCCATGCATTTTGGTCAGAAAAATGGAAAGCAACTTATTATCTAAATGGGGAGAGGCTTCGGAGTGCTCCGATGCAGAAGGATCTAGCTGTCCTTGTGCATGAGTCACAGGAAACAAGCATTGCAGGTACAGCGGGTAATAAAGAAAGCGAATGGAATGTTGGCATTTATAGCAAAAGGAATTGAGTATAAAAGGTAAGGAAGTATTGTTGCAACTATTCAAGTAAGAAGTCTTACAACACCAGGATAAAGTCCAACAGGTTTGTTTCAAATCACTCGCTTTCGGAGCACTGCTCCTCGCTCAGGTGAATGGAGAGGTAGGTTCCAGAAACATTGAAAGTGAGCATTTGCAGGTAATGAAGTCTTTACAGAGCCAGAGAGAGGGGTAACCCCAGGTTAAAGAGGTGTGAATTGTCTCAAGCCAGGACAGTTGGTAGGATTTCGCAAGCCCAGGCCAGATGGTGGGGGGTGAATATAATGCAACATGAATCCAAGGGCCCGGTTGAGGCCGTACTCATGTGTGCGGAACTTGACTATAAGTTTGTACTCGGCGATTCTGCGTTGTTGCGCATCCTGAAGGCCGCCTTGGAGAACGCTTACCCAGAGATCAGAGGCTGAATGCCCTTGACTGCTGAAGTGTTCCCTGACTGGAAGGGAACATTCCTGCCTGGTGATTGTCGCGCGATGTCCGTTCATCCGTTGTTGCAGCATCTGCAGCATGGTCTCGCCAATGTACCACGCTTCGGGACATCCTTTCCTGTAGCATATGAGGTAGACAACGTTGGCCGAGTCGCACGAGCATGTACCCGCGATTGCTGCTGAGTGGTGTTCTCATGTGCAATGGTGGTACCCATGTCAATGATCTGGCACGTCTTGCAGGGATTGCCATGGCAGGGTTGTGTGGTGTCGTGGTAGCTATTCTGAAGGCTGGGTAGTTTGCTGGGTAGTTTGCCACATCATGGAAACTATTCAAGGCATTGGTGAGACCGCACCTGGAGTATTGTGCACAGTTTTGGTCCCCTAATTTGAGGAAAGATGTAGTGGCATTGGAGGCAGTTCAGAGGAGGTTCACTTGATTGAATCCAGAGATGAGGGGTTTGTCGTATGAGAGATTGAACAGTTTAGGCCTATATTCTCCAGAGTTTAGAAGAATGTGGGGAGATCTAATTGAGGGATACAACATGCTAAAAGGTATGGATAAAGTAGACATGGAACTGATGCTTCCTCTTGTGGGCATTCTAAAACCAGAGGTCATAAGAGGACCAGAGGGGGCAGCAGGGTAGCATGGGGGGCAGCAGGGTAGCATGGGGGCAGCAGGGTAGCATGCAGGGCAGCAGGGTAGCATGGTGGTTAGCGTAAATAGTGGTTAGCATAAATGCTTCACAGCTCCAGGGTCCCAGGTTCGATTCCCGGCTGGGTCACTGTCTGTGTGGAGTCTGCACGTCCTCCCCCAGTGTGCGTGGGTTTCCTCCGGGTGCTCCGGTTTCCTCCCTTAGTCCAAAGATGTGCGGGTTAGGTGGATTGGCCATGCTAAATTGCCCGAAGTGTCCTAATAAAAGTAAGGTTAAGGGGGGGTTGTTGCGTTACGGGTATAGGGTGGATACGTGGGTTTGAGTAGGGTGATCATGGCTCGGCACAACATTGAGGGCCGAAGGGCCTGTTCTCTGCTGTACTGTTCTATGTTCTATGTTCTATAATCTTAGAACAAGAGGTAGAATTTAAAACAGATTTGAGGAGAAACTACTTCTCCCAAAAGGCTGTGAATCTGTGGAATTCGCTACCCCAGAGTGTGGTGGATGCTGGGACAGTAAGTAAATTTAAGAAGGAGTCAGACAGATTTTTAATTGGTAATGGGTTGAAAGGTTATGGAGGATAGACAGGCCAGTGGAGTTGAGGCTAAGATGGGATCAACCAGGATCACATTGAGGGTGTTTAGGCTGGGGAGACTAAATTGCCGACTCCCGCTCCTAGGTCACGTGTTCTCGGGAGGAGATGCTCTGGCTAATTTTGTAATCCAGCTCGTGGTCTGTAGCATTGTAATCAGCAGACGAGGAACATATCAGCCATAATTGAATGCCAGAGCAGACTCGATGGGCTGATTGGCCTAATTCTGCTCCTATATCATATGAACTTATGAACAAATGTATCTATCGTGTGTACTATGTTTTTCATGTATGGAACGATCTGCCTGGACTGTACGCAGAGCGAGACTTTTCACTGTACCTGGGGCAATAAACCCAAATCCAAGTGGTTAGCACTGTTGCTTTACAGTGCCAGGGAATGGGTTTGATTCCCGGCTTTGTGGCCTGTGTGGAGTCTGTATATTTTCTGCAAGTGTGGGTTTAAGTAGGGTGATCATTGCTCGGCACAACATCGAGGGCCGAAGGGCCTGTTCTGTGCTGTACTGTTCTATGTTCTATGTGTGTGTGTTTCCTCTGGTTTCCTCCACACGTTCCGAAAGACGTGCTGTTAGGTGAATTTGACATTCTGAATTCTCCCTTAGTGTACCCAAACAGGCCCCGGAATGTGGTGGCTAGGGGATTGTCACAGTAACTTCATTGAAGTGTTAATGTCAGCCTACTTGTGACACTAACAAAGATTAGATTGACGTTTAAGGGGCATCTTGACAAATACATGAATTGGATGGGAATAGAGGGAGATGGACCCTGGAAGTGCAGAAGATTTTAGTTTAGATAGGCTGGTTTAGCATAGGGCTAAATCGCTGTCTTTGAAAGCAGACCAAGGCAGCACGGTAGCATAGTGGTTAGCACAATTGCTTCACAGCTCCAGGGTCCCAAGTTCGAATCCCGGCTTGCGTCACTGTTTGTGTGGAGTCTGCACGTTCTCCCCGTATGTGCGTGGGTTTCCTCCGGGTGCTCCGGTTTCCTCCCACAGTCCAAAGATGTGCAGGCTAGGTGGATTGGCTATGCTAAATTGCCCTGAATGTCCAAAATTTCTCTTCGTTTTGGGTGGGGTTACTGGGTTATGGGGATAGGGTGGAAGTATGGACTTGGGTAGGGTGCTTTTTCCAAGAGCCGGTGCAGACGCGATGGGCCAAATGGCCTCCTTCTGCACTTTAATTCTGTGATCTATGATCTAAGGCAGGCCAGCAGCACGGTTTAATTTCTGTACCAGCCTCCCAAAACAGGCGCCGGAATGTGGCGACTAGGGGCTTTTCACAGTAACTTCATTGAAGCCTACTTGTGACAATAAGCGATTTTCATTTCATTTCAGCATGGCGGCAAACAGCTATGAGGGCGGTAGGGCCTGTTCATAGATTTCATAGAATTTACAGTGCAGGAGGCCATTTGGCCCATCGAGTCCGCACCTGCTCTTGGGAAGAGCACCCTACCCAAGCTCACACCTCCACCCTATCCCCATAACTCAGTAACCCCACCCAACACTAAGGGCAATTTAGCATGGCCAATGCACCTAACCCGCACATCTTTGGACTTTGGGAGGAAACCGGAGCACCCGGAGGAAACCCACGCAGACAACGTGCAGACTCTGCACAGGCAGTGACCCAAGCCGGGAATCGAACCTGGGACCCTGGAGCTGTGAAGCAATTGTGCTAACCACCGTGCTGTTCTGTTCTTTGTTCCAGATTATATTGCTTGGCCCACGCCCTTGACGTGCGCCCAAGTGCTCGCCCGGGTACTTTTTAAAAGGATGTGAGGCTACCCGCCTCCCAGACCGTCACCACCCTCTGCATAGTGGTTGAGGGAGAGGTAAAGGGTGGGTGGAGAGAAATGAGGGGGTCCAGAAACAGGAGAAACACCAGAGCCCATTGGTTTCTCTCTCCCCTCCTCATCCTCCACATCAACATCCACCTCCAGCAGATGGCTCTCCCTTTCGCCCCCTGGCGGCTGGGATGGTGAATGGCGGATGAGTGACGCTGAGCACGTGACCAGCGCTTGTCTGAAGCCGGCTGAGAGACGGAGAGCGGCTCCGGGACAGCAGCACCGAGCGGAGCGGCAGCGGTAAGTCACTGAGAGGCCCGGCGGCCAACCTTGCGTATTTATTTATATATACACACGATTCAAACAAAAACACCGTCGTTCGACGGTGAATTGGTCAAAAATGAATACGAATGGATAACTAACTAATAAATCAAAGGATGGGGATGGAGACAAAATGTCGGCGCCGCCTGTCCGCAGTGGGGGGGAAAATACAAGCTGACAGGAACATTGAACAATTCGGAATTGTCAAATTTAAATTGTTTCGGACCCCCCCCCCCCCCCCCCGCTCTCTGAGAAATTCTTGGTGCGTCAGAGACGGTGAGGATGGGATTAGAGCGGCTGCTGCTGAACCCCCCCTCCCCCTGACAGCCCCCCTCCCCCTGACAGCCCCCCTCCCCCTGACAGCCCCCCCTCCCCCTGACAGCCGCCCCCCCCTCCCCCTGACAGCCGCCCCCCCCTCCCCCTGACAGCCGCCCCCCCCGACAGCCGCCCCCCCTCCCCCTGACAGCCCCCCCTCCCCCTGACAGCCGCCCCCCCCTCCCCCTGACAGCCGCCCCCCCCTCCCCCTGACAGCCGCCCCCCCCCTCCCCCTGACAGCCGCCCCCCCCGACAGCCGCCCCCCCCTCCCCTGACATCCCCCCCTCCCCCTGAAGCCGCCCACCCATCCCCCTGACAGCCCCCCCCCCCCCAAGGCCGCCCCCCCCATGCCCCCTGACAGCCGCCCCCCCGTCCCCTGCCAGCCTCCCCCCCCCCCCGAAAACAGCCGCCCCCCCTCACCCGCCTGAAGAGGCCCCCCCCCCTCCCCCTGACAGCCGCCCCCCCCTCCCATGACAGCCGCACCCCTCCCACTCTGACCGTCGGCCCCCCCTCCCCCGGACAGTCCGTGCCCCCCCTCCACCCCACCTGACAGTCCTGCCCCCCTCCACCCACCCCTTGACAGTCGGCCCCCCCCTCCACCCCCCTGACAGTCCGGCCCCCCCCCCCTCCACCCCCCTGTAACGTCGGGTGGCCCCCCCTCCACCCCCCTGACAGTACGGGTACCCCCCCTTCCACCCCCCGACAGTCTGCCCCCCCTCCACCCCCCTGACAGTCGGCCCCCCCCCCACCCCCCTGACAGTCGGCCCCCCCTCCACCCCCCTGACAGTCGGCCCCCCCTCCACCCCCCTGACAGTCGGCCCCCCCTCCACCCCCCTGACAGTCGGCCCCCCCTCCACCCCCCTGACAGTCGGCCCCCCCTCCACCCCCCTGACAGTCGGCCCCCCCTCCACCCCCCCTGACAGTCGGCCCCCCCTCCACCCCCCTGACAGTCGCCCCCCCTCCACCCCCCTGACAGTCGGCCCCCCCTCCACCCCCCTGACAGTCGGCCCCCCCTCCACCCCCTGACAGTCGCCCCCTGACAGTCGTCGCCCCCCCTCCACCCCCCTGACAGTCGTCGTCCCCCTCCACCCCCCTGACAGTCGTTGCCCCCCCTCCACCCCCCCCCCCTGACAGTCGCGGTCCCCCCCACCCCCCTGACAGTCGTCGTCCCCCTCCACCCCCCTGACAGTCGTCGCCCCCTCCACCCCCCGACAGTCGTTGTCCCCCCCTCCACCCCCCTGACAGTCGTTGTCCCCTCCCCCCCCTGACAGTCGTTGTCCCCCTCCACCCCCCTGACAGCCGCCCCCCCTCCACCCCCCTGACAGTCGTTGTCCCCCTCCACCCCCCTGACAGTCGTTGTCCCCCCCCCCCCCATGGTAACAGCATAGAACATAACAGCGCAGTACAGGCCCTTCAGCCCACGATATTGCACCGACCTGTGAAACCCCTGTAAAGTCCCTCTACACTATTCACTTATTGTCCATATGCCTATCCAATGACCATTTGAATGCGTTTAGTGTTGGCGAGTCCACTACTGTTGCAGGCAGGGTATTCCACGCCCTTACTACTCTCTGAGTAAAGAACCTACCTCTGACATCTGTCCTATATCTATCTCCCCTCAATTTAAAGCTACGTCCCCTTGTGCTGAACATCACCATCCGAGGAAAAAGGCTCTCGATGTCCACCCTATCTAATCCTCTGATCATCTTGTATGCCTCAATTAAGTCCCCTCTTAACCTTCTCTCTAACGAAAACAGCCTCAAGTCCTTCAGCCTTTCCTCATATGATCTTCCCTCCATACCAGGCAACATTCTTGTAAATCTCCTCTGCACCCTTTCCAATGCTTCCACATCCTTCCTATAATGTGGCGACCAGAACTGCACACAATACTCCAAATGTGGCCGCACCAGAGTTTTGCACAACTGCAACATGACATCATGGCTCCGAAACTCAATTCCTCTACCGATAAAAGCTAACACACCGTACACCTTCTTAACAACCCTCTCAACCTGGGTGGCAACTTTCAGGGATCTATGGACATGGACACCGAGATCTCTCTGCTCGTCCACACTACCAAGAATCTTCCCATTAGCCCAGTACTCTGCCTTCCTGTTATTCCTTCCAAAATGAATCACCTCACACTTTTCTGCATTAAACTCCATTTGCCACCTGTCAGCCCAGCTCTGCAGCTTATCTATGTCCCTCTGTAACTTGTAACATCCTTCTGCACTGTCCACAACTCCACCGACTTTAGTGTCATCTGCAAATTTACTCACCCATCCTTCTACGCCCTCCTCCAGGTCATTTATAAAAATGACAAACAGCAACGGCCCCAAAACAGATCCTTGTGGCACACCCCTAGTAACTGGACACCAGTCAGAGCATTTCCCATCTACCACCACTCTTCGTCTTCTATCAGCTAGCCAATTTCTGATCCAAACTGCTAAATCACCCTGAATCCCATGCCTCTGTATTTTCTGCGATAGCCTACCGTGGGGAACCTGATCAAAAGGTTTACTGAAATCCATATACACCACATCAACTGCTTTACCCTCATCCATCTGTTTGGTCACCTTCTCGAAGAACTCAGTGAGGTTTGTGAGGCACGACCTACCCTTCACAAAACCATGTTGACTATCTCTAATCAAATTATTCCTTTCCAGATGATTATACATCCTATCTCTTATAAACCTTTCCAACACTTTTCCCACAACAGAAGTAAGGCTCACTGGTCTATAGTTACCGGGGTTATCTCTACTCCCCTTCTTGTACAAGGGGACAACATTTGCTATCCTCCAGGCGTCTGGCACTATTCCTGTAGACAAAGTTGACTTAAAAATCAAAGCCAAAGGCTCAGCAATCTCCTCCCTAGCTTCCCAGAGAATACTAGGATAAATCCCATCCGGCCCAGTGGACTTATCTATTTTCACACTTTCCAGAATCGCTAACACCTCCTCCTTATGAACCTCAAGCCCTTCTAGTCCAGTAGTCTCTATCTCAGTATTCTCCTCAACAACTTTGTCTTTTTCCTGTGTGAATACTGATGAAAAATACTCATTTAGCACCTCTCCTGTCAACTCGGACTCTACGCACAACTTCCCTCTACTGTCGTTGACTGGCCCTACTCTTACCTTAGTCATTCTTTTATTCCTGACTGTCTGTTTGTGTCCAATATATTGAAGGTGGTCTGGATGGTGAGCTCCAGGATGACAGCCACTGCACCCCCTGGTTTTTTTTTACCCCCCCCCCCCCCCGAAGACAGGAGCCTCTACCTGCCCCCCCCTCCAGAGGAGCCTCCTCCTGCCCCCCCCCCCCACAGAGAGGAGCCTCCACCTCCCCGTCCCCACAGAGAGGTGCCCCCACCTGCCTATCCCCCCCGTCCCCCACAGAGGAGCCTCCCCCTGCCCGTTCTCCTCCCCCTGCCCGTTCTCCTCTCTTCCCCCCCCCCCAAAAGAGGTACCTCCTCCTGCCAATAGCCCCGTCCTGTCCCCCTGAAAGGAGCTTCCTGGTGCCAGTCTCCCACCCCTCCTCTGAGAGAGGGGCCTCCTCCTGCCAGCCGCCCCCCCCCCCACCCCCCCAGAGCCAGTTCCCCCCTCCCCTGGAGAGAGGAGCTGCCTCCTGTCAGTCCCCCCCCCCTTGAGAGGAGTCTCCTCCTGCCAATCTCCCCGCCCGCCCCCGCCCAACCGGAGAGAGGAGCCTCCTCCTCCTGCCAGTGTTCCTCCCCCCAGAGGAGCCTCCCGGTGCCAGTCTCCCGCCCCCCTCCCCTGAGAGAGGAGCCTCCTCCTGCCGGTCCCCCTCCTCCAAGAGTGTAGCCTCCTCCTACGAGCCCCCTCCCCCCCCCCCCCCCCCCCCCCCCCTCCGGAGAGAGGAGCATCCTTCTGCCAGCCCCATCAGTGTCCCTAGCCTGGGCTAGAAGTATGTGGACCTCTGCTGTCCACAGAAATGGGTGTTCGATTAGCATCTTGACGTCAATGCAGTTAGCCTCTTCAAGAAAGACGAGGTGAATCCCCTTGTATTGAGCCGTGAATTTAAATTTCTCGTTAGCCGAAATGTAGTAGTTAAGTGGATTTCTTCATCAGGTTGTGATAAAATTGTACTTGGTTCTTGTAGGAAGCTGTGACTTTTAAAGTCTTTGTGTGGAAATGTTGCAGTCTGACATTTTGCTTTGGAACAGATTGCCGACTAATCATTTATCTCCGACTGCCATTTAAGATTCAGCTCATTGCTTTAAGCTTGTGCTCAATTGTTTGTCATATGGGTCACCTGTCTTGTGGCACAGTCGCACAGTGGCTAGCACTGTTGCTTCCGTGCCAGGACCCCGGTTTGATTCCCGGCTTGGGTCACTGTCTGTGCGGAGTCTGCATGCTCTCCCTGTGTCTGCGTGGGTTTCCTCCGGGCGCTCAGGTTTCCTCCCACAAGTCCTGAAAGACGTGCTTCTTAGGTGAATTGGACATTGTGAATTCTCCCTCCGTATACGCGAACAGGCGCGGAGTGTGGCGACCAGGGGATTTTCACAGTAACTTGATTGCGGTAACTTGATAGGCTGTCTTAGTGTCACAGCCTACTTGTAACATTAATAAAGTTTATTATTACTTTTATTCCAGTACTGACCATCCTTGGGAGACTGTGGGGTAGGGGGTGGTGGTTGGGGGAGGGGTTCAGGCTGCATACTTGGAACAATCTTAGGAGAGTCCTTGGACCAGAAAAAGCACAGCTCATTTATGTTAATGTAGCACTAACAATTATACTTAAAGACGAGAGAGTAGTGCAATAGAGGCTTTATTGCTGTGCGATGCTATTCCTCCATCTGCAACTGTAGACTAGGGTCTGAGTGACTCTCACGCATATTTATACACAAGCTCCCTGTGGGTGGAGCGAGCCGGCAGGGGCTTACCGCAGGAACCTGTATTACATGTACAGGCATACATCCCCCTACTGCAAGTACACATCACTACAGTGGTTATATCACCACATTCACGTCCGGCGGGGGTGATGTGTAACTATAAAACAAAGGATGAGCTATTTACAAGAGGGTCCAAACAAAGAAAACCAAGAGTCCAGCAGGTCACAGGTTGAGCCGAACCGGCGGTCGAATGTTCCGCTGTGATCGGCGTAGCTGTGGTGGCGATGTCGGTGCAGGTGCTGGCGGTGTTGGTGCTGGCTGATGGCGGATGACTCCGAGAGCGAGCCAAAATCTTCCGTGTCCTCCAGTGTGGGCAGGGGGACGAGGGATGGACCTGGTGGGGACGAATAGGGGGGCGCTGGGGAAAAAGAGGGTGGCGCAGGGGGAAAAGGGGGCGTGGGCATGGGATCGGCACCTGAGGGAGCCAGGTCCCGGAGCGAGACTGTCCTGGCGGCCGTCGGGGAACTCCACGTAGACATACTGAGGGTTGGCGTGGAGAAGGTGTACTTTGTCCACCAGGGGTTCCGCCTTGTGGTGCCGGACATGCCTACGGAGAAGGACTAGGCCTGGAGCCGTGAGCCACGTCGGGAGCGACCCCCGGATGTAGACTTCCGAGGGAAGGCAAAAACACGTTCATATCCGGGCATGGGATGGCGAAGGGGAACCTAGAAAATTCATCGACCACACTAAGGATGTAGGTGTTGCGGTTGATGAAGGGGAGGGGCCCTTTGAAGTCCACGCTGAGGCGTTCAAAGGGGCGGGACGCTTTCACCAGGCGCGCGCGCGATCTGGCTGGTAGAAGTGCGGCTTGCACTCGGCACAGATCTGGCAGTCTCTGGTGACTGTCCGTACTTCCTCGACGGAGTAGGGCAGATTGCGGGCTTTGATTAGATGGTACAAGCGAGTGACCCCTGGATGGCAAAGGCCCTCGTGCAAGGCACGGAGCTGGATCACTTGTGCGCTGGCACATGTACCTCGGGAGAGGGCGTCTGGGGGCTCGTTGAGCTTGCCGGGGCGATATAAGATCTCGTAGTTGAAGGTGGAGAGCTCGATTCTCCACCGCAAGATTTTGTCATTCTTGATCTTGCCCCGCTGCGTGTTGTTGAACATGAAGGCTACCGACCGTTGGTCAGTGAGGAGAGTGAATCTCCTGCCGGCCAGGTAATGCCTCCAGTGCTGCACCGCTTCAACGATTGCCTGGGCCTCCTTTTCAACAGAGGAATGCCGAATTTCGGAGGCGTGGATGGTGCGGGAAAAGAATGCCACGGGTCTGCCTGCCTGATTCAGCGTGGCGGCAAGTGCGACATCTGAAGCATCGCTTTCTACTTGGAAAGGCAGTGTCTCGTCTACTGAGTGCATTCCGGCCCTGGCTATGTCTGCTCTAATACGGGCGAAGGCCTGTTGTGCCTCGGCCGAGAGGGGAAAATGTGTGTACTGGATAAGTGGGCGGGCCTTGTCCGCGTATTGTGGGACCCACTGGGCGTAATAAGAAAAGAACCCAAGGCAGCGTTTGAGGGCCTTGGGGCAGTGGGGGAGGGGGAGCTCCATGAGGGGACACATGCGGTCGGGGTCGGGCCCCAGTAGTCCGTTTTAGACTACGTAGCCAAGGATGGCTAAGCGGTCTGTGCGGAACACGCACTTCTCCTTGTTGTACGTGAGATTAAGGAGCGATGCGGTGTGGAGGAATTTAGAAAGGTTGGCATCATGGTCCTGCTGGTCATGGCCGCAGATGGTGACATTGTCGAGGTACGGGAAGGTGGCCTGCAGTCCGTACCGGTCAACCATTCAGTCCATTTCTCGCTGAAATACCGAGACTCCATTCGTGACGCTGAAGGGAACCCTAAGAAATTGGTACAGACGACCGTCTGCCTCGAAGGCAGTGTAGGGACAGTCTGATTTACGGATGG
Organism: Scyliorhinus canicula; assembly: GCF_902713615.1. NCBI lineage: Eukaryota > Metazoa > Chordata > Chondrichthyes > Carcharhiniformes > Scyliorhinidae > Scyliorhinus > Scyliorhinus canicula. Next base: position 224,535,025 of record NC_052150.1, read on the forward strand.
GGAGCTGGTGGTGGGGGCATTTCAGGTCAATAGTAGAGAAGACCCGGTACTGTGCAATCTGATTGACCATATCAGAAATGCGGGGGAGGGGGTACGCGTCGAGCTGCGTGTACCGATTGATGGTCTGGCTGTAGTCCACGACCATCCTGTGCTTCTCCCCGGTCTTAACCACTACTACCTGGGCTCTCCAAGGGCTGTTGCTGGCCTCAATGATACCCTCCCGAAGCAGCCGCTGGACTTCGGACCTGATGAAGGCCTTGTCCTGGGTGCTGTACCGTCTGCTCCTGATGGCGACGGGCGTGCAGTCTGCGGTCAGATTGGCAAAGAGTGAGGGAGGCTCGACCTTGAGGGCCGCGAGGCCGCAAACGGTGAAGGGAGGTAGGGGTCCGCCGACTTTGAGGGTACGGCTCTGGAGATTGCACTGGAAATCCAGGCCTAGTAAGAGTGACGCGCAGAGGTTGGGGAGAATGCACAGACGGAAACGGTCGAATTCCACGCCCTGTACAGTAAGTTTAACCAGGCAGAAACCCCAGATCGGGACAGAGTGGGACCCGGAGGCGAGAGAGATCTGCTGGTTGGCGGGATGGACCTCAAGGGAATAGCGCCTTACCGTGTCCGGGTGGACGAAGCTCTCGGTGCTCCCGGAGTCGATGAGGCAAGAGGCCACGTGGCTGTTGACCAGCACCGATGTGGAAGAGGGTGCCAGGTTACGAGGACGCAACTAGTCGAGCGTAACGGAGGCGAGTAGCAGGCGATCGGCGGTCGAGTCAGATGAGTCCGGCGAGGAGCGGTAGCGACCCGTGGCCCCGTCCCGGGGGAGGACAAAATGGCGGCGTCTGGAGTACCTGTGCTAAAATGGTGGCGCCCATGGAGCACACGTTGTGGGGTTGGGACAAAATGGCGGCGCCCATGGAACGCACTTGGCGGTGGTGGATGAAGATGGCGGCGCGCATGGAGCGCACGTGGCGGGGGCTGCGAAAGTTGGCGGCGCCCACGGATAGCACGTGGGGTCGGGGAAAGCGGACGGCGGGGCCCATTGAGCGAGCGGCTGAGGCAAGGGGACCGGGGGCGCGATAGCGGCAACCGTCCGGGACTGACACACCGCTGCAAAGTGGCCTTTCTTGCCACAAGCTTTGCAGGTCGCGGTGGGGGCCGGGCAGCGCTGGCAGGGGTGCTTCTGCTGACCGCAGAAGTAACAATGGAGACCCCCAGGGAGCGTGATCCGGCGAGCAGCGCAGGCGTAGTGCGCGGGGGCGGCTGCTGGGGGGGCCGTTTGCGGGGTCCACGAGGGGTAGGACGGGTGGGCCTGGGGGGCTGTTTGCGGGGTCCACGAGGGGTAGGACGGGTGGGCCTGGGGGCCGTTTGCGGGGTCCACGAGGGGTAGGACGGGTGGGCCGAGTAGCTAGCGGAGTAAGATCGCGCACTATGGGAGGCGGCCGTCATGGAAAGCGCCAGGGCCTTTGTGGCCGCGAGGTCGGGGGCGGCCCCTTCCAGCAGTCGTTGCCGGATGGTGTCCGATGCAATGCCTGTAACAAAGGCATCGTGCATGAGTAAGTCAGTGTTCCGTGGCTGTAAGGGCCCGGCAGTCGCAGTCTCGTACCAGAGCTATAAGGGCCCTCCAGAAGTCCTCAATCGGCTCACCCAGCTGCTGGACGCGAGTAGAGAGTTGATGCCTCGCAAACAGGGTGTTCGCCGACTGTGCATAGTTCTCCTTGAGTTCCATAGCTGTGGTGTAGTCAGTCGCATCTCGAATTAGCGGAAAGACACTGGAGCTAAGTCTGGAGTACAGGAGTTGCTTTTTCTGAGCCTCCGTTGGGGGAGGGTCCACTGAAGAGATGTAGGCCTCGAAGACTGCCAGCCAGTGAACAAAGTATTTTCTAGCGTGAGGCGACTGCGGATCCAGCTGCAGACGGTCAGGCTTGATTCTGATGTCCATGGTGAACAGAAAATCACACAGCAATAAATTATACTCAAAGACGAGAGAGTAGTGCAATAGAGGCTTTATTGCTGTGCGATGCTATTCCTCCATCTGCAACTGTAGACTAGGGTCTGAGTGACTCGCACACATATTTATACACAAGCTCCCTGTGGGCGGAGCTAGCCGGCAGGGGCTTACCGGAGGAACCTGTATTACAGGTACAGCCATACATCCCCCTACTGCAAGTACACATCACTACAGTGGTTATGTCACCACAGTTAAAGGATGAATTAAATGTAAAAATGCATTGTGGCACACTGTGTTGGTTTCTTGATGTAGTTACTTTCAAGTTCCACAACTGCCTGTTGGAGATGGTTTCTTTAATGTGCAAGCAGTTATCCAGTTATCTGGAAGTGGGAGTGCGATGCATTGAGTAGCTGCTTTGCAGATTGCCACTTTGATTTATTGCCTGAATGAGGTAATTGTTTGGCTGATAACTGGAAGCTTTCAAATATCAACCTCAACAATAAACCCAATCTGTTGTCCATCTTATAAGGAAAAGATTGTGGGTGTTGACTTTTCCCTGTCGTAATACAGCTTCTGATTCGACTTAGAGTTATAGTCATAGAATCAAAGATGTTTACGGACGGAAGCGGGCCCTTCGGCCCAGCTTGTCCATGCTGCCCAGTCCCACTTGCCTGCATTTGGCCCATATCCCTCTATACCCACCCTGCCCATGTAACTGTCTAACTGCTTTTTAAAGGAAAAAATTGTACCCGCCTCTACCACTGCCTCTGGCAGCCCATTCCAGATGCTCACCACCCTCTGTGTGAACAAATTTCCCCTCTCGTCTCTTTTGTATGTCTCCCCTCTCACCTTAAACCTATGACCTCTCGTTCTGGACTCCTTTACCATTGGGCAAACATGTTTACTATCTACCTGATCTTTGCTCCTCATTATTTTATAGACCTCTATACGATCACCCCTAAGCCTCCTACGGTCCAGGGAAACAGTCCCAGCCTCTCCTTATAACTCAGACCATCAAGTCCTGGCAGCATCCTCGTAAATCTCTTCTGCACTCTTTCTAGTTTAACAATATCCTTCCTATAATAGGGTGACCAGAACTGAACACAGTATTCCAAGTGTGGTCTTATCAATGTCTTGTACAACTTCAACAAGATGTCCCAACTCCTGTATTCGATATCCTGATCAATAAAACCTAGCATACTGAATGCCTTCTTCACCTGCGTCCACCTGCGACTCCACCTTCAAGGAGCTATGAACCTGGACCCCTGCATCTCTTTGTTCTGTAACTCTCCCCAACTCCCTACCATTAACTGATTTGATCTACCAAAATGCATCACCTCATTCAGCCAAATTAAACTCCATCTGCTATTCAGCGGTCCACTGGCCCAATTGGTCAAGATCCTGTTGTAATCTTATATAACCTTCACTATCCACTATGCTACCAATCTTGGTGCCATTTGCAAACTTACTAACCATATCTCTTGCATTCTCTTCCAAATCATTCATATATATAATAAATAACAGTGGACCCATCACCGATCCCTGAGGCTCACTGCTGGTCACAGGCCTCCAGTTTGAAAAACAACCCTCCACAACCACCCTTTGGCTTTGACCGCCAAGCCAATTTTGTCTCCAATTGGCTACCTCTCACTGGATTTTGTGAGATTTAACCTTTTACAACAACCTACCATGTGGTACCTTGCAAAGGCCTTTCTAAAGTCCATGCAGACAATGTCAACTGCACTGCCCTCATCTCCCTTCTTGGTTACCCCTTCAAAATACTCAATCACATTTGTGAGACATGACTTTCCCCTTACAAAGCCATGGTGACTTTCCCTAATTAGTCCTTGCCTGTTTAAATGCCTGTAGATCCTGTCCCTCAGAATACCTTCTAACAATTTACCCACAAAAGAAGTAAGGCTAACCGGTCTGTAGTTCCCAGGCTTATCCCTATCGCCCTTCTTAAACAAGGGCACAACATTTGCTACCCTCCAATCTTCAGTCACCTCTCAGCTAGGGCCTGGCAATTTCCTCCCTAGCCTCCCACAACTTCCTGGGATACATTTCATCACTTGTGGCTCTAGTTATTGGTTGTTGTCCGTAGTAGGCCCCTTAAATTTTATCAAGGTTCCCAAGGTTTTTGTCTTGTGTGTTAATGAGGCCTCACTCTCAGCATTCCTATGAACAGTCTTTGAAATAATTCTTGTGGAGCTTCTAGATTTAAAATCCATGTACTTGTATGAAGAGGCACACATGCTGATAGCTTTTGAAGCAGCAGCAGCTGGTTATTAATGTTAGATTTGACGAGCACTCCATTTACAAGCACGATTGAGAAGTGTAAATAGGCTAACACTTTTATTGAAGTCTGCAGCTCAACTGGCATCTCCAAACTTATCCTTTTGCTTCCTAAGTCTTTTCCCACAAGTCTATTTTGGCAAGCCCTTCCATCAGGTTTTCACCAGCCCAGCAATATAGTTCTTAGTAAAACTACAGGTGACACCTCTTGTGATTGCAGTAAGAAGTCTTACAACACCAGGTTAAAGTCCAACATGTTTGTTTCAAACACTAGCTTTCGGAGCACTGCTCCTGAAGGAGGAGTGCTCCGAAAGCTGGTGTTTGAAACAAACATGTTGGACTTTAACCTGGTGTTGTAAGACTTCTTACTGTGCTCACCCCAGTCCAACACCGGCATCTCCACATCATGACCTCTTGTGATTGACTGTGATAAACTATTCCTTCCATGGTCTGCAGCCTTGGCCATGGTTCGCCCCACTATCCTCCTCCAGTTCCTCTCCTCTGTTGTCCAGCTTGATGGTTACATTCCTTTCTATACAGTTGTAGCCAGAGAGAATTGCCTGAATTGGCTTCTTTTCCTGCTCACACAGGGCTCGATCCTCCAGCCATGCTACGACGGAAAAGCAGCTAGCTGCGGTGGGGCGTGGCCGGTGAAAGCTGGGAGACCCCGTTCCCGGGGCCTACACGGCTCACAATGCCTCGCGTGATTTAACACAATCTCGCAAGAAGTTGCAAGGGGAATCCTGCCCACAATGGGTGGGATCACTTTTTGGCAAATCTGCATATTAGAGCAAGGCTGTAAGTGGACTCTAATGTGCAGATTCCTGAGATACCTGAGGCTTTGGGATTCAATCTCTTCGCTCGAGGACCACAAACGGGGACCAGATGGACTCGTGGAAGTCTTCAAAGAGACTGGAGACCCCTAGTTGCATGCCCTTTGGGCAGGGTGATGCCCTGGCACTGCTTGGCACCCTGGCAGTGACACCTGGATGCCAGCTTGGCACTGCCAAGATGCAGTGCCAAGTTGGAATTTTTTTGCGAGCGTGCGATCGGGCTGGGGTTGCCGTGTGTGTGTGTGTGTGTGTGTGTGTGGGGGGGGGGGGGGGGTGGGGGGGAAACGGACCCTCCCATATTGCATTTGGGCTGGAGGGAGGCCGGGGATTCTTTTTGGCGCCTCGGAGATGTCTCGCTTCAACGGGAGTTTCGGCGAGCGGAGCTCCCCATTACGGTGCTATGTGCGACCTTGGCTACACGTTCCCCGTTCAGGCCCCTCATTCAAAGCAAGTTGTGCTGAATAGCATATTTCTCTGCAGTGAGTGCCAGAAAAACGCGGCTAAACGCACTCACTCGGGGACTTTGTTTCCTCTTGGGAAGATCACGCCCAGTCCCCTGCCCCCCCCCCCCCCCCCCCCCCCGTCCCCCACCCCCATTCTATCCATGGTTGCCTTCTGTTTCTCATCCATATACTGCCCATTAGTGACGTCATCCAACAAAAACCTCTCCGTATTCACGTACAGCAGTGACACCCTGCCTCACTCTCTCTTTCCTTACATCGTGCCATCGATTGATTTGTTGTGCAGCTTGTTTGAACAGACATTTCCTCCAACTCAACATTGGGAAGACTGAAGGCATTTTAAAAATGTTTTAAAATTAACATCCTTGTTTCAAATTCCTCCATGCCTTGGCTGCCTTTCGATTTTTGTAACCACCCTCCCGTCCCAGGTATTCAAAATTGCATGTTTTTCTGAAGGGAAAATTTGCCATGGTATGGGTGAAAAAGGTGCCTTTTTTGATTGTGATGTGTTTTGTCCTTGGCGATAATTTAGAGAGGATCTTTTAGTTGTCATATGTCTGACTTGTAGTGTTGAACTGCAGGCCTACCTACACAGCAGAGTGATGTAATGCAATGCAGCAGTATGCAGAGAATGTCAGTGTTTGGGGTGACTGCTCTTTAAGCCTGGTAAATAGGCAATCTTTTCTCGGGCATTATCAGCATTCGACAAATGTGTGGGTGTGGTCGAGTGCTCACTGCTGTTGGCAAATTTACCTTGACACTGGAAAAGCTAAAAGTGTTAAAGGATTGTTTTTACCCCTTCTGCTAAATGTTACCAGGAGTGTATTATTAATATTTACCATTTTATCAGCTGACATTTCTCCTTTTTTAACAAAATCCTTTTTCAAAATCCTGAAGCAAATGTGTAGGGATATTACAGATAGCTGCAAGAAAAATAGGGGGTAATAGTTGGGGACTTTAACTTTCCCAACATTGACTGGGACAGCCATAGTATTAGAGGCTTGGATGGAGAGCTATTTGTTGAGTGTATTCAGGAGGAATGACCACCTCTTGGAAATAAGGAAGGGCAGGTGACAGAAGTGTTAGTTTGGGACGAATGACTATAATTCCACTAGTTTTAAGATAGCTGTGGAGAATGATAAGTCTGGCCCAAATTCTAAATTGGGGCAAGGCCAATTTTGATGAGACAGAAACTTTCAAAAGTTGATTGGGGGAGACTGTTGGCAGGCAAAGGCATGGCTGGTAAGTGGGAGGCTTTCAAAAATGTGTTAACCAGAGTTCAGAGTAATTACATTCCTTTTAGAGTGAAGAGCAAGGCTGGTAGAAGTAGGGAACCCTAGATGACTCAGGATATTGAGACCCTGATCAAAAAGAAGAAGGCTGGGATCAAGCAGATTCCTTGAAGAGTATAGAGGTTGTCGGAGTAGAGTTAAGAGAGAAATCAAGAGGGCTAAAAGGGGGCATAAGATTGCTTTGGTTGATGAGGCAAAGGAGAATCCAAAGAGCTTCTACAAATACATAAGATCAAAAGAGTAACGAGGGAGAGAATAGGGTTTCTTGAGGATCTACAAGGTCATCTATGTGCGAGTTAGGCGAGATCCTAAATTAATATTTCTCATTGGTATTTACTGTTAAGAAATAAACTGTCCTGGTTTGAGACAATTCACACCTCTTTAACCTGGGATTACCCCTCTCTTTGGATCTGTAAAGACTTAATCCTGCAAATGCTCGCATTCAAAGCATTGTGTTGCATCTTTGACTTTTCCTATATATATATATGTTTCTAGAACCTACTTCATTCACCTGAGGAAGGAGTAGTGCATTGAAAGCTAGTGATTTGAAACAAACCTGTTGGACTTTGACCTGGTGTTGTAAGACTTCTTACTGTGCTCACTCCAGTCCAACGCTGACATCTCCACATCACTGTTGAGAAAGGCATGGATATTAGGGAACTTGGGAAAATAAATAGTGATGTCTTGAGGAGTGTACATATTACAGAGAAGGAGGTGCTGGAAACCTTAAAGCGCATCAAGATAGATAAATCCCCGGGACCTGATGAAATGTATACCTAGACGTTGTGGAAGGCTCGGAAGGAAACTGCAGGTCCCCTGGCAGAGATATTCGAATGGTCACCAGCAGCAGGTGAGGTGACTGAAGATTGGAGGGAAGCAAATATTGTGCCTCTGTTTAAGAAGGGCCACAGGGAAAAACCTGGGAACTACAGACCGGTGAGCCTAACGTCCGTGGTGGGTAAGTTGTTGGAAAGTATTCTGAGAGACAGGATCTACAGGCATTTAGAGAGGCAAGGACAGATTTGGGACAGTCAGCATGGCTTTGAGTGGAAAATGGTGTCTCACGAATTTGATTGAGTTTTTTGAAGGCATAACCAAGAAGGTGGATGAGGGCAGTGCAGTGGACCTTGTCTACATGGACTTTAGCAAGGCCTTTGACAAGGTACTGCATGATAGGTTGGTTCATAAGGTTAAATCCCAGGGTGAGGTAGACAATTGGATACAACATTGGCTTGACGACAAAAGACACCTCGGTGGTTGTAGAGGGTTGTTTTTCAAACTGGAGGCCTGTGACCAGCGGTTTGCCTCGGGGATCAGTGCGGTGTCCACTGCTATTTGTTATTTATGTTGATGATTTAGGATGAGAATTTAGGAGGCATGGTTAGTAAGTTTGCAGATGACACCACGATTGGTGGCATAGTGGACAGTGAAGAAGGTTATGTAAGATTGCAACATGATCGTGACCAATTGGGCTAGTGGGCCGATGAATAGCAGATGGAGTTTAATTTAGATAAATGTGAGATGAGGCATTTTGGTAGATCGAATTGGGGCAGAACCTACTCGGTTAAGGGTAGGGTGTTTGGGAAAGATGTAGCACAAAGAGATCTTTGTACAGGTTCATAGCTCCTTCAAAGTGGAGTCACAGATGGACAGGGTGGTTAAGAAGGCATTCAGTATGCTTGGTGTCATTGCAGTAAGAAGTCTTACAACACCTGGTTAAAGTCCAACATGTTTGTTTCAAACACTAGCTTTCGGAGCACTTTGTTTCAAACACTAGCTTTCGGAGCACTGCTCCTTCCTCAGGTGAATGAGGAATGAGGGGTCACCTGAGGAAGGAGCAGTGCTCCGAAAGCTAGTATTTGAAACAAACATGTTGGACTTTAACGTGGTGTTATAAGACTTCTTACTGTGCTCACCCCAGTCCAACGCCGGCATCTCCACATCTTGGTTTCATTGGTCAGACATTGAATGCAGGAGTTGGGATATCTTGCTGAAGTTGGACAAAACATTAGTCAGGCCACACTTGGAATACTGTGTACAGTTCTGGTCACCCTATAAACTAGAAAGAGTGCAGAAAAGATTTTATTGGGATGTTACCGGGACTTGATGGTTTGAGTTATGAGGAGAGGCTGGATACACTGGGACTTTTTTCCCTGGAGTGTAGGAGGCTTACGGGTGAACCTGTAGAGATCTATAAAATAATGGAGGGGCATAGATAAGGTAGATAGTCAACATATTTTCCCAAAGGTAAGGAACTAGAGGGCAAAAGTTTAAGGTGAGAGGGGAAAGATACAGAAGGGTCCAGATGGGTAATTTGTTCACACACAGGGTGGTGTGTGTCAGGAACGAGCTGCCAGAGGCAGTAGTAGAGGTGAGTCTTTAAAAAAGTATTTATTCAGTAATATGAGAAAGCTGGGTATCGAGCAGGCAGTGTCAAACACGGGGCCGCGACCCGCGGTTGGGTCGCGTGGAGGTGTCGGGAGGGTTGCTGAGCTCCCAATTGCGCAAATCTGCACGCAACAGCCGCAGCAGCCGGCTGTTGTTAACGCCGGCTGCAAGAGGCCTTCAGAATGGCCGCAAAGAAATAAACAAAAATGCGGCCGCACTGCGCATGCACGCCGTTGATCTGGCACGCATGCGCAGTGCGGCCGCATTAAAAAAAAAACGGTCACAGCCTTTTGTTTTATAAGTTCGGGAGATTTTATTCATTTTATTAATTTATTTTATTCATTTTATTTTTATTTTTTTTTACAATTTCGGGGGGTTTTATTTGATAAAATGTTACAGGAAAAAAATGCAGAACTTTGGACAGATGGAGACTCCAACTTTCCGACACCGTAGGGCTTCACCTTCATCCAACAGGTTCCATTGGAGGAGCGTGTATGAGGGCCAAAGGGATCCAAAACCATTTCCTCCATTTTTGACAATGCAGCAAACAAAGTAAGAGAAAATGGTGGGTCGTGCGCAGGCCGGCCGGTGAGGGTCGTGAAGGCTGGCCGGCGTGGGTCGGGAAGGTCGTCTGGGTTGGGTCCCGAAGGTTGGCTAGTTGGTAAAAATGGGTCCCTGGAAAAAAAGTTTGAAGAACACTGGTATAGAGGGTTATGGGCCAAATGCAGGCAATTGGGACTAGCTTAGTGGTTATAAACTGGGCAGCATGGACATGTTGGGCCAAAGGGCCTGTTTCCATGCTGTAAACCTCTATGACTCTATGAAGGGTCAAGAACGTGAAAGGTTAATTCAGGTGATTGGCAAAAGGACCAAGGCAACATGTTTTCTAGATTTGCGGGAACATTGGAGCGTGTTCACTGCTCACCTTCCATTCGCATCAGTCATGGATATTTATACACCACTGGTCAGGGTCAGAAATAGATCATTTGAAGATGGCAGAATTGAGACAGGTTCCTTAAAGAAGCTGTTTCACTCTAGCAACTGATGAAAATTTACCTGCTCTGTTGATGATAGAATGGCTACAGCACAGAAGGAGACCATTGGGCCCATTGTGTTATGTGCTAGCTCTTAGTAAGAGCAACTCGCCTAGTCCGATTTATCCCATTTGTTTCAAAAAAGGGGCTGCTTGAATGAAAAGTACATTAAGGAGAAAAATCATGAATTTTAGAAATAGAGCAAAAAGCACAGATTGTCTCTGAAGTTTTGGTCAGCCCATTACAAAATAGTCATTAAGCCAAAGAGCGTTTACAGTATAAATTCACCTGGAACATTTCAAGGGTGGGAAACTATGGGGGCGATTCTCCAAAATGGAGACTAAGTGTTCGTGCCGTCGTGAATGCCGTCGCATTTCACGACGGCGTGAAACGGGCATGGGGACGACCGATTCTGTCCCCCACAGGGGGCCAGCCAGCATGGCGCTGGAGCGGTTCATGCCACTCCAGGCTCCCTTCCCAGCGCCAAATGGGCGCCGCGCCAACTCACGCATGCGCGGGGGACTTCTTCAACGCTACGGTCCTGATGCAACATGGCGCGGGGGTTCTGGGGCCGGAAGCGGAAGAAAGTAGGCCCGGGGGGGGAGGGGGGGGAGGCCGGCCTGCCGATCGGTGAGCCCCAATCGCGGGACAGACCCCACCGGAGGCCCCCCACCTGGTGAAGGAGCGCTTTCCCCTGCCCCACAGGCCGCCCCACGAGCCTTCGCGCAGAGTTCCCGCCGGCAGCGACTAGGGGTGAACGGTGCCGGCGGGACTTTGCCGTTTCCGCTCGGCCGATCCGGGCCGGAGAATCGGTGGCCTGGCCTCGTGCAGCGGCCTGCGACTGGCGTCACACCAAATGTGCCGGCGCAAATGGCGCCGATTCTCCGCACCACGGAGAATCGAGCGCCGGGGCGGCGTGGCACGGTTGCGGCGATTCTCCGGCCCGGCGCAGGGCTCGGTGAATCGCACCTCATAACTACAGGGTTAGGTTTGAGATAAAGGAACAGATTCACAGTAACGGTTTAATAGATGCTTTTTAATATTTTGAAGAATTTGATAGAGTAACCAGAAGACTGGATTTAATCAACTTAAAAATCGCTCCGGATAGAGATTTGGAGAAATCAAGATTTGTGAGCACAACGGGGTACAGCTGGGCAGCACAGTGGCATAGTGGTTAGCACTGCTGCCTCACAGCGCCAGGGTCCCAGGTTCAATTCCGCCAGTGGGTGACTGTGTCGAGTTTGCACTTTCTTCCCATGTCTGCATGGGTTTCCTCCGGGTGCTCCGGTTTCCTCCCACAGTCCAAAGAAGTACAGCTTAGGTGGATTGTCCATGATAAATTGCCCCTTAGTTTCCAAAGATGTGCAGATTAGGTGGGATTACCGGGTAGGGCAGGGAAATGGCCCTGGGTGGTGTGCTCATTCAGAGGGTTGTTGCAGACTCGATGGGCCAAATGGTCTCCTTTTGCACTGTAGGTAGGTATTCTATGGTTCTGACTGTTTTCAACAACAACTTGCATTTATATAGCCCCCTAACAAAGAATATCCCAATGCACTTCGCATGGACAATTATCAAACACCCCCTTAGTGGCTTTGTATAAAAATGTATTCGGACAGATGAACAAAAACTTGGTCAAAGAATTAGGTTTTAAGAAGCATTTCATCAGAGGAATAGAGACACCAAGATTTGGGGAGGTAATTCCAGAATTTAGGGCCTAGACCGTTGAAAGTACAACTGCCATTGGTGGAATGATTTTGGATAGGGAATGCACAGAGCAGAAATTAAATAATGCAGAAATCTTAAGATTGTAGTCTTCAGTGTTCAAGCTGCATCGAACAGAGCAGGAGGATTCAATTCAACTCCTCGAGTCCGTTCCAGCATTCAAAAAGATCATTGCATGAACCTGCCTCCCATCCATTGACTCTGTCTATTCCTCCCACTGCCTTGGGAAAGCGAGCAGCATAATCAAAGACCCCTCCCACTTGGGCTATTCTCTCTTCCAACTTCTTCCATTGGACAGGAGATGCAAAAGTCTGAGAACATGCACGAACAGATTCAAAAAACATCTTCTTCCCCACTGTTACCAGACTCCTAAACTACCGTCTTACGGACTTATGGACTGATCTGATCTCTTCACCCATCTTCTCTACTGAGTAGTACTACACTCCTGTGTGCTTCACCCGATGTCTGGGTCTCTGTATTTACATTGTGTATTTTATGTTTGTCCTATTACAGAATTTACAGTGCAGGAGGCCATTCGGCCCATCGAGTCTGCACCGGCCCTTGGAAAGAGCACCCCACTCAAACCACACCTCATCCACCCGATCCCCTTAACCCAGTAACCCCACTTAACCTTTCTTCTTGAGGGCAATTTAGCATGGCCAATCTACCTAACCTGCACATCTTTGGACTGTGGGAGGAAACTGGAGCAACCGGAGGAAACCCACGCAGACACGGGGAGAACGTGCAGACTCCACACAGGCAGTGACCCAGTGGGGAATCGAACCAGAGACCCTGGAGCTGTGAAGCGACTGTGCTAACCACTGTGCTACCGTGGTGCCCTCATGTATTTACTTTTGTGAAAATTGGCCTAAAACTATGACCTCTCGTTCTCGATTGCCCCACAGAGGAAGCATCTGCTCTACATGCTCCGGTTTCCTCCCACAAGTCGTAAAGATGTGGTTGTTAGATGAATTGGATATTCTGAATTCTCCGAGTGCTGTAGTATGTCGCCTGGGGGATTTTCACAGTAACTTCATTGCAGTGTTAATGTAAGCCAACTTGTGACACTAATAAAAATTATTATCTTATATACCTAAATTAGATGATCTCTCATTTTTCTAAACTCGAGAGAGTATAGACCTAAATTGCTCAATCTCTCTTCATAATATGTAGACAGTCCAACTAGGGAAGGGGCTGTACTGGACCTGGTATTGGGGAATGAGCCGTGCCAGGTGGTAGAAGTTTCAGTAGGGGAGCATTTCGGGAACAGTGACCACATTCAGTAAGTTTTAAAGTGCTGGTGGACAAGGAGTGGTCTTAGGGTGAATGTACTAAATTGGGGGAAGGCTAATTATAACAATATTAGGCGGGAACTGAAGAACCTAGATTGGGGGCGGATGTTTGAGGGTAAATCAACATCTGACATGTGGGAGGCTTTCAAGTGTCAGTTGAAAGGAATTCAGGACCGGCATGTTCCTATGAGGAAGAAGGATAAATAGGGCAAAGTTGGGGAACCTTGGATAACGAGAGACATTGTCGGCCTCGTCAAAAAGAAAAAGGAGGCATTTATCAGGGCTAGAAGGCTGGGAACAGATGAAGCCTGTGTGGAATATAAGGAAAGTAGGAAGGAACTTAAGCAAGGAGTCAGGAAGTCTAGAAGAGGTCACGCAAAGTCATTGGCAATTAGGGTTAAGGAAAATCCCAAGGCTTTTTACACGTACATAAAAAGCAAGAGGGTAGCCAGGGGAAAGGTTGGCCCACTGAAGGATAGGCAAGGGAATCTATGTGTGGAGCCAGAGGAAATGGGCGAGGTACAAATGAATACTTTGCATCAGTATTCACCAAAGAGAAGGAATTGGTGGATGTTGAGTCTGGAGAAGGGTGTGTAGATAGTCTGGGTCATATTGAGATCCAAAAAGACGAGGTGTTGGGCGTCTTGAAAAATATTAAGGTAGATAAGTCCCCAGGGCCGGATGGGATCTACCCCAGAATACTGAAGGAGGCTAGAGAGGAAATTGCTGAGGCATTGATAGAAGGGTAGCATGGTGGTTAGCATAAATGCTTCACAGCTCCAGGGTCCCAGGTTCGATTCCCAGCTGGGTCACTGTCTGTGTGGAGTCTGCACGTCCTCCCCCTGTGTGCGTGGGTTTCCTCCGGGTGCTCCGGTTTCCTCCCACAGTCCAAAGATGTGTGGGTTAGGTGGATTGGCCATGCTAAATTGCCCGTAGTGTCCTAATAAAATGTAAGGTTAAGGGGGGGGTTGTTGGGTTACGGGTAAAGGGTGGATACGTGGGTTTGAGTAGGGTGATCATGGCTCGGCACAACATTGAGGGCCGAAGGGCCTGTTCTGTGCTGTACTGTTCTATGTTCTATGTTCTAAATCTTTGAATCCTCACTGTCTTCCGGTGATGTCCCGGAGGACTGGAGAATAGCCAATGTTGTTCCTTTGTTTAAGAAGGGTAGCAAGGATAATCCAGGGAACTACAGGCCGGTGAGCCTTACGTCAGTGGTAGGGAAATTACTGGAGAGAATTCTTCGAGACAGGATTTACTCCCATTTGGAAGCAAGTGGACGTATTAGCCAGAGGCAGTACGGTTTTGTGAAGGGGAGGTTGTGTCTCACTAACTTGATAGAGATTTTTGAAGAGATCACAAAGATGATTGATGCAGGTAGGGCAATGGATGTTGTCTATATGGACTTCAGTAAGGCCTTTGACAAGGTCCCTCATGGTAGACTGGTACAAAAGGTGAAGTCACACGGGATCAGGGGTGAGCTGGCAAGGTGGATACAGAACTGGCTAGGTCATAGAAGGCAGAGAGTAGCAATGGAAGGGTGCTTTTCTAATTGGAGGGCTGTGACTAATGGTGTTCCGCAGGGATCAGTGCTGGGACCTTTGCTGTTCATAGTATATATGAAAATGAAATGAAAAAATGAAATGAAAAATGAAAAAAATAAATGATTTGGAGGAAAATGTAACTGGTCTAGAACTCTGATTAGTAAATTTGCAGACAACACAAAGGTCGGTGGAATTGCGGATAGCGATGAGGACTGTTAGAGGATACAGCAGGATTTAGATCAGGGGTGGGCAAACTACGGCCCGCCAAAGGTCTTTATGCGGCCCACCAAGATCAAGTCATAAAAAAAATTAAAAAATTTATTTTTATTTTTTTATTTTTATTTTTAAAAGGTTAATGGGGGGGCTGTTGGGTTACTTACTGGTATAGGGTGGATACATTGACTTGAGTAGGGTGATCATTGCTCGGCACAACATTGAGGGCCGAAGGGCCTGTTCTGTGCTGTACTGTTCTATGTTCTATATGAGGCGCCCAGAATCATAACCGGGTGAAGTAATTATTTTACTTAATATACTATGCGGCCCTTTAAAATTGTGAATTTCTGAATGTGGCCCTTGCACGGAAAAGTTTTCCCACCCCTGATTTAGATCATTTGGAGACTTGGGCGGAGAGATGGCAGATGGAGTTTAATGTGGACAAATGTGGGCTAATGCATTTTGGAAGGTCTAATGCAGGTAGGGAATATACAGTGAATGGTTGAACCCTTGAGTATTGAAAGTCAGAGAGATCTAGGTGTACAGGTCCACAGGTCACTGAAAGGGGCAACACAGGTGGAGAGGGTAGTCAAGGAGGCATACGGCATGCTTTCCTTCATTGGCTGGGGCATTGAGTATAAGAATTGGCAAGTCATGTTGCAGCTGTATAGAACCTTAGTTAGGCCACACTTGGAGTATAGTGTTCAATTCTGGTCGCCACACTACCTTTAGAGAGGGTGCAGAAGAGATTTACCAGGATGTTGCCTGGTATGGAGGGCATTAGCTATGAGGAGCGGTTGAATAAAATCGGTTTGTTCTCACTGGAACGACGGAGGTTGAGGGGCGACCTGATAGAGGTCTACAAAATTATGAGGGGCATAGGCAGAGTGGATAGTCAGAGGCTTTTCCCCAGGGTAGAGGGGTCAATTACTAGGGGGCATAGGTTTCAGGTGCGAGGGGCAAGGTTTAGAGGAGATGTACGAGGCAAGATTTTTACATAGAGGGTAGTAGGTGCCTGGAATTCGCTGCTGGAGGAGGTGGTGGAAGCAGGGACGATAGTGACATTTAAGGGGCATCTTGACCAATACATGAATAGGATGGGAATAGAGGGATACGGACCCAGGAAGTGCAGAAGATTTTAGTTTAGACGGGTAGCATGGTTGGCACGGGCTTGGAGGGCCGAAGGGCCTATTCCTGTGCTGTACTTTTTTGTTCTTTGTTCTTTATAAGACAAATCTTCGTCTCTGGAATCAATCGAGTGAACCTCCTCTGAACTCCCTATATTGCAACCACATCTTTCCTCAAATAAGGGGACCAAAACTGCACAATGCTTCAGGTGTGGTGTCACCAATGCTTGTACAGTTGCAGCCGCACTTCCCTATTCCTTTAGCTATAAATGCCAACATTCCATTTGCCTTCCTTATTTGTTGTACCTGCAAACTAGTTTTCTGCGATTCATGCACAAGGACACCCAAATCCATCTGCACCAAAGCACTCATTTAAGTTTATTTCCATTTGGATAATTTGCTTTCCATTTTTCCTACCAAAATGGATAACCTCCATCTGCCAAATTTCAGTCCACTCACCTAACCTATCTATATCCATTTGTAAATTTATTTCCTCATTGCAACTTACTACCCTACTTTTTTTAGTGATCTGCAAATTTGGCTAGAGTACCTTCTATCCCTGCATTCAAGTCCTTAATGTGTATTGTCCTATCCAGAACACACTTGCCTGTGCTCCACACTCTTCCACACCCCTCAAAATTTGGATAGCTGCCAAAAACTGAAGAGTTTTGCAAATTTGATTAGTCTGGCTGACATCCATGACTCCCTATTTATCTGAACTTCAAAACCTCAAAGGGTTTTTGTTGATAGCCTTTGTCTTTCAGATGTTCATTTTAGATGTTTTTGTGTATATTAGTGGCACAAGGATGTAGTCCCTATTTAACCTGAAGATAAATTGTCAGTCTTTAAATCACCCAGGTTTCAGTTTACTGTGCTCATAGATCTTGGACAATTTACCAATGCAGTAATTTCTGTAATGCATTATAGAATGAGTTCTGTTAGAATTGTAGCCAGTATCTCCGTTACCGATATATGATGACATGTAATCTGCAAGCTACTGGAAATTTGGTGCTTATTTTCGGGAGGGGAGTAGAGTGGATTTCTGACATTTCCAATTCAGCTGTTGTGTTGAATTCTGCTTCTTTCAGCTAATGGCCATAAAACGGCTGCTTTTGTTCTGTGAAACTTGTTCAGCAAAAGCTGGACCGTTACCCAGTTGCTGCCTACACTCTGACTCAGCTAGATTGTAACTTAGTTTATTGGGGATAAAATGTTCAGCAAACCTGCACTATTTTGAAACTGTTCAATATTTGTATTTGTTTTACTGTCATGTGAAAACTGTTGTTCTGCATAGACCAGACAGATCATTCCATACATGAAAAAAAAGATTGGGCAAACATAAATATGCAATGTAAATGTACAGACACAGGCATCGGGTGACGCATACAGGAGTGCAGTACTATTCAGTAGAGAAGATGTGTGAAGAGATCAGATCGGTCCATAAAGGGGTCATTTAAGAGTTTGGTTACAGCGGGGTAGAAGCACTTTTTGAATCTTCATGTGTGTTCAGACTTTTGTATCTCCTGTCCAATGGAAGAAGTTGGAAGAGTAATAACCTGGGTGGGAGGGATCTTTGATTATGCTATTTTCCTTACTCACTTTTACTGCCTGAATCTGCAGTACAATCGTTCCACTAATACTGTGTGAAAGCAACTTGATTCTAAGCGTTATGTTTGAGTCAGAATCCCCCATATCTATGAGAGAGCATTTGGATATTGTGCAGGTACATAGCAAATATACAGTGTTGCTATTGGGCATAGCTTTGTGCTATCAAATTCTGCAACTGTAATCTCATCCGGTCCAGGTGACTTATCCTCCTTCAGACCTTTCAGTTTCCCCAGAACCTTCTCCTTAGTAATGGTCATTGCACTCACCTCTGTCCCCTGGTTCTCCTGGAGCTCTGGCATCCCACTGGTGTCTTCCACCGTGAAGACTGATGCAAAGTAACTATTCAGTTTGTTTGCCATTTCTTTGTTCCCTATTATTACTTCTCCAGACACATTTTCTGGTGGTCCAATGTCTATTTTTGCCTCTCTTACCTTTTATATATTGAAAAAATCTCTTCCTATCTTCCTTTATATTACTAGCTAGCTTGAACTCGTACTTCATCTTCTCCCCCCCTTATTGCTTTTTTAGTTATCCTCTGCTCGCTTTTAAAGGCTTCCCAATCCTCTGGTTTCCCACTAATCCTCGCCACTTTGTATGCTTTTTCCTTAGCCTTCATGCTATCCTTGACATCCCTCGTCAGCCATGGATGCCTTGTCCTCCCCTTAGCATGTTTCCTCCTCCTTGGGATGAATTTCTGTTGGGCCTCCCTAATAACCCCCAAAAACCCCTGCCATTGCTGTTCCACTGTCTTCCCTGCTAGGCTCCTTCTCCAATCAACTCTGGCCAGCTCCTCCCTCATGTCTTTGTAGTTACCCTTATTTAATTGTAATACCATTACATCTGATTGCAGCTTCTCCCTCTTAAATTCTATCATATTGTGGTCACTGCTCCCTAAGGGTTCCTTCACCTAAAGATCCCTAATCAAGTCTGCCTCATTACACATCACCAAATCCAGAATTGCCTGTTCCCTAGTAGGCTCTGTCATAAGCTGCTCCAAAAAACTATCTCTTAGACATTCCACAAATTCCATTTCTTGGGATCCACTACCAACCTGATTTTCCCAACCCACCTGCATATTGAAGTCCCCCATGATTATTGTAATATTGCCTTTTTTGCATGCCTTTTCTATCTCCTGATTTATTTTCTGCCTCACATCCTGACTACTGCTAGGGGGCCTGTACATAACTCCCATTAGGGTCTTTTTACCTTTGCGATTCCTCAACTCTACCCACAGATTCTATGCCTTCTGATTCTATATCGCTCCTTGCTATCGATTTAACTTCATTCCTTGCCAACAATGCAACCCCGCCCCCTTTGCCCATCTGCCTGTCCTTTCGATAGGACATATATCCTTGAATATTTAGATCCCAGCCCTGATCCCCTTGCAGCCACGTCTCTCTAATACCCACAACATCGTACCGGCCAATTTTAATGTGCGCAACAAGCTCATTTACCTTGTTCCGTATACTGCGCGCATTTAGGTACAACACCCTCAATTCTGCATTGGCCACCTCCCTTTACACACTCTCCTCCATTACTGTACCCTGTACTGTGGCCCTTTTTGATTTTTGACTATGGCTTCTCTGCCTTACACTTTCCCCCTTAACTGCTTTTTGTTTCTGGCCCCGTCTTACCTTCCTCCGACTTCCTACATTGGATCCCATCCCCCTGCCACATTAGTTTAAACCATCGCAAACAGCTCTAGCAAACACCTAAACCTTACCTGCACATCTTTGGACTGTAAAAATAATAATCTTTTAATAATCTTTATTCGTGTCACAAGTAGGCTTACATTGAAGTTCATCCACTGCAATGAAGTTACTGTGAAAAGCCCCTAGTCGGCACATTCCTGCAACTGTTCGAGTATACTGAGGGAGAATTCAGAATGTCCAATTCACCTAACAAGCACAGGGAGAATGTGCATATTTTGCACAGAAAGTGACCCAAACCAGTATTCGAACCTGGGACCCTGGAGCTGTGAAGCAACAGTGTTAACCACTGTGCTACTGTGGCGTCCTCTGAGAGGAAACTGGAGGAAACTCATGGAGACACTGGGAGAACATGCAAACTCCACACAGTCACCCAAACCCAAAATTGAACCCGGGTCCCCAGCGCTGTGAGGCAGTAGTGCTAACCAATTTGCCAACGTGCTGCATTCATACCACTAGCTTGGGTGCCTCCCAAGGATCTATTCTTGGCCCCCTCCTCATTCTCATCTACATGTCGCACTTGGCCACATCATCTGAAGCTACAATGCTAGTTTTTAAATATGCTGATGACACCCAGTTCTACCCACCACCACCTTTCCCAACACCTCTTATTGTTACTATATAAGTAGAATTTTCCTCTAATTAAAAATTGGAAATACTGAAGCTGTTGTTTTTGGTCTCTGTTCAGACTCGTTCCCTAGCAGTCAACTCCATTTCTCTCCAAGGAAACAGTCCAACTAACAGTTTGCTTGCAATCTTTGGTGTCACATTTGATTCTGCAATGACATTGTTCTACTTCGCTCCTGTCTCGGCTCATATGCTGATGAAATCCTCATCTGCACCTTTTGTTATCTCTGGACTTGACTATTCTGATACAATTCTATTTGGTCTCCCGAAGTCATCCAAAACGCTTGCCAATTTGTAAACGTGTAGCAAGCCCAATTCACTTGTGGCCTCTTTGCTTGCTGACCTGCAGTGGCTCCCCGTCAAGCAATTTTATTATTTTATGGGGTGAATATATATTTAATGCCATAATTGATATTTTCACTGCTGAGCTTGTGACCTGTTAGTCATCTCCTCTGTTCAGAAATTCAGGTGACATTTGCTGTTTATTGGTTAAATTTTTCCTAACTAGTGCAGTGGCTTGCTTGTATACATCCATGCCCAGACGGTGCACAGCAAAACTAGTGCTGGAGCAAAAGGTCCTCGTTTTAAGTTTCTTGGGAGTCTTGGAAGTACCGAAACTGTAAATGGCAGTGTATTTTTGTGCATAAATGGTCTGTTTCCATTGGAACTTGTAATGTTCCAAACCACTTTCACTTTGTCAAATATGCAACTTCAGAGAGCTGTAAATTGGCAGTTCAGCAGCAGCAACCACCTCTGCCACTTCGTTTTCCCAAATTCCATCCCTAGATTAAGAGAGCACCTAATGGCTGGGGCATTTTTAACATGTTATGTGGGTGTCACTGGCAAGGCCACCATTTCTTGCCCATCCCCAATTGCCCTTGAACTGAGTGGTTTACTAGACTATTTCCGAGGGCAGCTTCGAGGCATATGACAAAGTCACTTATTCAGTGTTATACAAGTCACTGTGAAAAGCTTTGAGCTCTTGAGGTAATATGCGCCACCTTTTCAATCAAATATTTTATTCATGAGGCTGCAGTAATTGAAATGGAATAGCCTACTCCATCGTCCAATGTGCTAAGATTAAAAGTGCTGATTGTTTACTTTTTCTGCGTCAGGTTTGAAGTACATTGCGGCTGCTATTTATAGACCAGTTTAGTGCCAGGTCATGTGACCATCAGGAGTACATTCTGATGTTATGACTACCCTGGATGCAGTAAAGAGTAATGATGGGAAAGCGAAACTTTAACTGGGAATTGTGTATGTAGTTAGGGTATGCTCCACTTATTTAGTGAGTGATTTTTATTCAGTGAGTGATCTGTTTGTTATTCAATCAGTCTGTATCATGTTTATCTGGATATTCAGCATGCATCCTGCAGATGATTGGCTTCAGTTCAGGATCATAATTATTCGGAGCTTTGATCAAGTCATTTGTTAAAAACGGTGAGTCTCAGAACTAGGCGCATAAATTTATATTACTAAAAACGAGAAGGGTTAAAAAAAAACATTCTGTACAATGGGCTGTTAGGATACGGAAGGCCAGAAACTGGAAGGAAACCATATCCGTATATTTATTTTTGAAGAATAAAATAAAAAGCAATGAGGAATGAGACAAAGTTAGTCTTTCTTGCAGAGAGTTGGCATTAGCACTTTGAGCTGAATGACTCCTTCTATGTTATAAAACCTGCATCCTGTGCTTCAGTCAGCTGGTTTTGACCATTGGCTTTTTCAGGGATTTTCAACTAAATCATGTGACATTAAGTGGGTCGAGCAAGACGAGTGATTACAGTAATTGTTGCCTAATGCAAGGTCTGAGCTTGAGAGGGAGATACCCAGAGCAAAATACTGTAAGCTCCTTTAATCTTGTACTGATTGAATATTCCTTGTATTGTGATGTTTGTAATGTTCTGCCCCCATCCTCCCCAGTCTGAATTGGGAAATGTTTTATCTGAACTTTAAAACTGTCTGCCTTTTTGTCTGTTCACTGTATAATGTTTTTCTAATTCGGCATCAACAGCTTACTTCTTGGACAAAATAAAATGTCCCAAGGTACTTACGAGCATTGTTGAACTGAATTTGGCAATGAGCAACATGCGATATTAGGATAGCTAGGTTTCCAGGATTGTCTCGACATGAACTGGAGGTGGGAGAAGTTTGGGAGAGTATTCCAGAGTCTAGGGACATAGCTGTCAAATGGTAGAATGATAAAAATGTATCTGCAAGAGACAAGAACTGGAAGAATGCCAGAAATTTGCAGGGGGGTTAGAATTGGTGGATTGTATAGTTGGAGAGGGTTAGAAGTGGGTATGGATGAATTTGAAAACTCAGAATTATGAAAGGCATTGGCAAAGAGTGGAGTCTAATGTAGATTGAGCGTAGGGGTGATGGGTGAAGATGAGAGAATATTGGGACAATTAAGTCCAGAATGATGAAGGCATGGATGATCTGAAGCAAGGGCAGAGATGAGTGATGTTATGGAGGTGAAAGTCAGTGGATTAAGAAGGTGGCCTTGGTGATGGAATGGGGTGGACTTGTGATCAGAAACATGGGTTGGTTATATGGTGTAGTTCAAATATCATGGAAATCCAAGAAATTGGAATATATTCTATGGGATATGTTCTGGGTCATATATTTTGAACTGTAAATATGAGTAAGGTAATTAAGGCAGGGACAGTGTCTGTGTGAATAGACCGTGTGCATTTGATATGTTAATAAGCCTCGCAACACTACAAATAAATATTTACCTAAGGCAATGCACTAAGAATACAGAACATTTATTTAGCAAATGCAAAATCCTTTAGCCAAACAGTTTCTTCTGGTCGTGCTGTGTTGAGTTTGGAGAGGTCTCCGCTGAGCCTGTGGATTGGACTTTGCATTGTTTTCTCTCTCCCACAGGCACATTGGGGCTGGCGCTCATGCCCCATCTGGAGAGATTAGCCAAGCAGGGGCCATGGCTGGTCCTGGAGCTGTTGAGGGTGGACCACTCTTTCCTGGAAGGTTTAAACCAGGCAGCTGTGGGGTTGGGTTTAAGACCAGGTATTTGTTTGTCAGGTCAAATGATTCCCATTCAGGTGGAACTTGCGTCCTTTGTGGGAGGATTTCACCAAATCTGCTTGATGCCTTGATGGGAGTCATACCTTGGGTCGTACCCCTTTATCCCCACTCTCTGCCTTCTGCCAGTCAGCCAATCCTCTATCCATGCCAGGATCTCACCCTTAACACCATGGGCTTTTAACTTCTTTAACAGTCTCCTATGCAGCACCTTGTCAAAGGCCTTCTGGAAATCTAAATACATCACGCCCACTGGTTTTCCTTTGTCTAACCTCCTTGTCACCTCCTCAAAGAACTCTATTCCACTATAATTAGTGGAATGAGGAAAGGTGATGCAATGGTCATAATCTCAGTGAATGCCATTTGCAATTTTGATTTGTACTTCATCACTGATGTAGCAGAGATGGAAACTTGGGATTCTGGGAAAGATTGGTAGCAATTTGGAAGGCAGCAATGCATTCAAGGAATTTGAAGAGATTGTAGATGGAGCATTCGTTTGCGAGGGGTGATGTATTTTGAGAAAGAGGATGAAAGCAAAGTTGGGTGGCCAGTAGTTTACTGGGAGTGGAATCCAGGGTAGAGGAGTGAAATCTCATGGGTTAGATGATAAAATTGCTGCTGGGCCAGATTTCTATGACTCCAAACAAATATGTTAAAAGGGTTAACTTCCTGGG
Organism: Scyliorhinus canicula; assembly: GCF_902713615.1. Classification (NCBI taxonomy): domain Eukaryota; kingdom Metazoa; phylum Chordata; class Chondrichthyes; order Carcharhiniformes; family Scyliorhinidae; genus Scyliorhinus; species Scyliorhinus canicula. The sequence goes on from NC_052150.1 coordinate 224,558,837, forward strand.
CTAGGTTTTCCCCTATGCCTTGGTGGGAAGGACCAGTAAATGCCATGAATGTCATTTAAGTGGGTGACTTTGTTCATAGTTCATCCTTTTTATTTGATTTCCTTTTGTGGTGGAGTGGAGGTTAGTCACATGGATTTAGTGCTTAAGGAGGCAATGTGACACCTGTTTACATTTTGACTTGAAATAATGGAGAACGTCCTATTAATGTGAAGGTGTTTTATCTCTGAAATATAAAATTTAGTAGAATTGATATCTAAAGGAGAAGCTACATAATTGTGATCTGAATGTGTTCATCCAATTGTGCAAAATGCAATAAGTGGTGATGCCTACATACAATGAAAGGATAATGTTCAATCAAAATGGCCATTTCGCAGCAGCAAGTGGTTTAAGGTTCCTTTCTGAAGGGCTACTGGAAACAGTAAATCAGTTTTTTAAAAATTGAACAAATAATTGAGTTCAATAGATCACAATTTTAAAAATGCATCCAGTAAGCAGTAAATTAAGTAGCCAGAGTCCTTTAGCGGCAAACTGGATAAGAAATATGGAATTAATTGGTGTGCTCTCTGCAGCTAGGTGTTTGGTAATATCAAACCTTTATAAAAAATATTTTCATTCAGGAAATTTTCCATTCATAAACAGATCATAATACTCATTAAACATTATACAATTCTCAGAATAAATAACTGACCCACTATCCAACCCTGTTTGCTCCATTTTATATTTACAAAACAAACCCCCCCCCCCCCCCCCCCCCCTCCACCTCGAGAGGAACCCCCTCCTCCGACTCCCTGATGGCAAACTTAATCTTCTCCAAATACAGAAACTCTGATAGGTCACCCACCGACGCCGTCCCTCTTGGTTCTGGAGCCTGCCCCCCCAGCAAAATCCTAAACGAAGCTACAACTATTGGATTCATGGAGTACTTGCCAGTGAGAATGGAAGCGGAGCCATCACCAGTGCCCTCAGACTCGACCCTATACAGTAAGCTTTCTCCATCTGTCCCCAAACTGATCCTCCACAACCCATTTCTATTTTGGTGCCCAATAATAATTCATCAAATTTGGCAACGCCAACCCCCTTGACTATCTGTCCCTCTGCAAAAAGGCTCTCCGGATCCGTCGCACCTTCCTTCCCACACAAGGCCAAAATCAGACCATTAACTCTCCCAAAATTAGATTTTAAGATGGAAAATAGGGAGATTTGGGAAAATTAATAAGAACTTTGCACAGGGCTAAAGAGCTGGCTTTTAAAGCAGACCAAGCAGGCCAGCAACATGGTTCAATTCCCGTACCAGCCTCCCTGAACAGGCACCGGAATGTGGCGACTAGGGGCTTTTCACAGTAACTTCATTGAAGCCTACTTATGACAATAAGTTGTTATTATTATTATTATTATTATTATTAGTGCTGTGTGGCTTCTTGAACTGTGAAAGCTGCTGATTGGTTGTTCTGAATGCAGCCGGTTCATTTGAAGTCTACTTGTGACAATAAGCGATTTTCATTTCATTTCAACTGGAAGGATTTTCACAGTTCTGAAAGATCGCCATTTTCACAGTTTGAACCTGCCCTGCCAGCGATAATGGGAAAACATCCCACCTCTTAAATCACCCTTCACCTCCTTCCACCAGGTTGGCCAAATTCAACTTGAGCAGCAAAGCTCAGTTATGAGCCACCGTATTCCCAGATACCAGAAACTTGACCTAACCAGCCGAAAAGGCAACTTCTCCAGGTCCCTTTTTTGTCTCTGGGTGCTCACCGGAAAAATCTCACTCTTCCCCTCAGTAAGTCTGTATTCCGAAAAAGTGCCAAACTTAGTCAACACCTCCATAATCCTACTCAACTGGAAATCGGATCTGTCACATATAATTCAATGTAAAAATATGTAAAGAATAGGTATGCCTATTGGGACTCAGTGCTCCATGATCTCCTCCCCCCCCCACCCCCCGCCCCTTCTCTGTTGCCCTCCACTCCGTGGATGATCTTGATGCAATTGCCAGCGGCTCAATTGCCAACGCAAAAAGTAATGGGGAAAGTGAACATTGTGCCTTGTGCCCCTGTTCAAATGAAAATGCCCTGGCCCTGAACTTATTTATTGTGTTAGTGCGAACTCAAGATGTGGTCAGGTAAAGTTGGCATAGTCCTAGATGATCATAGGCTGCTTTCCCCTTTGAGGGGGAGAGCTGATTGGCGGTGATTTAACTTGAGGATCACCAAACCTTAGGTGAGGGGCAAAGTTGAGAAGACGGGCCCTCCTGAATCACCTCAGGAAGTTCGGGAATTGAATATAGCCTTGCTCTGCATCCCAAACCAGCTGTCTAGTCAAGTGATCTCAACCGGCCTCCAGTTAGGTGTGTTACCCGATACAACATCCTAATCCAGGCAATGAACCCAGGTCTAAGCCCAAACTGCCCCAATACCTCAAAAATACTCCCATTCAACCCGGTCAAATGCTTTCTGCGCATCCATGGAAATGATTACCTTCTGTTCCAGAGGGCGACATTACTACAATCCATAATCGCCTTGTATTGGTCAACTGTTGTCGGTACTTCGGTACTTCACAAATCCCGTCTGATCCTCAGCTATCACACCGACAAACAGCCCTTCAAGCGCATTGTCAGCACCCTAGCCAATAACTTTGTATTGGTGTTTAATAGTGATGTAGGTCAATTAGACCCACACTCCTGGGATCCTTGTTCTTTTCCAGGTGAGAGAGATGAGCTTGTACCAGTGTGGGTGGCAACTCCCCCTGGGCTATCGAGTCATTGAACATTTCCATCAGATGAGGTCCCAGCTTCACCGCAAATTTTTAATAAAATTCCACTGGGAATCGCTCTGGGCCCGGAGGTTTCCCAGACTGCATGGAAGCAATACGCCTCATCACTTCCAACCCAAGTGGGACCTTTTTCCCCTCCTCCACCATTGGGAAATCTAAACCATCCATAAACTGCTACATGTCTGAGTCCCCCTCCGGGAGCTCAGACCTGTACAGCCTCCAGTAATAAGTCTCCAACACCCCATTCCTCTTTATGGGTCAGAGACACCCCACCCCCGGTCCTTTATTTGCCCAATCTCTCTAGAAGCCACCTGCAGATTCAGCTGGTTTTCCAAAAACCTACTGGCCTTCTCCCCATTCTCATAAAACTCCCCTTGTAGCCAAAGCAATTGGCCAATCGCTTTCCCTGTCGAAATCCGTTCGATCTCCATCTGGAGTTTCTTCTTCTCCTTTAACAACTCCTCCTCTGGAGTGGCCGAATATTGCCAATCCACTGCTGGAATGGTCTCCACCAACCTCTGTCTTTCCATCCTCCCACCATCTCCCTGTACGCCTTGATCGAAATCAGCTACCCTCCTAATTACTGCCTTTCAGAACGTGGAGGAAGAAACCGCCTTGTTCTTATTGATTTCTATATACGTACTTATAACCACACTGATCCTCTCACATGCCCCCTTATCTGCCAACAGTGCCAGATGTAATCTCCATGGTGGTCGCTGGGTCCACCCCTTCTCCATGCGCAGATCCACACAGCGCCGTGCATGGTCCAATATTCCAATGGCGAGAATTCCGAGCCCACATCCCGTGGGACACTCTTTCTGGGAAGGGAGTGTTGGTGATTTAACAGTTTACTGCAAAGGTTCTTTACAGACATGTTCAGTTGCTGTGTCTATGGGATTAATTCCAGGCATTTTGAGGCGAGTCAGACAGGAAGGCGATTTTATCTCTTCGGAAAATTTGACCCAAAAGCATGAAGAAATATTAATTTTGTCTCATTCTGGTTTAAATGTCAAATTCATTAAATGCCTAAAATGTTATTTGATGTTCCGTTTCGAACCTAACGAGGGGTGGGGGGTGACATTTTAATGATTTGAGGGAACTGATCCAGAAATGAAGGATGAAGGGCAATTGTGTAAGCAAAGTTGCAAATAAGTAAAATGCTGAAAAATCGAAAATATTGGAAATGCTCAGTTAGAACATAGGACATTACAGCGCAGTACGGGCCCTGCGACCCTCGATGTTGCGCCGACCCATGAAACCATCTGAAGCCTATCTGACCTACACTATTCCATTTTCATCCATATGTCTATCCAGTGACCACTTAAATGCCCTTAAATTTGGCGAGTCTACTACTGTTACAGGCATGGCGTTCCACACCCCTACTATCTGAGTAAAGAAACTGCCTCTGACATCTGTCCTATATCTACCACCCCTCAATTTAAAGCTATGTCCCCTCGTGTTGGTCATCACCATCCGAGGAAAAAGACTCACTGTCCACCCTATCTAACCCTCTGACAATCTTATATGTCTCTATTAAGTCACCTCTCAACCTTCTCCTCTCTAACGAAAACAACCTCAAGTCCCTGAGCCTTTCCTCATAAGACCTTCCCTCCATACCAGGCAACATCCTAGTAAATCTCCTCTGAACCCTTTCCAAAGCTTCCACATCCTTCCTATAATGTGGTGACCAGAACTGCACGCAGTACTCCAGGTGCGGCTGCACCAGAGTTTTGTACAGCTGCAGCATGACCTCGTGGCTCCGAAAGTCAATCCCCCTACTGATAAAGGCTAGCACACCATATGCCTTCTTAACAGCCCTATTAACCTGGGTGGCAACTTTCAGGGATTTATGTACCTGGATGCTGAGATCTTTCTGTTCATCTACACTACCAAGAATCTTGCCATTAGCCCAGTACTCTGCATTCCTGTTACTCCTTCCAAAGTGAGCCACCTCACACTTTTCCACATTAAACTCCATCTGTCACCTCTCAGCCCAGCTCTGCAGCTTATCTATGCCCCTCTGTATCCTATAACATCCTTCAGCACTATCCACAACTCCACCGACCTTCGTGTTGTTGCACGTTTTACTTGAGTGTATTACGCGTTTATTGGAGTGTATTAATACGCCTCCGTTTAAAGGCCGTGTGCTTAACACTGCTACAGCTCTGTGTGTGTAATTTCAGCTCGGAGTCGCCAGGTGTCGTATATAAACACCTCACAAGTATCTCAAGGTCAGGTTCAAAGTAATAAAACTATACACCGATCAGTAAGTTCCAACGATCAATATTTATTATACAAATATAATAAATACGCATGCACACGCTAAAGACTAATACCTATTTCTACTATTAAACGACTAAATACTTATCTAAGTTGGAACCAGCAAGGTCAGGGGACAAGGCCTTTGTTCCTTTCTGGGCTGCACCTTCTGTTCGTTACTAGTCGAGTACTGTATAAGTTCACGTAGCGAGCGTCGTTTTGGGACTTACTGAACGATGGCTGGTGCTCAACGGCTGGTGATGGAAGACAGGATCAACGGCTGGAGTCGGAGTCAGGGTACAACAGCAGATCTGGGTCGAAGTCAAAACAGCAGTCCAAGCCGGAGCACAAAACAGCGAAGCCGGAGCAAAACAGACAGAACCATGTGTGGGGGTCTATCTTTATAGGGGCCCCCAATGTCCGTGCCTTTTCGGGGCGGGCTTTACCTGCCATGCATCGATTGGATCATTTCCCAATCGATGTCTCACAAATCCCCCAATCTGAGGGTCTCTTCTTGATGGGTGGGGCGGTCTCTAGGGTCTTTTGTGATGGATACTTCTGGTGCCGTTTCGTCTGGGCGTCCACTCAAAGTATCCATTCAAAACCAAATGTTGCTATTGTGTGTGCCCAGATCTGGATTGCCTCATTACTATGCAAAGCGTTTTGCCATTTGCACCTTTGGTTGAGATCTTCCACCTGGCCATAAACTAGTTTTGCTACGTGCAGAATGCTAATTAGTCTTTGCAGACTGCTTGTCTTGGCTAAAACTGCTTTCTCCCTGCAGTCTTAGCAGTTCTCTATTTTGTTGGCCCAGTGTCCATCTTAGGTGGCTACATTCCCTCCTTGTGATCCTCACAATTAAAAATATTGTGCAGGATCACCTATGCACGTTGCTTTGAGTGCTTCTGGGTGCCTTCTTTGTGTTCCCTGATCTCGGCAAGTTCCTGAGCGTCTACTCTGTCCTTGACTATGGGAAGAAAAATTTTTACCTGACATCTCTACTTGGCGCTATGTCAAAGGGGACATGCATTACCAAAACCGGGAACCTCTACCTATCACAACTATCCTTATCTTACCTTAAACATTTTATTACAGACTAAACCTCATCCATTCATACCACATCACATAACATTTCCTGACTCGGCAGTCGAGTCCAGGACAATATAATACATGGGTATTATTTTATTCACATAGTGCTTTATTCATTGAGGGGCTGGGGGGATTGGTGGAAACCGAAAATAGGAGATTGAACTCCATAGATGGTTGAGGGGCAGGAACGGGAGGCTCTCCTTTTCCATTTCCTCAACCTGAGGGTCTGTACAATTATGCAGAGGATTGCAATCACTAGCAGTGATTCAATCACATATGACATGGAGTACCATGTCATAAATTTTGTGCACCAGGTCTGAACTTCACTGATCAGAGCTGAGCACGGGGGAGTTGGTGTGAGGGAAACATTGACGGCGGGGGTTGTGGGGAAAACATGCCTTGCTTCCACACATACAAATATAACATTTAAGGATAATAGGTAGGCTTCCATCATGGTCTTCTCTTCGTTCTCTTTCTCTTCCTCCTGTATGGCCGATCCTTGCTGTGAACCCTCTTTCGTCCTTCGAAAGCTATGGGATCAAGCACAGTATCTGTCAATACACAGCTTAATATCCGTACTTGTTAGTGTATCTGTCCTCTAATTCCAATTGACCCATTAAAATGACTGGCCAAGTCACACCCTGTGACTCCCCTCATTTTTTTTTCAAAAGCGAATTTCATGAACACAATACACCTAACAACTCTCCTCCTGCGAGCCGTCTCGCAGGCTTTGCTCATTTACCATCTGAATGTTCCTGGATGTAAATAGCATGTGGGATGGCGGCCTAAGGGCTGCCTAATGAAAAATGAAAACAAATTTGAAAGAAAAGGTCGAATGGGTTGCGTATGGGCCGCTACGGGTATGATTTGAATGGGATCCCGGGTAAGGCGTGCTGTGCCATACCCGAGCTTGGCTGACCAAAGTGGGTTCTCAGACAGGGCGGGTCCTCAGTGCCGTTTGTCCACTGCCTGAGTAACCTGGATTAAACGGGCAAGAATGTGTTTACCGTGGGTTTGCAGCCTCTATTCGCCGAATAGAGGGGCACCTAAAAACAAGGGAGGAGCCAAGATGCTCCTTTTGAAAATTGAGCTGGGCTTCAGACATTGTAGCCGATAAGGTGAGCTGGTCACCATAGAAAGTTCTCAGAGGTATCTGCGGACAAACTAAAGTGCATGCGAGGTGGTCACAATCTTTTCAGCTGGAAAGAAGGTGTCCAGCCTCCAACTGAGCCAATAACATTCAATACAAACAAAACATAAACTGACAAACAAAACATACGTGCAGGTTCCATCAGAAAGGAGATCGCTTCCCTCAAGCGGTTCCTATTTTACATCATCTTGACACCTCACTTTTCCTCTGTCTCTGTGAACAGGGTCACAAAGGGGTTGCCGTATCGGGATTCAGACACCGTGTCGTCCTGCTCTCCCGGATCCCACACCCTTGTGTGGATCAGGCATGAAATTTTTGAATTATGTGACCGGGGGTCACTTTCGTCGTTGCGGAAAAGTCGGTACGAATTGTCCCTGTGCCAGAGTGTTGGGTCTAAAAGTGAATGGGTATTGTCGGGGTAGTCGGGGTCGGGTGGTGGGTCTGGGTTTTTAATGTAAGTGACTTCCATGGGGTCACTGGAGTCGGGGTCATAGTCGCTGCAGTGTGGGCTGTAGTGTGGTGTGCTGTGGCTGTCCTCAGAGTCAGTGTCTGTATCGCTGTCTCTGCTGCGGCAGCTTGTGGGCGTTTCGGGGCGTGGTCTGTCGTGGTCAGTGGGCGGAGTCGTGGGCGAGTCCGATGAAGAACTGGTCTGTGAGGGGGATGGTGGAAACGTGTCTCTAGTGGGAGGGGTGAGGTGTTCTGCTGCGTCTAGCAGGACATGGTGTGCATGGTTGGACTGTGTTCCATATGCCTTTAGCTGGTTAATATGGAACCACGCGGTCTTTCCATTAGGATATTTTATCCTGTAAACTGAGGGGCTAATTTTATCCGAAATTGAATATGGGCCGGAATATTTTGGTGCCAAAAAACTGCTGGGGCTGTATACAGATAGCATTACCTGTTGCCCAACCTGGAATTCTGTGGGGTGTACGGTCTTATTAAAGCATGCTGTGCTTTGTCTACGCCGTTTCCCTAGCTGAACTGCGGCTGCGATCTGTGCAGACCTCAGTCTCAACCAGGTCTTTAACTGTCTTTTAATGTGTGAGGGCCGTCACTTCGGGGCTAGTCGTGTCCAGTCCTAAAAGGAATTCTGTACCTTTCATAGGGCGTCCGGTCATGAGTGTGTGTGGTGTGTATCCTGTGGAAGTTGAAACTGTATTTCTGATAAACATGAGTGCAAATGGGAGCACTGAATCCCATGTTGAGTTGTTTTCTTGAACCATTTTTCTAAGTGTGGATTTTAGTGTCCGATTCATGCGCTCCACAATCCCGCTGGACTGTGGGTGATACGCAATATGAAAGTTTTGTTTGATGCCGAATATTGTCAGGACGTTCTTCATGACACGTCCTGTGAAGTGAGATCCCTGGTCCGAATCAATACTTCGGGGTAAACCCCATCTCGTGAAGATGTGGTGGGTCAGGATCTTTGCAGCTGTCTTAGCTGTATTCGTTCTAGAGGGGAATGCCTCTACCCATTTGGTAAAGGTATCGATTACCACCAGAACGTATTTATAGCCATTCCTACAAGGGGGCAATGGTCCTATAAAGTCGATCTGGAGGTTTGTCCAGGGGCCATTAACTGGTCGAGTATGCCGAAGCTGTGCCTTTTTAGAATACCTCTCCGGGTTATTCTGGGCACAAATAAGGCAATTCTCGATGTAGTGAGTTACATCTGTCCTTAGGTTAGGCCACCAACAGAGCTGCCTGAGGTGCCTCGTGGTCGTGTCGATTCCTTGATGTCCATGCCCGTCATGGAACAAAGCAATCATTTGATTCCTGTCCTGCTGCGGGACCACATAAAGCTGGTCCTTGATGATCACACCCTCGTGTGGTCAGTGCGTGTCTAAACTTGTCGTACTGAGGCACAAAGTTGCCTTTAAAAATCTCCCTGAGATCCTCATCCTGCTTCTGTGCTTCAGCTAAATCCCTGATATCGGTCTGTGAGACTTGAACTGCGCTCACAGGGGCGCTAGCTGGTGCGCTCGCTGGGGGTGTCCACAAGTGTCCTCGCCTGGAACCTGCCTTAGCCAGTGCGTCGGCTTTTACATTCCCAGGGGGGGATGACCTATGGTGGCTTCTCACTTTTATGATGCCGAAGGTTCTGTCCTTCGCTTTATCTAAAATGTGGCGGAGTAAAGGGGCTGATGGAAGGGGTTTCCCGTCTGCGGAGACAAAACCTCGTGTCCTCCACAGGGGTAGAAAATCTGTCAAACTATTGCAGACATATAGACTGTCGGAATATATGTCCGCCGGGCTGGGGAAAGAATCGGGGTGGTCCACTATGTATGCTATGGCCGCGAGCTCTGCTGCCTGCGCGCCTAAGTGACCTGGCAATTTTAACGCTATTTCTTCGAGAGCGCGACCCTGCGCGTCCTCGACATAGATGCCGCATCCCGTGATACGCTCACCTTCTAAAACCGTGGATGAACCGTCCACGTATATCCGTAGTGGTCCACACGTGTCTGTGTGTTGGGGGCTTTGTCTTGGGTTCCCTATCTTCCTGGGGGGTGTCTTTGCTATGAAGGGTCCTGTGTTGTGTAGGGGTGCTACAATTTCACAATCATGGGGCTGTCCTGGATATTGGAGGTTGTCGGCTAAAAATGTGTGTGTGCGGGTCCGTTTAACCGTAATGTCGCGTCCTTGTAAAAGTAGTGTCCACCTAGCTGCCCTAATCTGGCTAACTGAACCGTCGTTCAGTCGACCGTCTAGGAGTAACTGTGTGGGGGTGTGCTCGGTCAAAATGGTGATGGGGTTGAGTCCGGTAATGTACGAGAAGTACTGAACTGCCCAGAAAACTGCAAGGAGGTGCCTCTCGCAGGCTGAAAATCCCTGTTCTACTGGGTCTAAGAGTCGGGAGGCATAAGCCACTGGTCTTAGCTGCTCGTGCCGTTCCTGAAGTAACACGGCCGAGAGGGTCAGATCTGTGCTCGCTACCTCTATTGCATAGGGGGAAAGGTGGTCTGGGACTTGTAGCGCGGGTGCTGCGCTAAGGGCTCTCTTTAACTCCTCCACAGCCTCTGTATGCTGCGGAAGCCATTCCCAGGGGGCTCCTTTCTTAAGGAGGTCTGAGAGTGGGGCGGCTTTTGTCGCGAATCCGTCGATGTGGTTCCGACAATAACCAACCAGTCCTAAGAACGACTGGAGGGCTGAAACATTCTGGGGAAGGGGCAATTTGACAATCGAATCAATTCGTTTGAATTCGATCTCGCGTTTGCCGTGCGTGATGACTGTACCCAAATACATCACTTTGTTTTCCAAAATCTGGGCCTTGGGTTAACTTTACAGCCAATTGAGGTTAAAAGTTCCAGGAGCTCGGCCAGAAGCGTAATGTGCTCTGCCTTTGTGTCTGTCTGCAGTAGTAGGTCGTCTACATACTGTACCAGACATTCGGGGCGGGAAAAGTTCTCTAAACCATTCGCCAGCTGTCGGTGGAAAATGGAGGGGGAGTTGTGGAATCCTTGTGGAAGGCATGTCCACGTATACTGTTGTGTTTTGAAAGTGAAGGCAAATTTGTACTGGCACGCCTTTGCCAATGGGATTGACCAGAAGCCATTGCTAATGTCCAATACCGTGAAATATTTGGAGTTGAGTCCCTGTTTGAGCATGGTCTCGGGACTTGTTGCTACCGTGGGGGCTACTGCTGGGGTTACTTTATTGAGCTCTCGATAATCAATGGTCAGACGCCATGATCCGTCGGGCTTTCTCACTGGCCAAATAGGGGCATTATTGGTCGAGGCTACTGTTCCAAGCACACCTTGCTCCAATAAGCTACCTATTACCTTCTCTATTTCTCCCTCTGCTTCTAGGGGAAATCTGTATTGTTTCTGTGGTCGGGGGTCAGGTCCGGTAACGTGAATTTGTCCAGTCATTCTGCCACAGTCGTGCCGGTGACTGGCAAATGCTGTCCTATGTTTGCGTAATACTGCCTTTACTTGTCTGTCCGTGTTTAGTGTAGTCAGGTCAAATGAATAGTCTCCTACTGCGCTAATCCGGTTAGCGTACTCTCCTACTGTGAGAGTAGCGGGTGCTCTGTCTGATCTTGCCATTCGCCAGACACACTGGTTCACTGGGTCGAACGACAGGCTATGGGCATTCATAAAATCTATCCCCAGGATGTGTTCTGCTGTCCGGGGAAGATTTACTAGAACGACGGGGTGTTTGGTGGAAATGTTCCCTAGCTGGATTGCTACGGGTGCTGTAATGTGTCCCTGCTGCGAGTGTCCTGTGAAACCGCTAAGTGTGATGGTGGAGGTGGTCGGCCACGTGTCTGCCTGTGCCGTGGTGGTGGAATTAATCGTGGTGCGGGACCCTCCTGTGTCCCAAAGTAATTCTATGGGCTTCCCTCTAACTTTAGCTGTGACTACCGGTCTTCCGGATTGATCCCAAAGAGTGTCACAGACCCAAGTGGGGGAGCCCGAACACCGTCAGTCCGTTCCGTCCACATTGGTCTGTCCTGACTGGATCCCTATACTATGGATTGGTTTGGCTTTATTCCTATTCAGAGTGCCTGTTTGCTGGCCTCTCTGTGATCTCTGGGGTGCATTACATTCCTTAGCCCAATGTCCTAACTGGCCACAGTTGTAGCATTCCTGCGACTTCTGTGGAGGGCTGTTCTTTCCTTCATTCACCCACGCGGGGTTTTGGTGCGCTCTCACTGCCTGTATGTCCGCTGCAGCCTGAGCTTCTGGGGATTTCACTTTGCCTCTGCCCTGAACTGATTGCTCCCAAGGGCGGGACAATCTTTTCAGGACCCACTTCTCATTATGGGCCTCCTCTGAGGGGTCATAGCTGTTGCAAGCGCTCTGTCCTGCATCTGTGGCATGGGAAATTATGGTGCGCGTCCATTTAACCATATTTTCTCGGTTCAAATGGGCTCTATTTTAATCGCCAAAAACTGCGTTTAAATGGATCCACAGCCTTCCTGCGAATGCTGTGGGGTGTTCGGTTTTCTTCTGTCGGCACTTATTAAGTCCTTCTACTGGGTCACCTCGGTTATACCCTATGGCATCTAAAATGGAGGTGTGCATTTCCTCTAGGGTGCCTCCGCCAACGTTCTGTGGGTCGGGGAGGGCTGCTACTACCGATTGGTCTAAACTCAGAACCGTGAGTTTAACCTGCTCTCTCTCGTCCAGGCCGTACATGGTTGCCTGTTGCTTTACTTTTGCGAAAAATTGGTGGGGGTCTGCGGTGGGGAGAAACGGAGTGATCTTTTCACACGCGTCCCTGAGTTGGGTTACAGTTAAGGGGGTGGTGTAAGTAATATCGGGTGCGCCTTCTGTGGTCGCCTTTCTTTGGGTGGTGACTGGATTCATTGGTGCGGTAACTATCTGATCTGTGGGGGGTTGGGGTGCTTGTCTTTTCTGCTGCGCTGCTGGCGCACATGTTCCCTGAACATAACGCTGCGCTGTTTCACTTAACTCTTTCCAGTCTGGGGCATTCTCCTCATCTAACTGCGTTCCAAAGGTGCTTTGGAACCCATTCTGCACTGAAAGCAGTGATTGCAGCTCCGCAATCTGCTTCCTGCATTTTGCATGGTCTACTGTACTCTGCCTTTGTTCTGTGGTGGCAGCATGGAGTGCTCTTAAAGCTGCTTTAAGGTCAGAGCATTGCCTCTGCAAAGCCTCTACCTGCTTCTCTGATTCTTCTCTTATCAGGACGGCACGTTGCACGTCCTGATAGGCCTTTTCGTACTGGGTCTGGGAACTGCTGAGATGGGCTAGACAAGACTGATGTGCCCTCTTGGCATCATCCACCTCTCTACCTTTCTATGCCAACTTCCCTCTAAGATCTATATTTTCTTTCTCGATGTCCCTGACATCCACTTTACTCATCTGATTTCTCTCCTCTAATTCTGCCCGGAGCGTCTGAACGACCTCCTCTGTGCCTCGCATTTGTGCCAAACAGGACACGATTGCCATCGGCTTGCGTGCTTTACTAAGGGTCTTCTTATGAATTTGAGAGAGGTTCTCCCACCAAGTATGTCCTATACTTCCGGGACCTGCCTCCTCATTCAAACAGAATTCTTTCCAAAGGGGCCATCCCTTTCCTTGCAGATACTTGCGGAGTTCCAGCTCCCACACGGGACACTGACCTACTCGGCTACTGCTGGTTGCTGCGACCACAAACCGTTCTGGATTCATGACGCGTTCCATTGCCTGCATGGCCATTTTCTCTGACTCACTTTAATTTGGAACAGGGGGTGTTGAGGTTATGTCTCACGAAACGGGTAAGGCTTACGCTATGTTCCATTCACAAAACTACCGAAAGTTTGTCGCAACAAAAATGCTTTCAGGTTTTCCTTACAACCCTGTTAGTACGCATGCACTAAACACACTTCCGAATTACGTTTATTCGTTTGAACACCTTGAATACTTGTGATTTCTTTCCTTTTTCTTTACCAGATTTCTAATTCAAATTTCAGGGTCCTCGACGGAGTGGGGGTGCCACTTGTAACCGCGTCCCGGCGGAGTCGCCACTAAATGTTGCACGTTTTACTTGAGTGTATTACGCGTTTATTGGAGTGTATTAATACGCCTCCGTTTAAAGGCCGTGTGCTTAACACTGCTACAGCTCTGTGTGTGTAATTTCAGCTCGGAGTCGCCAGGTGTCGTATATAAACACCTCACAAGTATCTCAAGGTCAGGTTCAAAGTAATAAAACTATACACCGATCAGTAAGTTCCAACGATCAATATTTATTATACAAATATAATAAATACACATGCACACGCTAAAGACTAATACCTATTTCTACTATTAAACGACTAAATACTTATCTAAGTGGGAACCAGCAAGGTCAGGGGACAAGGCCTTTGTTCCTTTCTGGGCTGCACCTTCTGTTCGTTACTAGTCGAGTACTGTATAAGTTCACGTAGCGAGCGTCGTTTTGGGACTTACTGAACGATGGCTGGTGCTCAACGGCTGGTGATGGAAGACAGGATCAACGGCTGGAGTCGGAGTCAGGGTACAACAGCAGATCTGGGTCGAAGTCAAAACAGCAGTCCAAGCCGGAGCACAAAACAGCGAAGCCGGAGCAAAACAGACAGAACCATGTGTGGGGGTCTATCTTTATAGGGGCCCCCAATGTCCGTGCCTTTTCGGGGCGGGCTTTACCTGCCATGCATCGATTGGATCATTTCCCAATCGATGTCTCACAAATCCCCCAATCTGAGGGTCTCTTCTTGATGGGTGGGGCGGTCTCTAGGGTCTTTTGTGATGGATACTTCTGGTGCCGTTTCGTCTGGGCGTCCACTCAAAGTATCCATTCAAAACCAAATGTTGCTATTGTGTGTGCCCAGATCTGGATTGCCTCATTACTATGCAAAGCGTTTTGCCATTTGCACCTTTGGTTGAGATCTTCCACCTGGCCATAAACTAGTTTTGCTACATGCAGAATGCTAATTAGTCTTTGCAGACTGCTTGTCTTGGCTAAAACTGCTTTCTCCCTGCAGTCTTAGCAGTTCTCCATTTTGTTGGCCCAGTGTCCATCTTAGGTGGCTACAGTGTCATCTGCAAATTTACTAACCCATCCTTCTACACCCTCTTCCAGGTCATTTATAAAAATGACAAACAACAGTGGCCCCAAAACAGATCCTTGCGGTACACCACTAGTAACTGAACTCCAGGATGAACATTTGCCATCAACCACCACCCTCTGTCTTCTTTCAGCTAGCCAATTACTGATCCAAACCGCTAAATCACCTTCAATCCCATACTTCCATATTTTCTGCAATAGCCTACCGTGGGGAACCTTATCAAACGCCTTACTGAAATCCATATACACCACATCAACCGCTTTACCCTCATCCACCTGTTTGGTCACCTTCTCAAAAAACTCAATAAGGTTTGTGAGGCATGACCTACCATCACAAAACCGTGTTGAGTATCGCTCATCAACTTGTTCTTTTCAAGATGATTATAAACCCTATCTCTTATAACCTTTCCCAACATTTTACCCACAACCGAAGTAAGGCTCACAGGTCTATAATTACCAGGGTTGTCTCTACTTCCCTTCTTGAACAAGGGGACAACATTTACTATCCTCCAGTCTTCCGGCACTATTCCTGTCGACAAAGACGACATAAAGATCAAGGACAAAGGCTCTGCAATCTCCTCCCTGGCTTCCCAGAGAATCCTAGGATAAATCCCATCTGGCCCAGGGGACTTATCTATTTTTACACTTTCCAAAATTGCTAACACCACCTCCTTGTGAACCTCAATCCCATCTAGCCTGGTCGACTGTACCGGAGTATTCTCTTCGACAACATTGTCTTTCTTCTGACGAAAAATATCCATTTAACGCTTCCCCTATGTCCTCTGATTCCACACAACTTTCCACTACTATCCTTGATGGGCCCTAATCTTACTCTAGTCACTCTTTTGTTCCTGATATACCTATAGAAAGCCTTGATCCTATCCGCCAACGACTTTTCGTGTCCTCTCCTCGCTCTTCTTAACTCTCCCTTTAGGTCCTTCCTGGCTAACTTGTAACTCTCAAGTGCCGTAACTGAGCCTTCATGTCTCATCCTAACATAAGCCTTCTTCTTCCTCTTGACAAGTGCTTCAACTTCCTTTGTAAACCACGGTTCCCTTGCTCGACAGATTCCTCCCTGCCTGACAGGTACATACTTATCAAGGACAGTAGCTGTTCCTTGAAAAAGCTCCACATTTCGATTGTACCCATCCCCTGCAGTTTCCTTCCCCATCCTATACATCCTAAATCTTGCCGAATAGCATCATAATTGCCTTTCTGGCAGCATTGAGAAGCAAGAAACAGGATTGACATTTTGAGTTGTAACTTTTCAGAGATCTTGACGAACAGCACCTCATCTTTCAATTAGACCCTTCACACACGTCTGGATTCGACATTTGAGTTTGATTTCAGACCATAATCTTTGCTTCCCCCATTTTGTTTCCGCTGCATTCGTTGGACTTGGATCTCGGTGTTTTCACTTTTGCTTTTGGACGGCAGCTGTTCAGTTTTTAAATTAATTTATGGGACATGGATATCAATGGTTAGGAAAACATTTCTGCACATCCCGAATTGCCTTTGAGAAGGTGGTGGTGAGCTGTCTTCTTGAACCGTTGCAGTCCATTTGGTGTAGGTACACCCACATTGCTGTTAGGGAGGGAGTTACAGGATTTTGACCAAGCAACAGTGAAGGTTTCCAGGTCAGGATGATGAGTGGCTTGGAGGGGAACTTTCTGGTTGTGGTATTGTACTATTTGCAGCTCCATGTCTCAATTCTACTCACTTTGGCACTGCCTCACCTATTCTTTTGCCTTTTAATGTCTCTTGTCTTCCCTTTCATATCAACAAAATCTGAAAAGTCATCACCTGAAATGTTAACTCTGTTTCCCTCTTCATAGATGCTGCCATACCTGCTGAGAGTTTCCAACATTTACTGTTCGTGAATGGCTTGGTTTACCCTGTTCCATTCTGTATTACATTTTTGTCTGCAGATCTGTAAATCAAGACCATTATTAGATTCAATTGCTGCTTCAGGGATTCAGAGAATTGTATTAATAAGAACCACTCATGGATTTAAAGACTTTTGTGCACACCACGCCACAGAAATGTTTTATAGGGCAGATACTGCATGGGGTGTAGGAATGAGAATAAACTAATTAATTCCTGCGTAAAATCTGTTTTGGGAGGCAGGAGAAAAGTGTACAGAAGTTGTCATGATCTTTGGATAATAAGTCATCGGAGCTTTGACAGTTGATATGGGAATTGAAAACTGATGGTTATCAGTTTCCCTCTTGCATCATAAGTAGTTTGTAAGCTACATCTTAATGTAGTGAAACATCCCAAAGTGTTTAAGAGGTGTAAATAATCAAAAGTGGGTGAAGCCAAAGATGATGATGAAGTTGTCAAAGGTTTGCTCGAGTTTGGTTCCAAGAAGGTCTTGGGCGAGGGAGGGTAGTAGGGATGTAATTCCTGAGAATGGCTGACAGCATGACCACCAAAATGAAAGTCATCATGGTCCCCGGGCAGCATAGGCTGCTCTCCCTTTTTTTGAGAGAGAGGTGACTGGTGGTTTAACCTGAGGGTCACCACACCTCGAGTGAGGAGCATAGTTGACAAGGCAGGGGCTTCATGGATAACCTCAGCCGGTAAGGGAATTGAACCTGCGTTGTAGGCATCACTCTGCATCATGAACCAGATGTCCAGCCACTGAGCTAACTGATGGTAGAATGAATGAAGTGAATGGAAACATGCCAAGTTTCTCATAAGAAATAGGAATAGACCATAAGGTTCCTTGACCATGCTCACCCAATCAATATATTCATGACCAAATTTAATTTCCAATTCTACTTTCTACGAGCTCCCCATATCCCTCGGTCCCCAACCTATCTATCTCAGCTTTTGGATACACTACTCGCTGCCTCTTGGTCTATGTTAATGTAGATTGTAAGTAGCTGATAGTCAGCCTAGTCTGTTTATGCCTACCCATCACTCGCCTGTCCCATAACCAGTCCTCTATCCTTGCTAATCGGGAGAGAAAGTGGAACTGAACTTGTACTCTTTCCCCATCTGCCTGTAAGCGAGGTGTTTTTAAATTATTATATTTTTTTATTCATTCATGGGATGTGGGTGTTGCAGGCTGTGCCAGCATTTATTGCCCATCCCTAATTTAACTTAATTTAATAATCTTTATTGTCATAAGTAGGCTTACATTAACACTGAAATGAAGTTACTGTGAAAAGCCCAGAGTCGCCACATTCCGGCGCCTGTTCGGGTACACCGAGGGAAAATTCAGAATGACCAAATTCCCTAATAGCACGTCTTTCGGGACTTGTGGGATGAAACTGGAGCATCCGGAGGAAACACGCAGACACGGGGATAACAGACAGTTACCCAAGCCGGGAATCGAACCTGGGACCCGGGCGCTGTGAAGCCATAGTGCTTACCATTATGCTACTGTGCCTTTGAAGGGGCAGTTAAGAGTCACCCACATTGCTGTGGGTCTGGAGTCACATGTAGGACAGACCAGGTAAGGACAGCAGATTTCCTTCCCTAAAGGACATTAGTGAAGCAGATGGGTTTCTACGTGCGCCAAAGGTTTCATGGTCATCATTTCATAGGCAGCACGGTAGCATGGTGGTTAGCATAAATGCTTCACAGCTCCAGGGTCCCAGGTTCGATTCCCGGCTGGGTCACTGTCTGTGCGGAGTCTGCACGTCCTCCCCGTGTGTGCGTGGGTTTCCTCCGGGTGCTCCGGTTTCCTCCCACAGTCCAAAGATGTGCGGGTTAGGGGGATTGGCCATGCTAAATTGCCCGTAGTGTCCTAAAAAGTAAGGTTAAGGGTTGTTGGGTTACGGATATAGGATGGATACGTGGGTTTGAGTAGGGTGATCATTGCTCGGCACAACATTGAGGGCCGAAGGGCCTGTTCTGTGCTGTACTGTTCTATCATTAGACTTTTTAAAGTCCATATTTTTATTGAATTCACATTTCACCATCTGCAGTGGTGGGATTTGAACCTGGGTCCCCAGAGCATTGTCTTAGGTCTCTGGTTTATTAGTCCAGTGACAATACCACTACGCTGCCATCGCCCCTACTTTTTAAAGTAGGCTATGGCCTGTTTTCCCAAACTGCGGGGTAACCGTTTGCAGCACCACCACGCCAATCCCTAGATCGTTTGTACCTGTTTCGGGGCCAACCCTTGTCCCTGCCCGTTTGCTCCTACGACCTCCCATAACCCCCACCGACTGCCGAGGCCACTGGCTGTGCAGCTGAAGACTGTTGCTAATAGGGAATTGGCAATCGCGGTTAAGTGAGCACTTCACAACAACCCAAGTAGATTCTCGTGGGTGGGTGGCCATGTAGCATGTGGGAGTCATCGCCTCGCCGTGATGCCTGGACACTGTGCCGGAAGACTGCGGGATGCAACACCACACAAGCAGCAGCCAACACCCAGGAGATGGGGCACAGCTCTGGGGACATGTCCAGAGCCGGAGGGTGGGTGAATGCCACGGGGAGGGGACCAGCGCCCAATCCAGATGACATTACGAGTAGGTATCCAGGGTACTGGATCTGGGGTCTGGTTGGGGGGATGCTGTAGCCAGGAGTGCATGGGCAGGTTGTTTTGGCGGGGGGTGGGGGGATCAATGGGGAAATGGAAGGTCCTGGGGTGGAAGACACCGCTGTTTGTCAGTCTAACACCCTCTCCCAATGTCATACAGATATTGAATGCTATGGCAGGGATATTGGACGCAGAAGTTGCCCTAGTGGTGCTGCTGCTAGTCCGGGTGGCCAGGTGGTGGCAGCAGCAGAGACTGCAGGTGCTTGAGGTGCCGGACCCCGCCCCACACCCTGAGAACCCAGCCGCCTATCAGGCCAGGGAGGGATCCAGAGGTGGAGACACGCGACGGCCAGTGTGTACCGGCGTCGCTGGTTCTTCAAGGAGATGATTGACAGCGCGTGCCGCAGGAGGCTTTGCCTCAACAAGGAGAGGGTGCAACACCTCTGCCATGTCCTCACGGACTTGGCACCACATGGAGGAGGAGGACACCCGCTCCCTGGCTGTTAAGTTCACCGCAGCCCTGAACCTTTACGCTTCGGGATCGTTCCAGGGCTCGAGTGGGGACCTGTGTGGTATCTCACTGACCACAGCCCACAGGTCCATCCGCCTGGCTACGGGTGCCCTGTATGCCTGGGCGGAAAACTACATTGTCTTTGACATGGACCACGCCCAACAAGATACCCGGGCAGCAGGTTTCTCCACCTTCTCCGGGATGCCCCAGGTTTAGGATGTCACAGATGCCACGCACGTTGCCCTGTACTCACCGGGTCATTTGGAGGTGCCCTCTGTTAACCGAAAGGGGATCCACCCCCTCAACATACAACTCGTGTATGACCAGGAGATGAAGATCATGCACATGTGTGCCCGCTTCCCGGGGAGTGTGCACGACAGTTACAACCTGGGGCAGTCGGTCATCCCTGCCCTCTTCTTGGAGCACCCCAGGATGGGCGGCTAGCTCTTGGGGGATAAGGGATATCTTTCCGCTGAGGAGCTGATTAATGACGCCAGTATGGAGGCCAGTGACTGAAGCGGAGACCCGGTACAATGAGACCCATGTGGCCACCTGGGCTGTGATCGAGCAGTGCATCGGACTCAGAAGATGCAGTTCCGATGCCTCGACCGCTCCAGTGGTGTACTCCAATACACCGCCCGGAGTGTCGTCCGCTTTATGGTGGTCTGCGGTGCCCTCCACAACCTAGCACAGAGTGGGGCAATGTGCTGAAGGTTGGTGATGAAGAACATGTGCTCACCTCCGAGGAGGAAGTAGACGAGGTGGTGCTGGACCAGCAGGGGCTAGAGGATGAGGCCGGGGAGGAACCGGAGGACCAGCGGAGGCTGCAAGACAGGTGGAAGTGGCGAGGGTCCGTCAAGCCAGGGAGGCCCTGATACCTGCCCGATTCACTTGGGACGTGGCCTTGTCCATCATCCCCCACTCCCATTTGCCACCCCCCCAGGATATATGTTACATCCTCCAGGGTGCTAGGATTGTGTCGGCACCGTCTGTGGGTCACGGTCGAGGGCAGGAGAGTGATGTTAACCCCTGGAGAGCTGAGCGCCAGTGCTCCTCAATCTATGCCTGCCTATCCGCTGAGTGCTCGCTCACACCCATCACCTACATGTGGTGTTCCTGGGGACGGGAGGATGCCTGGAAAGATGGGCCAAGGGTTGGGAGGTCGGCCTGCATTGCGGACAAAAGTGACAGAGGCATCCTAGTGGTTGTGCACAAGGGTTCTTGATGTGTAATACAAATCCCCACTCTCCCCGTGTTGCGGGTCCCCCCACCCTCCCCCACGGTGCGCTCCGTGATTCCCGATATGCTTTTCCCTCCGAGCTCCAACACTACATCTAGGTGTGTTCCCAGGATGTACATCTGAGATGGCAGGCAGCCAGCTGCTTGCCTCGTCCCATAGCCTTTGCTGCCCCTGTTGGGCGGCCTCAGGGGTTCTGAGGCCGGAGGGCCCTGGTGCGCTTGTCGGCGACACATACAGAGCCGTGTCGCCCTGTCCCGTGTGCTGACTTTGAGACAAAGCTAGACAGATCAAGGTGTACTGTTTATCTCTCTCTTCCATGAAAAAACTACCTCTTGATGAATTCAGACTGATAAATGTTTTCAGTAGTGAATGTAAACATGATATGCTTCTGTTAAAAAGTGTTTCTTCTGGATGTTGTTTGGGAAGTTATTAAGGATTACTTAGTGTTGTATTCTTTGGGGGTTGTATTTGAATTGGTGGTTGCTAAGATGTTCACTATGTTTCAAAAAGGTAACTTGAGTTCATAGAATAAACATTGTGTTGCTTTAAAAATTACTTTTCCATTTCTGCTGCACCACACCTGTAGAGTGGACTGTGTGCTCCCCATATCACAATCTATGAAAAGTTGTGGGTCAGGTGAACTCCATGATACACTTTGGGGTTCTCTAAACGCTGACCCATAACAATAGCTACAGATCTACATTCTGAAACACCCTTCCACCGCTAATTTGTCTTCTATGACCAGGTGCATATATCCTGTCCCTCAGTATCTTTTCCAAAAGCTTCCCACCACTCAGCAGGTCTGGCAGCATCTGTAGGGAGAGAAAAGAGCTAATGTTTCGAGTCCGATGACTCTTTGTCAAAGCTAACAGACAGAGAAAGTGGGAAATATTTATACTATGGAGTGAGAATGAAAGATGAGTCATAGCCACAGAAACCCAGGGAAACCGGGTGCTAATGGCCAGAGATACCAAGGGGAAAGAGTGTTAATGGCAGTCCCCAGAGAGAACAAAAGATGTGAAAGGCCAAACAACAGACACACTAACATCAGAGGGTGAACTGTAGATGTGGGGGGAGGGGAAGGGGGAAGCAAAGAGGCGAAAGAGTCAGGAAAGGTGGATAAGATGGGAGGGGGAGATTAATATATATTAAGAAAGAAAGAAATGGTAAAAGACAGTTAAAATTAAATGGGATGAAAACAAATGGGTCGAGGTGGGGTAGTGCTAATCATCTGAAGTTGTTGAATTGAATGTTGAGACTGGAAGGCTGCAGCGTATGAGATGTTGTTCCTCCAGTTTGCGTTGAGCTTCGCTAGAACATTGCAGCAGGCCAAGGACAGTCATGTGGGCATGGGAGCAGGGTCTTTTGTTAAAATGGCAAGCAACGGGAAGGTCAGGGTCCTGAATGTGCACAGACTGAAGATGCTCAGCCAAGCGATCACGCAGTCTGCGTTTGGTCTAAATTGCCTACTCCTGCTCTTGGGTCATCTCTTCTTGGGAGGAGATGCTCTGGCTTATTTTGCAATCCAGCTCTGTAACATTGTAGGTAGCAGATGAGGAATATATCAGCAGTGATAGAATATCGAAGCAGACTTAATGGACCGAATGGACTAATTCTGCTCTTGTATCTTATGAACATAATGCCTCACTAAATGATCCCTCCAATGTGTCCTTTCCAGTTTGTACATATCTCACCTTCCCCAGAATTTGCCAGTCCCTCCTTCACCATCACCAGTGTTTTTCAAAACGTTTTTTCCGACGGTCCATTTTTACAGAATGGCTGACTCTCGTTTCGCGACCCACGTCACATTCACAACAGATTCTCCACAGTTACTTTTTAAAAACACCACACTCCTTGTTGGCACTAAAGGACAGCTCTGTCCTGACACCTTGCTAAAGGGTGTAAAAAAGGATTATTTTATATCTTCACACCGATAATTAACATTTGGAGAATTGCATGCAAGCACTGGAAAGATTAACAGGCTCAATATTACACAGTTTTAACAACATCATGTTCACTTGTTCAAAACCTAACATAACCTCAGATTGGAAATTTAACTTAAAATTATCACTTCAGACAGGAGACCAAACTGCTAAACTAAAAATAGCCAGGCAGTGTGTTACTGGATGTCTGTCAGTACCGATCCCAGGAAAATGTGTAACAGACTGAAAACATGCTAAAAAAACAATGCTGGGCACAACTCAGCTGACCAATATGCAAAACGTGCAGACACATTCCATTCTATACATCTGCAACATTTTATTGGCTCGTGTATACACGAGTGTAGTTTAGATGCCAGCGAATGCCATCTTTGGCGAACAATTGAAAGTCCTAATAAAGGTGGAAGCAAAAGTCTTTGCGGTACAGGAACCAATTCAGCTGATGGAGTCCAAATAGCCACATGGCGGAGACGCATGCTTGGATATGAGTACCTGGGAAGAGGTGGCGGATAGAGTACCTGGGAAGAGGGGGCGGATAGAGTACCTGGGAAGGGGGGGGCGGATAGAGTACCTGGGAAGAGGGGGCGGATAGAGTACCTGGGAAGAGGGGGCGGATAGAGTACCTGGGAAGAGGGGGCGGATAGAGTACCTGGGAAGAGGGGGCGGATAGAGTACCTGGGAAGAGGGGGCGGATAGAGTACCTGGGAAGAGGGGGCGGATAGAGTACCTGGGAAGAGGGGGCGGATAGAGTACCTGGGAAGAGGGGGCGGACAGAGTACCTGGGTTAATTGAGAGCATGATAAAGGACGCATGGGGTTTGTTAGTGACGCACTGAACTCAAGATATAATACAGATCCCGATGCTGAACACAGTAGCAGGAAATGCCACTCAAAGGGAATTTCACAGGTCATTGGCTGCAAACTGCCCTAATACATTGTGGCCCAGAGAGTTAAGGTGTCCATGGCACTGGCATCTACATCAGCCTCATGTCGTCAGAAGCTGTACTGCAATGAGATTTTACCTAGAGAGAAAATGGTCAGGTGATCTTTGAGGATCGTTTTTGGTGACCTCTTGGCGGCCCATTTTACACCATCCCTCGACCTATCTGCAGGTAGCAACCCCTTCTTTGAAAATCACTGCCCTACGCCATTTCTACAGCCACTCATATACACCACGACCTCTGGCTGTTTACCCTCCTCCTTCAGAATGTCCTGCAGCCACTCTGACATCCTGCAACCAGGTTGATGATAGAATCTCCTTGGCCAGCGATGAGGCAAGCTTGCCTGCTTCCTTTCTTTCTGGTCTGCTCTCGGTCGCCTCTCGTCTCGAGTCTCTGCTTCGGGTCTACGCTTCCTGGATGTCCGGAATGCCTATTTTTATCCCCCTGTTGCCACCCACCTCCTTTTCTACCTGCTTTTGGCCAGTTGAGTCTCAGGAGATGGTCTCAGCCCCCTAGTTGATGACCTGTTGACAGGGTACCTGAACCCGCCCTAGGAGGAGTGATGATCACTTGATGGGGTATCAGAAACTGTGGACAAAAGGCCAATGCATCTCAAGTAGGAGCGATAATTAGTTGATGGGTTATCAGGGGGACTGTAGCACAGTGGTTAGCGCAGTTGCTTCACAGCTCCAGGGTCCCAAGTTCGATTCCCGGCTTGAGTCACTGTCTGTGCGGAGTCTGCACGTTCTCCCCGTGTCTGCGTGGGTTTCCTTCGGGTGCTCCAGTTTCCTCCCACAGTCCAAAGATGTGCAAGTTAGGTGGATTGGCCATGCTAAATTGTCCAAAACAGTTGCGTGGGGTTACTGGGATGGGGTGAAGGTGGGGGCCTTGGTAGGGTGCTCTTTCCAAGGGCTGGTGCGGACTCGATGGGCCGAATGACCTTCTTCACTGTAAATTCTATGATTCAGGAGCTGATCTGGAAATGCCCCGGCAGCCTGTCTGAGTTCTGTATATTCGGATTCGACAGGCTTCTTGCCGGAGCGGCTTGTGATTTTAATTCAAAGTGCCCAATTCTTTAATTTAGGATATCCAATTTAATCGGCCTTAAAACTAGACCGTGATGAGATTACCACATCCCTCTTTCTGCCCCCACCACAGACCTGGATTTTGCAGCGTTCCCCCTGAGAAATCATCTCCTCATGTATAAAATTGAGGAGCATAGATGGAGTAGACAGGAAGAAATCTTTCCCCTTGGTGGAGAGATCAATGACCAGGGGCATAGATTTCAGCAAGGAGCAGGACGTTTAGAGGGGATGTGAGGAAAATTTTTTTCTTATAGAGGCGCTGCCTGAAACGGTGGTAGAGGCAGAGACCCTCACAACATTTAAGAAGTTTTTAGACGTGCACATCAGAACAAGGAGCAGCACGGTAGCACAAGTGATTAGCATTGTGGCTTCACAGCGCCAGGGTCCCAGGTTCGATTCCCTGCTGGGTCACTGTCTGTGCGGAGTCTGCACGTTCTCCCCGTGTCTGCGTGGGTTTCCTCCGGGTGCTCCGGTTTCCGCCCACAGTCCAAAGACGTGCAGGTTAGGTGGATTGGCCATGCTAAATTGCCCTTGGTGACTAAAAAAGGTTAGGAGGGGTTACGGGGATAGGGGGGAAGTGAGGGCTTAAGTGGATCAGTGCAGACTCAATGGGCCGAATGTCCTCCTTCTGCACTGTATGTTCTATGTAAACTATATAAATTGGCCATCTGGCCCCTCGAGCTTGCTCCGCCAGTCAATAAGATCATGGCTGATCTTTTAGTGGACTCGGTTCCATTTACCCTCCCGCTCACCATAACCCTTAATTCCTTTACTGTTCAAAAATTTATCTGATCTTTGCCTTAAAAATGAGGTAGCCTCAACTACTTCACTGGACTACAATCCTTTGGGTGAAGACATTCCTCCTCAACTCAGTCCTAAATCTGCTCCCCCTTATTTTGAGGCTATTCTCCCCCCCCCCCCCCCCCCCCCCCAGTTCTGGTTTCACCTGCCAGTGGAAGAAAACGTTCCTGCTTCTATCGTAACTATTCCCTTCATAATTTTATGTTTCAATAAAACCCCCCCTCGTTCTTCTAAATTCCAATGCGTATAGTCCCAGTCTACTCAGTCTCTCCTCATAAGATAATCCGCTCAACTCTGGAATCAACCGAGTGAATCTCCTCTGCACACCCTCCAGTGCCAGAACGTCCTTTCACAAGTAAGGAGACCAAAACTGTACACAGTACTCCAGGTGTGGCCTCACCATCCGATACAGCTGCAACATAACCTCCCTGTTTTTAAACTCCATCCCTCTAGTAATGAAGGGCAAAATTCCATTTGCCGCCTTAATTGCCTGCTGCGCCTGGAAACCAACTTTTTGTGATTCTTGCACAAGGACACCCAGTTCCCTCTGTACAGCAGCATGCTGCAATTTTTTACCATTTAAATAATAGTTCATTTTGCTCTTATTCCTACCAAAATGGATGACCTCACATTTACCAACATTGAACTCCATTTGCCAGACCCTTGCCCACTCACTTGAACTATCTATATCCCTCTGCAGATTTGTGTCCTCTGCACACTTTACACATTCATCTTCGTGTTACCTGCGAACGTTGACACATTATACTTGGTCTCCAAATCGTCTATGTAAATTTCTGGTCCCAAAATTGATCCCTGAGGCACACCACTAGCTGTTGATCGCCAACCAGAAAAACAACCCTTTATCCCCACTCTTTGCTTTCGGTGAGTCAACCAATCCTCTATCCGTGTGCCGTCACTTGGACAAAGTGCTGGAAAATGGGATTAGAACACTTAGGTGGTTGTTTTGACTGGTGCAGATGCGATAGGCCAAGGGCCTTTTCTGTGCTGTACACCTCCATGACTCTATAATAGTAAGGTAAAGTCCCTGATGACCATGGGCTGCTTTCCTCTTTGAAGGGGAGAGATGTCTGGTGGTGATTTAAACTGAGGATCACCACACCTCCGGTGAGGGGCAGGGTTGAGAAGGCGGGGCCTTCAGAAATAACCTCAGCCGGTACGGCAATTGAACCTGCACTGCTGGCCTCCCTCTGCATCATGAACCAGCTGTCTAGCCAAGAGAGCTGAACTGTCCCCTGTGACAGGATCCAAAAGGGAAAAACGTTGAGAGGGAGATGGACCCAGGGGACTCCTGCGCAATCTGCCTCAAGCTTTTGCTCTGTCTGGCAGTCACTCATTCCTTTTCTACCTGTGCACACTTTACCTGCGGCGTGACCATCTCGCTGTATGCACTGTCACCGATCATCTCATCCTTGGCGGATGCTCCACAGTGACTCCCATCACAGCTGCAACTCTGAAACGTGGGTTTCGTGTAGCTGCAGCAGGAGACATTTTTTGCGCATGTGTATACTCTGGACACTGGAAGTGCCCTTGACTCGACATTGCACGAGAGCAGCCCACAAGGCTGAGCTACCTTGCCATGACTTACCATTAAGTTAAGCCAGTTGTCTAATTAACCAATAGCAGCTGCAGGCAGAGCCTGTTTTCCAAGGTGAATTAAAATTTGCCTTCCAGCCCAAGAGCAATTTTAGTTAATTTCTAAATTAAGGAAATACTAACCTTAGAAATTAATGCTTGACAAGCACAATGATGAATCTTGGTCGGTGGTGAGAAGGGTCCGTCCGATAAGCTCGGAGTCTCGGCTCTTCAATGTGCTGCCCTTAAGGTGGCTAGAGTGGGGAAGAAACTGTTGTTCATCTCCACCTGGAATGTGCCTTTGCAAAGAGGATCTGGAAAAAGTTGCAGTGGTTTTAGCTGAAGCTATGTGCAGAATGATGGGGGATTCTATCATCTACCTGGTTCCTGGATGTCACTGAGTGGCTGCAGGATATTCTGAGGGTGGAGGGTGAAAAGCCATACGTTGTGGCCCCTATTGGTACTAACGACATGGGTAAGAAGGGCGATGAGGACTTGAAGGCAGAATTGAAACTGCTAGGAGGCAGACTGGCATGTCCCCAAGGTCCGGGACTATGTGCTGAGAGACGCACTAAAGATCGGAGCACCTGCCACAGAGACACAATGGGGGAAAGGTTGCTGTCTCATTAAGACCTTTCAGTACACCAGGGGGATGGAAAATTTGTGGAATCCCTTGGGCTGCACATCTAACAGTGAATACAAAATCATTGAAGTTGCATTGAGGCATCCCTGAAAGGAACATACTGTGTAAAGGAAAGTTGAATTCTATTGCACTTGTTTGCAATTTTTGAAATGCTTTGCCTCCAGGCTGTGTGCCTGACCCGGAATGTGTATTTCAAGGCACCCAATAGATCGTACTGTATGGAGATGAGTTGGATTATATGGCCCTTTGTAATTTTTATGTTGCAAAGTATAGTAATGCATTTTTTTTTTTACAAATTGGGAGTATATTTTTGGAAAAAATAAATCCATATTGTTATAAATGGAAATTGATTAAATCTGAACCCTTTGCGTTTCTGTGGACGTGAAAGAGACTCCAGGATGGTATGTTGCCTCCCTAGGTGCCAGGGTCAAGGATGTCTCTGAACGAACACAGGAGATCCTGAAGGGGGAGGGTGTACAGCCAGAGGTGTAGTACACATAGGTACTAACGTCTTCGGCAGGAAGAGTGATGAGGTCCTGCAGAAGGTGTTCAGGGAGTTAGGCAGTAAGCTAAAAAACAGGACTGCTAGGGTTGTAATCTCAGGATTACCCGTGGCATGTGCCAATGAGGCTAGAAATAGGAGGATAGTGCAGCTAAATACGTGGCTAAACTGGTGGTTTGGATGGAGGGTTTCAAATTTCTGGACCACTGGAATCTTTTCCGGGCAGGTGTGACCTGATGGGTTGCATCTAAACTGGAGGGAAACCAATATCCTGGCTGGGAGGTTTGCGAAAGTCACTCGGGACGATTTAAACTAGTATGGCAGGGGGTGGAAGGCAGAGCGTTAGCTCCAAAGGTGTAATAACTGAAGGGGAAATGGAGAACAAAAATAAGAGACCAACATCACAATGTCTGCTCAAACGCAGTAGATTGAAGTGTATTTGTTTCAACGGCAGAAGTATAGCAGATAAGGCAGATGAATTTAGAGCACTTATTAGTACTTGGAATTATGATGTGTTGTGCCTATCACAGAAATGTAGTTGAAGGAAGGGCAGGATTGGCAGCTGAACATTGGAGTAGAGATGCTTCAGGAGAGATAAAGGGGGGTGTAAAAGGGATGAGGAGTAGCATTACAGTTAAGGAGAATATTATAGCTGTATGCGGGAGGACACCTCTGAGGTCTCATACAATGAGGCAATCAGGAACAGGAAGGGGGCAATTGCAATGTTGGGGGTTTATTACAGGCCCCAAACTGCCAGCGAGAGGAACAGGCAGGTAGAGAGATTTTGGATAGGTGCAAAAGTAACAGGGTTGTTGTGCTAGGGGATTTTAATTTCACCTATATTGACTGGAACTCGCAGTGCTAGGGGCTTAGATGGAGCAGAGTTTGTCAATATGCAGATAGTCCAACTAGGGGCTGGTTTAGCTCACTCGGCTAAATCGCTGCCTTTTAAAGCAGACCAAGCAGGCCAGCAGCACGGTTCGATTCCTGTACCAGCCTCCTCGAACAGGCGCCGGAATGTGGCGACTACGGGCTTTTCACAGTAACTTCATTGAAGCCTACTCATGACAATAAGCGATTTCATTTCATTTCATTTCATTTCATTTCATAGGGAAAGAGCAGTACAGGACCTGGTATTGGGGAATGAGCCTGGACAGGTGGTTGAGGTTTAGTAGGGGAACATTTTGGGGGTAGTGACCACAATTAAATACATTTTGGGGTACTTTTGGATCGGGATGAGTGTAACCCTCGCATCAAGGTACTAAACTGGGGAAAGGCAAATTATGATATGACAGGAATTGAAGAATTTGGATTGGGTGCGGCTGTTGGAGGGTAAATCAACATCGGACATGTGGGAGTCTTTCAAGCGACAATTGATTAGGATTCAGGAAAGTCACGTTTCTGAGAGAATGAAGGATAAATATGGGAAGTTTAGGGAGCTTGGATATTAAGGAATAATGTGAACCTCGTGAAAAAGAAAAAGACTTTTGTACGGTATAGAAGGGTGGGGACCCTTGAGGAGTATAAAGAAAGTAGGATGGTACTTAAGCAGGAAATTAGGAGGGCTTGGAGTGGTCATGAAAAGTCCTTGGCAAATATTTAAAAAGCAGTAGGGTGGCCAGGGAAAGGATTGGACCACTTAAGGACAGTGGGCGGAATCTATGTGTTGAGCCAGAGGAAATGGGTGAGGTACTAAATGAGTATGTCAGTGTTCACCAAAGAAAAGGACTTTGTGGAAGATGATTCTTGGGTGGGGTGTGTTACATGGATATTACATAGAACATACAGTGCAGAAGGAGGCCATTCGGCCCATCGAGTCTGCACCGACCCACTTACGCCCTCACTTCCACCCTATCCCCGTAACCCAATAACCCCTCCGAACCTTTTTGGACACTA
The DNA here is from genome assembly GCF_902713615.1 of Scyliorhinus canicula. Classification (NCBI taxonomy): domain Eukaryota; kingdom Metazoa; phylum Chordata; class Chondrichthyes; order Carcharhiniformes; family Scyliorhinidae; genus Scyliorhinus; species Scyliorhinus canicula. The sequence continues at coordinate 224,589,286 of NC_052150.1, forward strand.
AGGGCAATTTTGGCATGGCCAATCCACCTACCCTGCACATCTTTGGACTGTGGGAGGAAACCGGAGCACCCGAAGGAAACCCACGCAGACACGGGGAGAACGTGCAGACTCCACACAGACAGTGACCTAACGGGGAATTGAACCAGGGACCCTGGTGCTGTGAAGCCACAGTGCTATCCACTTGAGCTACCGTGTGTGGATAGTCTGGATCATGTTGACATTGAAAAGGAGGTGGTATTGGCTCTTTTAAAAGATATTAAGGTAGATAAGTTTCCTGGCCGGGTGGGATTTACCTCCGAACACTGAGGGAAGCAAGGGAAAAATTGCTAGGGCCTTGACTGACATCTTTGTATCCTCATTGGCTACAGGTGAGATCTCAGAGGACTGGAGAATAGCTGATGTGGTAACACTGTTTAAGAAAGGTAGCAGCGATAATCCTGGAAACTATAGGCCAACGAGCCTCACTTTGGTAGTAGGTAAATTATTGGAGAGAATTCTCAGGGACAGGATTTATACCCATTTGGAAGCAAATGGACTCCTTAACGATAGACAGCATGGTTTTGTGAAGGGGAGGTTGCGCCTCACTAACTTGGATCAAGTTTTGTGAGGAGGTGACAAAGATGATTGATGAGGGGAGGGCAGTGGATGTTGTTTACATGGACTTCAGTAAAGCCTTTGACAAGGCGCCTCATGGCAGACTGGTACCCAAGGTGAAGTCTCACGGGATCAGAAGTGAGGTGGTAAAATGGATACAGAACTGGCTTGATCACAGAAGGCAAAGGGTAGCAGTAGAAGGGTGTTTTTTTGAATGGAAGATTGTGACAGTGGTGTTCCACAGGGATCTTGTTTGTAGTATATATAAATGATTTGAAGGAAAATGTAGCTGGCCTGATTAGTAAGTTCGCAGATGACACCAAGGTTGATGGAGTGGCAGATAGTTTTGAGGATTGTCAGAAGATACAGCAGGACATAGATAGGTTGGAGACTTGGACAGAGAAATGGCAGATGGAGTTTAATCCAGACAAATGTGATTGGATTGGATTAGATTTGTTTATTGTCATGTGTACCGAGGTACAGTGAAAAGTATTTTTCTGCGAGCAGCTCAACAGATCATTAAGTACATGGGAAGTAAAGGGAATAAAAGAAAATACATAATAGGGCAACACAAGGTATACAATGTAACTACATAAGCACCGGCATCGGATGAAGCATACAGGGTGTAGTGTTAATGAGGTCAGTCCATAAGAGGGTCATTTAGGAGTCTGGTGACAGTGGGGAAGAAGCTGTTTTTGAGTCTGTTCGTGCGTGTTCTCAGACTTCTGTACCTCCTGCCCGATGGAAGAAGTTGGATGAGTGAGTAAGCCGGTTGGGAGGGGTATTTCATTTTGCTGCCCGCTTTCCCCAGGCAGCGGGAGGTGTAGATCTGCTACAGTTCGCCTACCGCTGCAACAGGTCCACAGCAGACGCCATCTCCATAGCCCTGCACTCTACCCTGGAACACCTAGATAACAAAGACACCTATGCCAGACTCCTATTTATCGACTGCAGCTCAGCCTTCAACACCATCATTCCTACGAAACTCATCTCCAAACTCCATGGTCTTGGCCTCGGCTCCTCCCTCTGTGACTGGATCCTGAACTTTCTAACCCACAGGCCATAATCAGTAACGATAGGCAATGACACCTCCTCCGCGATCATCCTCAACACCGGTGCCCCACAAGGCTGTGTCCTCAGCCCCCTACTATACTCTTATACACCTATGACTATGTGGCCAAATTGCCCTCCAACTCGATTTTCAAATTTGCTGATGACACCACAGTAGTGGGTTGGATTTCAAACAATGACGAGACAGAGTACAGGAATGAGATGGAGAATCTGGTGAACTGGTGCGACGACAATAATCTCTCCCTCAATGTCAACAAAACGAAGGAGATTATCATCGACTTCAGGAAGTGTAGTGAAGAACATGCCCCTGTCTACATCAATGAGAACGAAGCAGATAGGGTCAAGAGCTTCAAGTTTTTAGGTGTCCAGATCACCAACAGCCTGTCCTGGTCCCCCCATGCCGACACTATAGTTAAGAAAGCCCACCAACGACTCTACTTTCTGAGAAGACTCAGGAAATTTGGCATGTCACCTACGACTCTTACCAAATTCTACAGATGCACCATAGAAAGCATTCTTTCTGGTTTGTATCACAGCTTGGTATGGAGCCTCTCTGCCCAAGACAGCAGGAAATTACAAAAGGTTGTGAATGTAGACCAATCCATGATGCAAACCAGCCTCCCATCCATCGACTCTGTCTACAATTCCTGCTGCCTTGGATCGGCAGCCATCATAATTAAGGACCCCACGTACCCCGGACATACTCTCTTCCACCTTCTTCCATCAGGAAAAAGATACCAAAGTTTGAGGTCACGTACCACCCGACACAAGAACAGCTTCTTCACGACTGCCATCAGACTTCTGAATGGACCTACCTCGTATTAAGTTGATCTTTTCTCTACACCTTGCTATAACTGTAACATTATATTTTGCAGTCTCTCGTTCCTTCCCTATGTACGGTATGCATTTTTTGTACAGCATGCAAGAAACAATACTTTTCACTGTATACTAATACATGTGGCAATAATAAATCAAATCAAAAAATAAAGATGTAGTCAATGGATGGGAGGCAGGTTCGTGTGATGGACCGGGCTCTGTTCACGCCTCTCTGAAGTGTCTTGCGGTCCTGGGTCAAGTAGTTGCCACACCAGGCTGTGATGCAGCCAGATAGGATGCTCTCTGTGGTGCATCTGTAAAAGTTGGTAAGAGTTAATGTGGACATGCTGAATTTCCCTGGTTTTCTGAGGAAGTATAGGCGCTGTTGTGCTTTCTTGGTGGTAGCGCTTTCTTCGTGGGGTGACCAGGACAGATTTTTGGAGATGTGCAGCCCTAGGAATTTGAAACTGCTAACCATCTCCACCTCGGCCCCGTTGATGCTGACAGGGGTGTGTACAGTACTTTGCTTCCTGAAGTCAATGACCAGCTCTTTAGTTTTGCTGGCATTGAGGGAGAGATGGTTGTCGCTGCACCACTCCACCATGTTGTCTATCTCCCTCCTGTATTCTGACTCGTCGTTATTCGAGATCCGGCCCACTATGGTCAGCAAACTTGTAGATGGAGTTGCAACCAAATTTTGCCACGCAGTCGTGTGTGTACAGGAGTATAGTAGGGGGCTAAGTACGCAGCCTTGTGGGCCCTCGGTATTGAGGACTATTGTGCAGGAGGTGTTGTTCATTCTTACTGATTGTGGTCTGTGGGTCAGAAAGTTGTGGATCCAGTTGCAGAGCGGGGAGCCAAGTCCTAGGTTTTGGAGCTTTGATATGAGCCTGGCTGGGATTATGGTGTTGAAGGCGGAGCTGTAGTCCATAAATAGGAGTCTGATGGGTCGGAGTCCTTGTTGTCGAGATGCTCTGGGGATGGGTGTAGGGCCAGGGAAATGTCGTCTGCTGTGGACCGGTTGCGGCGATATGCGAATTGTAGTGGATTGAGACGTTCTGGGAGTATGGAGGTGATGTGCTTTATTATGACTCAAGTCAGGGCCACCGAACGGTAGTCATTGAGGCACGTTGCCTGGTTCTTCCTTGGTACTGGTATGATGGTGGTCTTCTCGAAGCAGGTGGGGACCTCTGAGTGGAGTAGGGACAGGTTAAAGATATCCGCGTACACCTCTGCCTGCTGGTCCACGCAGGCTCTGTGTGCACGACCAGAGATCTCGTCCGGTCCCGTCGCCTTCCGAGGGTTCACTTTCAGCAAGGCCAATCTGACTTCAGAAGCTGTGATGGTGGGTATGGGTGAGTTATGGGCTGCTGGGGCACTCGACAGCGGATTGTTGGTTTCCTGCTCAAACCAAGCATAGAATGCATTGAGTTCATCGGGGAGGGGTGCGCTGCTGCTGGAGATACTGCTCGGCTTCGCTTTGTAGCCCGTCATCTTGTTTAGCCCTTGCCACAACCGCCGAGGGTCTGTCTGTGACTCTAGCTTGGTTTGATATTCTCTATTGGCATCTTGGATGGCTTTGCAGAGGTCGTACCTGGATTTCTTGTATAGGTCAGGGTCGTCTGGCTTGAACACCTCAGACCTGTCCTTGAGTAGAGAGTCAGTCTCGCGATTGAGTCATAGTTTCCAGTTGGGGAACGTACGTACTGCTCTCTTTGGCACGGCGTTGCCCACACATTTGCTGATGAAGTGTGTGACGGTGGTGGCATACTCATTAACGTTGGTCGCCGAGTTCTTAAATATGGACCAGTCCACTGTCTCTAAGCAGTCACGTAAGAGCTCTTTTGTTTCCTCGGACCAGCACTGCACGACCTTCTTAGCTAGAAGCAAGCCTTCAGGTGGTATGGCACAATCCGGTGAGGCGGGGGTGAGCCATGTCTCTGTGAAACAGAGCACACGGCAGTTTCTGACTTCCCTCTGAGAGGTAAGTCTAGTGTTAAGTTCATCCAGCTTGTTTTCGATCGCTTGGACGCTTGCCAGGAGTATGCTGGGGAGAGGGGTCCTGAAACCATGTTTCTTCAGTCTAACCTGCAGACCTCCACGTTTCCCTTGCTTCCTTGGTCGGCGGCTGCGGCTGGATGGTCCTGGGAACCGATAGGAGGTCTGACCTTGTGGAAGGTAGGTGGCTGCATCTGGCGGGGACCAGGGCGCTGGTTACATTTCCGGGTCGCGTCTGGCAGGGTCCGGGCGCTGGTTGAGGTAGAGGGGTTGCTAGGGGGGCATATTTGCGATCCGGATGGGTCCCGGCGTTCTGCGGGTTCGGGAATACCTTGCAGCGCGTTCGGGTCCTTGCGCGGCGTCTCCGCCATTTTGAGGTCCTGGGTCATGGGCAGGGGCTTCCTGAGGCAGGTTGGGCTCAACCCCATGGTCTGTTCCCTCCTTGGGCGCTCCTGGGGTCGGGTCTTGAAGTAGGCCCTGTCGGGCCTCCACATGGATTTTTCTTTCTTCCATCTCCAGGTAGGTCTGGTTGCTGGGCGAGCCTCTCCGGGTCAGGTCGCTGGGCGGGCCTGTCGGGGGCGAGCTGGGCCAGGACTCGTCGTTGGGGGTCGGGTTGGGAGCTCCAGGGACTGGGACGGGGATTAGCGTCGGTTGTTCTGTTGGGTTGGGAGCTCTGAGGTCCGGGTCAGCTCCAAATCGAGGTCGGGGCTTCGCTTCCGGTTTTGGCTCGATCCACTTATAGGTTGTGGAGGTCAGGTCGGGCCAGGTCAAATGGACTCCATGGGCCTCAGAGGATGTTCAAGCCTGCAAGAAAAGATAAAAGAGAGAGGTTAGTAATAACGTTAGTCTTAGAATTAATAAAGATAAGTAAAAAGTGGATCTGTTGGGGAGAGCTCGCAGAGAGTCAGCTCGCTCCGGTGCCATCTTCTGGAAATTAGGTAATGCGTTTTGGTAGATCTAATATAGAGGAAAAATATACTGTAAATGGCAAAACTCTTAGGAATACAGAAAGTCTGAGAGATCTGGGTGTGCAGGTCCACAGATCTTTGAAAGTGGCAACACAAATGGATAAAGTAGTCAAGAAAGCATAGGGAATGCTTGTCCTCATTGAACAGGGCATTGGCAAGCCATTGGCAGTTGTATAGAACCTTGGTAAGGCAGCACTTGGAATATTGCGCACAATTCTGGTCGCCACACTACCAGAAGGATGTGGAGGCTTTGGAGAGGGTGCAGAGGAGGTTTGCCAGGGTGTTACCTGGTCTGGAGGATGTTAGCTATGTGGAGAGGCTGAATAAATTTGACTGTTTTCATTAGAATGACGGAGGTTGAGAGGTGACATGATAGAGGTCTGCAAGATTATGAGGGGCATTGAAAGAGTGGATGGGCAGGCACTCTTTCCCAGGTGGAGGGGTTAGTCAGTAGGGAGCATAGGTTTAAGATCCGTGGGGCAAAGTTTAGAGGAGATGTGAGAGGCAGTTCTTTTATGCAGAGGGTGGCGAGTGTCTGGAATGCGTTGCTAGGGGAGGTTGTGGAAGCAGATACATTAATGGCGTTCAAAAGGCATCTTGACAAATAAATGGACAGGATGGGTACACAGCACAAGGAAGTATCATGACTGGTACAGGCTTGGAGGGCCGAATGGCCTATTCCTGCGCTGTATTGTTCTTTGTCTAATATTTGGGATAGATAAGTTACCAAGTCAAGAACTTTGCATGTGATTTCACTCAAACTGAAATTCTATCCACTTAAGAGGGGGAAAATCCTTTGTCTAATAATAATGACCTTTATTATTATCACAAGTAGGCTTGCAATAACACTGTAATGAAGTTACTATGAAAATCCGTTAGTCGCCACACTGTGGCCCCTGTTCAGGGACACGGAGGGAGAATTTAGAATGTCTAAATCACCTAAGCACGTCTTTCGGGACTTGTGGGAGGGAAACGGAGCACCCGGAGGAAACCCACGCAGACACGGGGAGGACATGCAGACTCCAGACAAAGAGTGACCCAAGCCGGGAATCGAACCTAGGACCCTGGCGCTCTGAAGCAACAACGCTCACCGCTGTGCTACCATGCCATCGAGCCACTGGTTTTAAACAATGAACTTCAGTGACAAGGATGTTTGTGGTACCAATACACACATCCTTTTGTGTTCAAGCTCCAGTATTTATTTTCCAATATCTATTTTCATTTGTACCCAATGACTGAGGTGTCCCAAGCAAAGAACACAATTTGCGATTCGTTTTGTTCAAATGTCTTTATTTCTGTTTATTAAACGCATCAATTTTCATTCCTTAGGTCAAAAATAAGGATCTGTGTCATTGATAATGTCGCAGGAGAAAGCGTACCTGGTCTCGGGGGACCCACAGCAGCCTCCTTATCCGCATAATGAGATGTCTTATGGAAACGAGCATTATCCGCAACAGCCTCCACCTTACGGACAGCCCCCTTTTCCACCGGCTGCCTATGGGCAGCCCCCTTTTCCACCAGCTGGGTATGCACAGCCTGCTTTTCCCCAACCTGCTTACGGGCAGCCTGGCTTTCCACAAGGATCGTATGGAGAGCCACCACAGGTGTTTCCACAGGGACCATTCCAGCAGCCCCCCATGCCTCCACCTCCAATGATGCATTCAAATGGTAAGATGGTTTTTCAATGCTTTACATGTTTTGTCCCTCCTTTTTCCCTCCTTTTTTCTTTCCTGGGATTCTTGGTTGTGAACTAAAATTTGCACATCTCTACTTTTCTATGGAAAATGTTGATAGCTTATTTCAAGATATACTGTCCGTTTGGCATAGGCATAAAAACATAAAACCTAAGTCAAAGGAAGAGTGGAGATCAGTATCCTGAGATCTGAAGATGGAGGGAGTAGCTAAGGTAATAAATGAGCAACTGTCTTTGCAAAGGAAGAGGATGCTGCCACTGTCACAGTAAAGGAGGAGGTAGTAGAAAAAAGTGGATAGGTTCGAGATGAAAAAAGACAAGGTATATAGAAGACTTTTTTTCACTTGGGTAATAATTTACCCAGTCCAGTTGGGGTGGGTCGTAGGTTATTGAACAGTGTGCTTGTAGAAATTGTGGAAAACCCTAGCCATAATTTTTTTTGTTCATCCTTGGATGCCTGCTAGCTCTTTACAAAAGCTATACAATTAGCTCCAATCATGTATTGGGTTGAAACTATTGCTGTTCAAATAAGAGGATATTGATACATCTGGCAACTACAGTTATCAGTCAGTCTAATGCCAACGATGGGGAACATTTTGGGGTCTAAGGTCACTTAACGTTTGGAAAGGCGTGTACAGATAAATGACAGCATGGATTTGTTAAAGATGAATGGCGTCTCATAGGTGTGAAACAGTGAGAAACCTTTGGGGGTAGCAGGGAAAGTTAATGAGGCCCTTGAAAAGCATGTGGCATTCTTTTCCATGAATAGAGGTAGAGAGTACAAATGCAAGGACGTTATGGCTTGGGCTAGGTCTCAGCTGCAGTATTGAGCTCCATTTTGAGCAGCACACTTCAGGAATTATGTCAAGGACTTGGCAAGGTGGAGTGCTGAGGAAATTTACTAGAATAGTGCCAGAGATGATTGGACTTTAGTCATGTAGGAGTGGGGGGGGGGGGGGGGGAGGGGGGGGGGGAGAGACTAGAAAAGCTAAGACTGTTCTCAGTGCTGAGGAGAGTAAGGGGACATTTAGTGGAGGCATTCAAAACCTATGTTCACTTTGGCAGAATTAAGGAGAAACTGTTTCTATTGGCAGTAGCCAGAGGACATAAATAAATAAAACAGTGAAAAGAACCTCGGGCAAGATAACATTTTTTTCCATGCAGTGTATTATGATAAATACATTGCCTGAAAGAGATGTTAAATGGGTTCAATGACTTTCAAAAGGCAATTTGCTTTAAATACTTGGAAGGATGAAAATTTGCATGGACGATGGGAAAAGGATAAGGGAATAGAGCCAATTGGATTGCTCTTGTAGAGAGCTAGCACAGGCATGATGGGATAAATGGCCCCCTAATGTTTCCTTTGTGCGGTAGTTGTTGTGCATTGCACACCCCCCAGCTCAGAACGATGGTGAGTAAACCAGACTTGGATTTTTGGACTTAGCAAACTGGAGGCAAAAAGTAAAGTGAGATGTGTCTTAATTTCAAAGCATTATCAGTCCTTGTCTATCAGTAACCAGTTTCAAGAGAGAAATCAATTGGAACAATGGGCAGTCCTGTAGCTCAACTCGAAATATGTGGCATCAAACAGAATGAAGAATACTTGCTGGAAAACTATTTTTGTTTCTAAATTTTTTCTCCTTTTTTGTGGTCACTTGGAGTGATGTGCAAACAAATCTGGTATGTGGAAGTGGAAGATGTGGTGATGTCACTGGACTAGTAATCAGACGTCCAGGCTAATGTTTAAATCCCACTTTCAAACTTGGTGGAATTTAGATTCAATTAATTAATCTGGAATTGAAAACTAGCCTCAGTAATGGTGACCTTGCCTGGTCTGACCTACATATGACTCCAGGTCCACAGCACTGCAAACTTTCCTCCTTCCAAGTATTCCATGATATTTTGTGGTTGACTCTTAAACATTCTCTGAAAAGGAAAGGCACTTAAGAATAAAAAAAGTGTAACTTGGAAGTCTTTATTATTATGAAGAGGATAGAAAGGTGGAATCGTTGAGATGAACAAATTATTTTTTTTTCTTTACAGAATTTAAAGGATTCGCACCAGTTTTAAAAATTACATATCAATTTTATAGAGGAATTCAATGAATCAATTAAACTGATAACTTGTTCCACAGATACATTATTCTCCAGGGAGAGAAACTCCTCCAAACATCTAGCCTAGATCTGCCTTCCAATCCCAGATCGGAAATTAAACAAAACTGTTTTGCACAAAGTTTGATCAGGCATATGGACTAAGTTTTATAAATGGTTCAGAATATAAACTAGATGCATGTCTGGAGAGGAGGAAGTGTGAACGTACAGTTAAGATCAATTAAAGTGCAATTTTATTGGGCTATCCTATTTTTCTAACTATATTTCCAACTTTCTGGTCACCATGTTAGTGCATCATGTGCAGCTTTGTACTTTAGATGCATTGCGATGTAGAAAACAATGAATTTTGCCTTTCAAAACACATCTAGTGATAAGAATTTTTGCTTTATTGTAGTTGCCTTGGGAAGCCCTGGTTACCACGATGATGTTCCACCATCTTATTATGACAATGAGGAATTTACTGCAGCGACCTTTGAAGACAAGAACATCCGCAGAGCATTTATTAGGAAGGTAAAACTCCTGTGTGGAATAATTGTAAGAGATACACACGTGAAAAAGCAGTATTAAAATTTTTTGATTTTTAAAATATGTGGCTGGAGTATGTGGCCCCTCCTGCAGAACTACAACAGGATTTTGCCTTGTCCTCACTTTGAACCCCACCAGCCACCTTAGTCAGGAGAACGCTCTCTGCCATTTGCAGCACCTCCAGCATGATGCCACCACTAAACCCCCCCCCCCCCCCCCCCCCCGTTGTGTTATGTTTTCATGGAAATATGTAAATAAACAAGTGGCCAGAATGGAGAGCAGCATGTGACCAGCAGCTAGGATTATGTGCAGTGTAGTGTCTGGAATTGCAAGCTGTTCTGTCCTTGTGAGTAGTCATTGCTGAATCAATAAAGTGGATTTATCTGCTGAGACATCATGGACTGTATCTTCACAAAGCAAATCTAATCTAATTTACCATTCCTGTCTGTGAAACTGGTACGCTTGTGTAAAGCAAACAGAACTGTAATGTTGTAGCAGCGATGTGAATTTGCAGAGGAGCCACAGACGAGATGGAGTCTGTATGTATGTTAAGACCCCAGGTGGGAGGCAGAACACCTCTTTAGGCGGTGCTTTTCAGAATAGCAAGTGTCGGATTGATGGATAATGTAAGCAGCAAATTGGTTCAGAGTTGTGTTATACTCCCACTTCTGAATTGGACAGGAAAGGATGCAAAGGTTATTGTGACCTCCTTGCATGCCATCCCCATGCAAAAGAAAGTAGCCTATAGGATGCGAAAAACCTGAACTGCAGCCACAGTGCACGAGGGAGGAAAAAACATCAACAGCAGCTGCAATTCCTGTACTATATTACATGCACTATTTGCTGGTCACATGCTGTTCCACAGACTGTCGACTTTCTCATTTGCATGTTCCCTTAACGTGACATTCTGAAGGGGCCATCACCACCGCAATACCCTGGTTCACTCTTCTATCACCCCCAATATCTCATCTTCCCACGGTACCTTCCCATACAAGCAATCACACAAGAGTGTGACCTGCCTCTTTATCTCCTCTCTGTCCATCCAAGACCCTAAACACTCCTTCTGGGTGAAACAGTAATTTACTTCTTTCAATTTAGTGTATTTGCCACTCACAATGAGAGGTGGTGTCTACATTGGAGAGGCCAAATACTGACTGGGTACCTCTGTTCAGCATGAATGGACCTTCAAGTTGCTTGCCGTTTTAATTCCCCATCTTACTCTGATAGTTACATTTCTGTCCTCAGCCCCCAGCAGTGTCCCAGTAAAGCCAAGAGTAAGCTAGAGAAACAGTAATTCTTTCCAGCCTTATGGACTCGACATTGAGTCCACATCTTCAGATTATGAACTCCATTTTGAACTCCCCCTCGAGGTATGCTTCACCCGATACCGGTGTCTAGGTATTTACATTGTATATCTTGTGTTGCCCTATTACTATTTTCTTTTCATGTACCAATAATCTGTTTGAGCTGCATGCAAAAAATACTTTTCCCTGTACCTCGGTACACATGACAATAATCAAATCCAAATTCCCTCAGATGATTGTCATGTGAGGGATTCCAAACTCCACTCCCAAAACACATTTAAAAATCTCATCTTATAATAATGCTTTCCCTTGGTTTGCATTCTGAAATCTAGACTAGATTTTCCAAATGACAGCTTTTAAACAAAGCTTCCACTCTACTTTAACAGTAAGTCCAGCCCAAGATTTTACACCAAGCCTTTTAAGATTTTTTGTCTTGACTGCCGTGCAAACTGCTCACAATTACTTTAACTCTCGATTCCTCGACTGTATTAAAATGGCGTCGGATGTTTGATTTACCTTTTGAAGGCTGGAGCCCCACTTTAAATCTGGTTTCTGCAATTTTCTTTAACTCAGAACACTTTGTTTACTTTTCCTTGAATTCTTCTGAACAATACCGTGGTCTCTGTTCACTTCACTCCAGGCGTCTGAAACATTGTTCCTGTCCCAATTTCCTGGTTATCTGGGCTGTAACTTGCACTTTAGGAAGCCTGCCTCTTTGCAGCTCCCATCCTGTCCAGTCTTCCTCCTGGCAGAGTTGAAAATTGTTAAATCCCCGAGGTCCGGTCTCCAACTGTCAACAAATTTGGCTGAAACTGAAACTTGAAAGTTTTTTGTATCCTCACTAGGGCTTCCAGTTACTTAGCAAACCCTGTTGGTTCTATTTATTCTTTACAGCGTAACCCAATCTTAGTCTAGGAAAGTTCTGCGCCTATACTTGTATCAGAAAGCGCAACACGGTGGCACAGTGGTTAGCACTGCTGCATCACTGCACTGAGGATCCGGGTTCGATCCCGGACCCGGGTCACTGTTTGCACATTTTCCCCGTGTCTCACCCCCACAAACCAATGATGTGCAGGTGAATTAGCCATGCTAAATTTCCCCTTAATTGGAAAAAAAAGAATTGGGTACGCTAATAAATAAAATAAAAACTATTCTTGTACCACAAGATAATGGACTTGACTGAGCACTTGCTGATTTACACACACTGCTATTATTTTTCTCACCACCTGCAGGTCTACATGGTTTTGACTCTACAGCTACTGGTTACTTTCACTTTTGTGTGCGTTTGTACCTTTGTTTCTGATGCCAAGAGATTTGTGAGACGCACTCCTTGGATCTACTATGCCTCGTATGGAGTATTCTTTGTTACCCTTATTGCTCTCAGCTGTTGTGGACAGATCAGACGGAAGCACCCCTGGAATCTCATTGCTTTGGTAAGTAGTGTCATTAACATTTACTCCAAAGCAAACTAGACCATTGTGATCTGGGTGGTGTGAGTGGAGGGGAAAGAGAAGGGATAAAAATGGAAACTAATTCCAAATTGATCAGAGTATGATTTGTAATTTGGTCAGTGAGAGAGACATCGAACCCATGCATTAAGTCTTTGTTCCTAGTATCTTGTTATATTTTGAATAACTGCAGTGTGGTTTTCCTGTTACTTTGTTTGGATTACAAAAATGTATCCTTTGAATGAAGAAGTTTTCCCTTTTTTTCCTTTGATCCTTTTATTATTTGAGGACCTAATCTTGCGTTTACTGTATTTATATTTCAAAGTCTTCCTCCTTAACTACCTGAAAGCTGCACTATAGTTAATCTTGTCACTTGGTAGTATAGAACTTGAATATTTCTGTAAAAGGAGAAATATTGCTGAAGTTTTAAATCTTGTACTCCTCAGGACAAACAATGATGTCAAATTTCAAATGATTAATAAGGGGATCAGGAGTTCTGGGGAGAAGGCAGGAGAATGGGGGTGAGAAAATATCAGCCATGATTGAATGGCGGAGCAGACTCGATGGGCCAAATGGACTAATTCTGCTCCTCTGTCTTATGATAATGTACATTACAGTTAGCTGAGTTACCATGGAGAAAGCAGCTGCAAACTCTAGTTCCCCAAGTTCCTGGGTATTTCTAAAAAGCACAAGACTTGAACATATTCCTTTGTTTGCAGAGGAAGGTCCCTGTGTATGAATGCATGTCGCTCCAGAAAGCATAAATGAGCCAAGTCACTTGCTCACTTGATTATGTTAAATTGGTTGTTAGTGTAGCTATTGACACACTCCAGATTGTTTAACAAATGCTGCTCAATCACGGAATCTCAATTTCTCCTGCAGTTAAATTCTTAACTTTTGAAATTTGGTATTCTTGTATTTGTCCCGAGTGACTGCCAGATGAAACTTGGGCAACATGTCTTCTCTTTTCAACAATATTAGATCTCATTTCCCCTGCTTTTGGGATTGTTTTTATTCTTTTCTGTACCCATTCTAATACCTGTACATATTTGACAATTTAACAAAAATAGAAACCTATACAATTATGATAGAAGAAGGGAGGTTGTTTCCATTGGCAGGTGAAACTAGAACTAAGGGGCATAGCTTCAAAATAACGGGGAGCAGATTTAGGACTGAGTTGAGGAAGAACTTCTGCACCCAAAGGGTTGTGAATCTGTGGAATTCCTTGCCCAGTGAAGCAGTTGAGGCTACCTCGTTAAATATTTTTAAGGCAGAGATAGATAGATTTTGAACAATAAAGGAATAAAAGGTTACAGTGAGTGGGCGGACAAGTGGAACTGAGTCCGCAAATAGATCAGCCATGCTCTTATTGAATGGTGGAGCAGGCTCGAGGGGCCAGATGGCCTAATCCTGCTCCTAGTTCTTATGCTCTTTAACCCAAGCATTATATGTCAACAACTGCCATGGGCATGTATTCTGATGAATCATCCCATTATTATCTGTTTGTAAGCACTTTTTCCTCCAGCTCTCGAAACAAGCAAAAACCAAACTTAAAAATCGACATATGAATAACTGTATGGTAAAACCTAACCTTGGAAGGAAGAAACATGGGATGAAAGAATCCTATGCAAGCATGCAGCATTTGTTTTTATTGGTGATGGTGCTCTAACTGAGATGTGGCAGGTCTGTGATGCTTCCAGCATTCCGATCGACTACGTCTGCAGGAAGTGTAACCAATGACAGCTCCTCACAGACATCGTGGTTCGGTTGCAGCAGCAGTTGGATGCATTTAGGAGTATGCAGGTGGCGGAAAGTGTCATAGATGGAAGTTATAGAGATGTGGTCACACCCAAGGTGCAGGCAGACAGATGGGTGACCACTAGAAAGGGTAGGTAGGCAGTGCAGGAATCCCCTGTGGCTGTCTCTCTCTCTAACAGGTATACCATTTTGGATACTGTGGGGGGGGGGGGGGGGGGGGGGGGGGATAGCCTATTGGAGGAAAACAACAGCAGCCAGAACAGTGGCACCACAACTGGCTCTGCTGCTCAGCAGAGGAGGGCAAAGTGCAGGAGAGCAATAGTTATAGGGGACTCTATAGTAAGGGGCACAGATAGGCACTTCTGTGGAAGTGAAAGAGACTCCAGGACAATGTGTTGCCTCCCTGATGTCAGGGTCAAGGATGTCTCTGAACAAACACAGGGCATCCTGAAGGGGGAGGGTGAACAGCCAGAGGTCATAGTACACATGGGTACTAACGACATAGACAGGAAGAGTGATGAGGTCCTGCAGAAGGAGTTCAGGGAATTAGGCAGTAAACTAAGAAGCAGGACCTCCAGGCTTGTAATCTCAGGATTACCCCCTGTGCCATGTGCCAATGAGGCTAGAAATAGGAGGATAGTGCAGTTAAACACATGGCTAAACCAGTGGTGCAGGAGGGAGGGTTTCAGATTTCTGGACCGTTGGGATTTCTTCCGAGGCAGGTGGTACCTGTACAAGAAGGACGGGTTGCATTTAAACTCGAGGGGCACCAATATCCTGACTGGGAGGTTTGCTAGTGTCACTGGAAGATTTAAACTAACATGGCAGGAGGGTGGGAGGGAACCAGAGCGTTAGCTTAGGAGGTGTCATAACTGAAGGGGAATAGAGAACAAAAATAAGAGAACAACATCACTCAGGCAGAGCAAAAACGGTGACAAGTGTGAGAAGGTCTTAATGCACGCAGTATACGGAACAAGGTAAATGCGCCTGTTGCTCACATTGAAATTGGCCGGTACGATGTTGTGGGCATCACAGAGACGTGGCTGCAAGGGGATCAGGGCTTGGATCTAAATATACAAGGATATGTGTCCAATCGAAAGGACGGGCAGATGGGCAAAGGGGGCAAGGTTGCATTGTTAGTAAGGAATGAAGTTAAATCGATAGCAAGGAGCGATATAGAATCAGAAGGCAAAGAATCTCTGTGGGTAGAGTTGAGGAATCGCAAAGGTAAAAAGACCTTGATGGGAATTATGTACAGGCGCCCAAGCAGTAGTTGGGATGTGGGGCGGAAAATAAATCAGAAGATAGAGAAAGCATGTAAAAAAAGGTAATATCACAATAATCATGGGGGACTTCAATATGGTCGTGGAGTGGGAAAATCAGATTGGTAGTGGATCCCAAGAAAAGGAATTCATGGAATGTTTAAGAGATATTTATTTGGAGCAGCTTGTGGTAGAGCCCTCTAGGGAACAGGCAATTCTGAATTTGGTGACGTGTAATGAGGCAGACTTGATAAGGGATCTTAAGGTGAAGGAACCCTTAGGGAAGCAGTCACCACAATATGATAGAAATTGCCCTGCAGTTTGAGAGGGAGAAGCCGGAGACAGATGTAACAGTATTACAATTAAATAAGGGTAACTACAAAGACATGAAGGAGGAACTGGCCAGAGTTGATTGGAAAAGGGGCCTAGCAGCGAAGATAGTGGAACAGCAATGGCAGGAGGTTTTGGGGGTTATTCGGGAGGCACAACAGAAATTCATCCCAAGGAGGAGGAAACATGCAAAGGGGAGGACAAGGCATCCATGGCTGATGAGGGAAGTCAAGGACAGCATAAAAGCAAAAACAAAACAGACAAAGTGGCAAGGATTAGTGGGAAGCCAGAGGATTGGGAAGCCTTTGAAAGCGAGCAGAGGACAACTAAAAAAGCAATAAGAGGAGAGAAGATGAAGTACGAATGCAAGCTAGCTAGTAATATAAAAGAAGATAGGAAGAGTTTCTTTCAATATATAAAAGGTAAGAAAGAGGCAAAAATAGACATTGGACCACTGGAAAATGTGGCTGGAGAAGTAATAATAGGAAACAAAGAAATGGCAGACGGACTGAATAGTTACTTTGTATCAGTCTTCACGGTGGAAGACACCAGTGGGATGCCAGAGATCCAGGAGAACCGGGGGCAGAGGTGAGTGCAGTGGCCATCATTAAGAAGGTTCTGGGTAAACTGAAAGGTCTGAAGGTGGATAAGTCGCCTGGACCGGATGGACTACACCCCAGGGTTCTAAAAGAGATAGCTGAGGCGATTGTGGAGGCATTGGTGGTGATCTTTCAGGTATCACTGGAGGCAGGAAGGGTCCCAGAGGACTGGAAAGTGGCTAATGTAACACCCCTGTTTAAGAAGGGAGAGAGGCAGAAGACGGGAAATTATAGGCCGGTTAGCCTGACTTCAGTCATTGACAAGTTTTTAGAGTCCATTATTAAAGATGAGATCGCGGAGTACTTGGAAGTGCATGGTAAAATAGGACTGTGTCAGCATGGCTTTGTCAAAGGGAGGTCATGTCTGACAAATCTGTTAGTTCTTTGAGGAGGTAACAAGGAAGTTAGACAAAGGAGAACCCGTGGATGTAATTTTTTAGATTTCCAGAAGGCCTTTGACGAGGTGCCACATAGGAGACTGATAAATGAGTTAAGAGCCCATGGTGTTGAGGGTTAGATGGATAGAGGATTGGCTGACTGGCAGAAGGCAGAGAGTGGGGATATAGGGGTCTTTTTCAGGATGGCAGCCAGTGACTAGTGGTGTGCCTTGGGTCTGTGCTGGGACCACAGCTTTTCACAATATGCATTAATGATCTGGAAGAAGGAACTGAAGGCACTGTTGCTAAGTTTGCAGATGGTACAAAGATCTATAGAGGAACAGGTAGTACTGAGGAAGCAAGGGGACTGCAGAAGGATTTGGACAGACTAGGAGAGTGGGCAATGATGTGGCAAATTAAATACTATGTGGAAAAGTGTGAGGTTATGCACTTTGAAAGGAGGAATTTAGGCATAGATTATTTTCTAAATTTGGAAATGCTTAGGAAATGAGAAGCACAAAGGGATTGGGAGTCCTTGATCATGATTTGCAAGGTTCACATGCAGGTTCAGTCGGCAGTTAAGAAGGAAAATGCGGGACTTCCGGTGTCAGCTATGAAGGAGTAGGTCACGCATTTGGTGGCTCCCGCTCGGGTCAGACCTTAGGACCGTTTCCCCGATTTTGCTCTCTGATTTTACTCGGAAAATTGATGGTGGACGTAATTGTGAGGGGGAATCCTACATCAGCGCATGGAGAGGCGGACCAGGAGTGTCCGCAAAGGAAGAAATAGGCGAACAGAGAAGGCCTGGGTTGAAGCTGCAACAGGAGAAAGCATGGTGGACGACCGGAGTCCTGGCTTGACGACCCAGCGTTCGATGGAGCAGCTGATGCAGTTCATACAGGAGGGCTTCGCCAAGCAGAATCAGGAATACTTGAACCCGATTAAGGAATCGATCGCTCGGCTGGAACATAGACTGGATGCTCAAGATCGGGCGATCCAGAAAGTGGAGAAAGCACTGACTGAGCAGGAGGAACACCAAACAGCAATTGAGTTGGAGGTCTGGATGCTGAGAGACCAGCAGAAAAGACTCCAGGAGAAGGTGGAGGATCTAGAGAATAGGTCCTGCCGGCAGAACTTGAGAATCGTTGGTCTCCCGTCGGGTGCGAAGGAGCGGACGCAGGGCATATATAGCGGGCATGTTCGAGAAGTTAATGGGGGATGGGACGTTCACCTGACTCTCACCTGACTTTTTCTGGGGGACAAGAGGGGGGTCAGGGATGGAGGCTGCCTGGGGGCGGCCCTGCGGATGTGTGGGGCGTGAGCTGGCGACTGGCCCAAGAAAGGTAATGGCTGATTGGTGGTGGTGGTGGGGGAGGGGGGGGCACGTGGGCGAGACTGATCACATGGAATGTTAGAGGGCTAAATGGGCTGGTTAAGAGGGGATTGAAGGCGGACGTGGCAATGTTATCGGAAGAGTCAATGTTACCTTAGGGTAACCGATCAGATTAGATTAAGGAAGGGATGGGTCGGACAGGTTTTTTTTACTCGGGGCTGGACTCTAAGACTAGAGAGGTCGCGATCCTGATTAATAAGTGGTTGGTGTTTGAGGAGGGAGGAATAGTTGCAGATGTGGGAAGCCGTTACATCATGGTTAGTGGGAAGTGGAATGGTTGCCGGTGGTGCTCGTGAATGTGTAGGTGCCAAATTGGGATGATGTAGAGTTCATAAGGAGGATGTTGAGGAAGATCCCGGACCTGGATTTGCATAAGTTGGTCATGGGGCGGGGGAGGGGACTTGAACACAGTCTCAGACCCAAGGCTAGACCGGTCAAACTCAAGAACAGGCAGGGTGCCAGCAATGACAAAGGAGCTAAAGGGGTTTATGGAGCAGATGTGGTGGGGGGGGGGGTGGACCCATGGAGATTTGGGCAGCCGAGAGTGAAGGAGTTCTCCTTCTACTCACACGTGCATAAAGTGTACTCCCAGATCGACTTTTTCATCTTGAACAGGGCTTTACTGACAGGGGTAGTGGACACTGAGTATTCACCGATCACGGTCTCGGATCATACCCCGCACTGGGTGGATCTACAGGTGAGCAAGGAGGGTGGCCAACACCCGCACTGGAGATTAGATGTCGGACTGTTAGCAGGAGGAGGAGGTGTGCGGGCGGGTGAGGAAATGTATCCAGAACTATCTGGAAGTTAATGGTACGGGGGAAGTCTCGGCTGCAATGGTCTGGGAGGCGCTGATGACGGTGGTCAGAGGGGAGCTGATCTCGATACGGGCCCACAGGGAGAAGGTAGGCAGAGCAGAGACAGATCGACTGATAAGGGAAATACTTCAGGTCGACAGGAGATATGCGCAGACTCCAGAGGCAGGGCTTTTAAGGGAATGACGGAGGCTACAGGCAGAGTTTGGCTTGTTAACTACAGGGAAGGCGGTGGAGCAGCTGAGGAAGGCGAGGGGGGGGGGGGGCGATATATGAACATGGAGAGAAGGCCAGCAGAATGCTTGCGCAGCAGCTTAGAAAGAGGGAGGCAGCCAAGGAGATAGGGAAAGTAAGGGAAAGGGATGGGAACCTGGCTGGAGATTCAGCAGGGGTTAATAAGGCGTTTAAGGAGTTTTATAGCAGGCTGTATGAGTCGGAACCCCCAGCTGGGCCGGAGGGGATGAGGCAATTCTTAGGAGGGCTGAGGTTCCTGAAGGTGGACGGGGAGCTGGTGGAGGGGCTGGGGGCCCCCGATCGGGCTGGAGGAAATAGCAGAGGGACTGAAGGCCATGCAGTCGGATAAAGCCCCGGGGCCGGACGGGTACCCAGTGGAGTTTTATAAAATGTTCTCTGGCATACCGCTGTTGATGAGGACATTTAATGAGGCAAGGGAGCGTGGGGTGCTTCCCCCGACGATGTCACAGGCCACGATCTCACTGATCCTGAAACGGGGTAAGGACCCGGAGCTATGCGAGTCCCACAGAGTGATCTCCCTATTAAATGTAGATGCCAAACTGTTGTCCTCTAGGATCGAAGACTGTGTTCCAGACGTGATTGGGGAGGACCAGACGGGATTCGTAAGGGCAGACAGTTGGCGGCCAACGTTAGAAGGCTGCTGAATGTGATCATGATGCCCCGAGAGGTTAGGGAAGTAGAGGTTGTGGTTGCAATGGACGCAGAGAAGGCATTTGATCGGGTGGAATGGACTGTGGGAGGTGCTGGGGCGGTTTGGGTTTGGACAGGGCTTCATCGACTGGGTTAGTCTGCTGCATCAGGCACCTGTGGCGAGTGTACGAACGAACAGGTTGACATCGGGCTACTTTAGGCTGCACCGGGAGACCAGGCAGGGACGCTCCCTCTCCCCGCTGCTGTTTGCGCTGGCCATAGAAGCGCTGACAATTTGCTGAAAGCCTGATGGGGCTGGTTCGGAGAGGGGTGGAACACAGAGTCTCGCTTCACGCAGATGACCTGCTCCTGTATGTTTCGGAGACACTAGAAGGGATGGAAGAAATTACGAGGATTCTGGGGGAATTTGGCCGGTTTTCGGGTTGTAAATTGAACATGGGGGAAAACTGAGATGTTTGCGATCCAGGCAAGGGGGCAGGAGAGGCGATTGGGGGAGCTGCTGTTTAGTGGTAGGGGGAAGCTTTCGGTACCTAGGCATCCAAGTGGCACGGGAATGGGAACGGCTCCATAGTTAAATTTGACTCGACTAGTAGACCAAATGAAAGAAGATTTCCAAAGGTTGGACATGCTCCCGTCATCACTGGTTGGGAGGGTACAGACAGTGAAAATGACGGTCCTCCCGAGATTCCTGTTTGTCTTTCAGTGTTTCCCCATCTTTATTCCACGGGCCTTTTTTAAACGGGTAAACAAGGTGATCGCTGGCTTTGTATGGGCGGGTAAGAGCCCGCGAGTACAAAAGGGGATGTTGGAGCGCAGCCGGGGAGAGGGCGGGCTGGCACTCCCGAACTTTAGTCATTATTATTGGGCGGCAAATATAGCCATGCTTAGAAAGTGGGTGGTGGGGGGGGTCTGATGTAGGAGCGGGTAGAGGCGGCATCATTGTAAGGGCATGAGTTTGAGGGCATTGGTAACGACGCCTCTGTCATTCCCGCCGGCACGGTACTCCACCAGCCCTGTGGTGATGGCGGTCCTGAGAGTCCGGGGGCAATGGAGGCAACATGTGGGAGCAGAGGGAGCATCGGTCTGGCCTCCAATCTGCAATAACCATCGGTTTGCCCCGGGGAGGTTAGATAGAGGGTTCCGAAGATGGCAAAGAGCAGGGATCGAGAGGATGGGAGATCTGTTTATTGAGGGGAGCTTCCCCAGCCTGAGGGATTTGGAGGAGAAATTCGAACTGACGGGTGGAAATTAGTTTAGGTACCTGCAGGCGTGAGATTTCCTGCGCAGGCAGGTCTCGACCTTCCAGCTCTTACCACCAAGGGAGATACAGGACAGTGTAGTTTCCAGAATGTAGGTGGGAGAGGGGAGGGTTTTGGACATTTACAAGGAACTCATGGGGTCAGAGGAAATGCAGACTGAGGAGCTGAAACACAAATGGGAAGAGGAGTTAGGAGGAGAGATAGAGGATGCTCGCTGGGTGGATGCATTGAGTAGAATTAACGCAGCCACAACATGTGCCAGGCTCAGCCTGATGCAATTTAAGGTCGTTCACCGGGCTCACATGACAGTGGCCCGGATGAGCAGGTTCTTTGGGGTAGAAGACAGATGAGCAAAGTGTGCGGGAGGACCAGCGAACCATGTTCATATGTTCTGGGTATGCCTGAAGATTAGGGGATTCTGGCAGGGGTTTGCGGATGTCATGTCGAAGGTATTAAAAACAAGGGTGGCACCGAGTCCAGAGGTGGCGATTTTTGGAGTGTCGGAAGACCCGGGAATCTAGGAGGAAAAAGAGGCAGGCCTTCTGGCCTTTGCCTCCCTGGTAGCCCGGAGATGGATATTATTAGCTTGGAGGGACTCTAAGCCCTCGAAGTCAGAGATCTGGCTAACTGACATGGCTAGCTTTCTCTGTCTGGAGAAAATCAAGTTCGCCCTGAGAGGGTCAATGTCAGGGTTCGTCCGGAAGTGGCAGCCGTTCATTGACTTCTTTGGGGAAAATTAACCGTCAGCAGAAGGGGGGTACTGGGGTTTAGTTTAGTTTTGATTAGGGTACAAGAAAGATGGGACCTGTGAGGAAGACGGCCTTTGCACTATGTTTATATTTGTATGTACACTGTTTCTTTTATTTTTATAAAACCAGAAATACCTCAATAAAATGTTTATTTTAAAAAAAAAGAAGGCAAATGCAGTGTTAGCATTCATGTCAAGAGGGTGTGAATACAAGACCAGGGATATACTTCTGAGGCTGTATAAGGCTCTGGTCAGACCCCATTTGGAGTATTGTGAGCAGTTTTAGACCCCGTATCTAAGGAAGGATGTGCTGGCCTTGGAAAGGGTCCAGGAGAGGTTCACAAGAATGAACAACGTGTCGTATGAGGCACAGTTGAGGACTCTGGGTCTGTACTCGTTGGAGTTTAGAAGAGAGGGGGGATCTTTTGAAAATCACAGGATACTGTGAGGCCTGGATAGAGTGGATGTAGAGAGGATGTTTCCACTTATAGGAAAAACTAGAAGCAGAGGGCACCATCTCAGACTAAAGGGACGATCCTTTAAAACAGATGAGGAGGAATTTCTTCAGCCAGAGGGGGGTGAATATGTGGAACTCTTTGACGCAGAAGGTTGTGGAGGCCAAATTACTGAGTGTCTTTAAGACAGAGATAAACAGTTCTTGATTTAATAAGGGGATCAGGGGTTATGGGGATATGGCAGGAGAATGGGGATGAGAAAACTATCAGCCATGATTGAATGGCGGAGCAGACTTGATGGGCCGAGTGGCCTAATTCTGCTCCTATGTCTTATGGTCTTATTTCAGTTCCAGCGGCAGAGTCACTGCACAAATTGGTCTCAAGTTGTTCTGATGCACTTTCTAAAAATTACTGGAAAAGCTTCAGCAATATATCTCTTTTCAGCAGTGTTTATGTTCTGTACTACCAAGTGACAATTTTTAATCCAAACAATGTAGAAATAACACTGCTGTTCGTCAAAATCATAAGGTGCTGTGAAGGGAAATTTGGAAACTTTAAAAAAAAAAAAAAATTTAATGTGTGGGATAAAGGGTTGATTCTTTTGAAAGGAGAAACTAACATTAGTTTAAAAATAAGATAGATTTACGCGTTTGAACAGTTTCAAAAATGTATATTAAAGCTAGACATTGGCACTTAACTCCTGCATTGTTTGTTCATTTTGGTTATCTCAATCTGTTCCCAGTGTTGTAGGGAAAAATCCCTTGTGCCAATGCATTCAAGAGGTCGAGTCTCAAGGCAAGGTTCAAAGCGTTTTTACTGTATTGTACAAGTTCTGAAGCCCTTCAGGGAGACCCACGCAGCCAGCTCCTAACAATGGCTTGACCATGGTGATCTCTCCGATATGCAGACGAGGTTCAATATTTATAGAGAGTACAAGCATTTGTAAGATTTTGGCGGGCTTTTGCCGTTTTACATTTGATTTCCCGGGCTTCCTGACTCTGACGTCAATGTCTCGTTATCTGCTTGGTTTTAATAGGTGTTCCCTTGACTTACAATGGGGTCCCCTTATCTCTATGCTGTACCTTGATTAGGTGTTGAGTGTGGTTCCTGGGTTAACCTGGGAATCTTTTGTGTCAGCCTCCTGTTTGATAGGAATTGTGTCTGTGTGTAAAACTAATCTAATCAATATATTTAATCCTTAGGTTTCTTTTGCCTGCCTGGGTCATTTTGGTTTTACAACATTTCATTTTATAACATTTAATTTTATACGTCTTAGTTTTAATCAAAATATATATATATATATATATATATATTTGCCCCACTGTCAGGGTCTTGAATCGCAGATATCCCGATCTTCTGGCCATGGTGCCGTTTTAAGATGCAGCTTCGTGCTGTTGCTAGGCAGATTATAGATTCTCCATTTTGTTTGAAAAAGGTTTCTCAGCTGTGCAAAAATGGGATTCAAACGAATGCCCATTCCTTTACATCATAAATGGTGCCAATCAGTCCAATAAATGAAGAATGCTTTGATGATGTAAATATTAATACGAATCCAATATAGCCTTAAAAAATGTCCTACTTCACCAGCAAATGTTCAAAGGTGCAATATCCCTTTGTGCTTAATTTTTGCATGAAGGGAAGGTGTGCAGTAGTAGATTTGATTCTGAACATTTCAGGCCAGCAGCAGTAGAGCAGGACGCTAGTCCTACTGCTTTTGGGGGCAGGAAGTAGATGAACATACTCCTGTGAGTATGCAGCTTTTATACAGCTGAAAGTTTACACTGAGGCAGCCTTAGTTGGAAATGTTGAAAGTACATTTCCAAGACTTTTGATTTGAGTTGAGAGATAATGTGGGGAAGTTTGGTATTGTGTAGCAGTACAAAGTACAGTTGTGTGAATTAATTAAATGAATTTGATCATGCTGTAGTTCTATGTCCATGTTGCTGTGGGCAAACAAAGCTCCATCATTCATGTACAATACACGATTTCTAATGCAAAACATAATGAGGATGCTATATAGGGTGGCTCAATGGCACACTGCTGTCTCACACGCCAGGGGTCTGAGTTCAATTCCGGCCTTGGGTGTCTGTGTGGAGTTGGCACATTCTCCCAGTGTCTGCATGGGCTTCCTCCGGGTGCCCTGGTTTCCTCCCACAGTCCAAATACGCACAGGTTAGGTGGGATTTTGGAGATGGGGCTGGGGATTGGCTTCGGGAGAGTGCTCTTTCGGAGGGTCAGGGCAGACTCGATAGGCTGAATGGCCTCCTGCACTGTGGAATTCTATATATCATGATCAAATAAAAGTAAAGCTATAAATTGAGGGAGACTGACATTTAATCCAAAAGGGTATTGATGTCTGATGCAAACAGGTAGCAGTGTATATAATGTTTATTACTTGCTGTTGCTTTTCTGTCTGCAGTCTATCCTGACCCTGAGTATGTCGTACATGGCTGGAATGATTGCAAGTTTCTACAGTACAGACTCTGTAGTGATGGCTGTTGGTATCACTGCAGCTGTTTGCTTTACTGTTGTCATTTTCTCTATGCAGGTAAGCTTTTCAAAAAATACATAGCTTGCTAATGTGGACATTGAGAGAAAATTGGGTGGGGGACCGATGGAATAATGCTGTATCCAATGGTGTGAATTATCTTGTGTTCTGACAGCCTATCATTTCTACCTCCCAAGAATTCATGTATTCACGTTCATACTGCCTGTCACCTTTCCAGCCGCCGTCCATATGTTGCTTATCCCTGTCTGCCACCTACAAAATTTGTTCAATTATTCTGGTTGTTTTCCCAAATTTTCCACCTGTCCTTGAATGCTGACCTGTATTAGTAGCCTGTCCCCCAGTGCCTCCAATTTAAAACCATCCTTATATTTCAATCTTGGCATCACCTCTCTACATCTGAAATTTCCTCCAGCTCCAGCCCTCTTCCTGAACTCTCCATTCCTCTGACACAAGAATTTTATGCATTCTCACCCTTCGTGCCACCGTTGCCTGTGGTGTGTTAAGCCACCTACACCCCATGCTTTGAGATTCTGTTCCTAATACCTCCTGTAGTTATACTCATCATTTTGATTGTTTACTTGAAAACCTTTTTCTTTTAAAATCTTCATGTGTGGGCATAAAGGGTTGATCCGTTTGAAAGGACAAATTAAAAGTTTGCACACTGGACTAAATAGCTGGCCTGTAATGCAGAACAAGGCAGCAGCGCGGGTTCAATTCCCATACCAGCCTCCCTGAACAGGCGCCAGAATGTGACGACTAGGAGCTTTTCACAATAACTTCATTTCACAGTAACTACTTGTGACAAGCTATTATTATTAAAGTTTGGATTAAAATTTAAATTATTATTAGTAGATGAGACTGTGTCAGGACCAATGAATTATAGACATACTCCTAATGGAGCTACTTCTTTTAATGGCTTTATTTCCAACCACATGAGATTTAATTGTGGATCAGTAACTTGTCATCCAGTCCTGATGCCTGTATAGTGTTAATTTGTTTTCCCGCTAATGGATTTTCTTCCCTCTATACAGACAAAATATGACTTTACTTCCTGTATGGGTGTGATGTTGGTGTCTGCGGTTGTGCTCTTTTTCTTCGGAATTCTGTGCATTTTCATCCAGAACCGGATTCTCCAGATTGTGTATGCTTCGGTTGGTGCACTGATCTTCACAGTGGTAAGTGCGAATGCTTCCTTAAAGTTTCATCAGACTAATAAATGATCATGCTTCCCCCTAAATCATTTCAAAACTTTAGAAATGTAGTTAGTTGCACCTTTCCAACACAGTCGCAAGTTCTGTGGATTTACCTTTCAAAGGATCAAAGTCTTGCCTGTTGATAAGAATGTTGACCAAATTTTAGATTTACTTAATTGATTGAAGAGTCTGGAATGCACATGCACTGTAAGCTGCCCTTTTTTCTGTATCATGACCTAAAGTGATATGATACTGGTTCACACTAATCTACCGTAGCGAGTGCGGAAAAAAAGGAATTTACATTGTGTTATTTACAAATTGTATGTCCAAAAATGCATTACAGCAAATGAAATACTTTGAGTGTTATCATGGTTGGAATGAAGGTAGTGCAGTAGCCAATTAACATAGTGTGACAGTGACCACGTAATTCATTTACAGTGGTGCTGATTGAGGGATAATTATTAGGCAGAACACCCAGGAAAAGGAAATAATGTAATGGGATGTTTTTCATCCACCGGAGAGGGTTCTGTTTAAGTGTCATCTGAAAGACGGCACCTCTGACATGGCGAGTCGTATAACAGCACTGTTGCTTCACAGAGCCATGGACCCGGGTTCAATTCCCACTTGGGTCACTGTCTGTGCGGAATCTGCTCGTTCTCCCCGTGTCTACGTGGGTTTCCTCTGGGTGCTTCGGTTTCATTCTCCCTCAATGTACCTGAACAGTTGCCGGAGTGTGCCAACTAGGGACTTTTCACAGTAACTTCATTGCAGTGTAGTGTAAGCCTACTTGTGACACTAATAAAGATTATTATTATTATAGTTCCAACATAATGGAGGCCATGATGTCTGTGTCAACTCTGCAATAATAACTCGGCTAGTTTCACTCCCCTGCTCATTCCTCTATCGCCTCCTGCAGATATTTTTCTGTTTTGATGCTTATTCAATTCTCATTTGAAAGCCATGAATTTGCCTCCACAAAACACTTTGAGATATTGAATCCAGATCCTAATCACTCACTTGGTGTCGCAATTAATTCTTTGTCAGTTTAGATTTTGTATTCATGGCTAGAATTTTGCGTTGCTGAGGAAAGCGCATGCCCAACCCAAAGCACGAGAAGATGTTGGGCACATATCCAGACATCATCACGCCCTTGCATTATTCGGTCAGGGTGCAAACGTGAGAGGTGGAAGTGCGGCAACTGACACGAGAAGTGAATTTAATGTTGCCTGTCGCCTTTATGATTGGCGGGCCAAATTGGCTCGGTAGCCTTTGCGTTTTAGCTGCAGCCTCAATCCAGGATGGGATATGGGTGGCACGGTAGCACAGTGGTTAACACTGTTGCCTCACAGCTGCAGGGTCCCAGGTTCGATTCCCGGCTTGGGTCACTGTGCAGTGTCTGCACGCTCTCCTTGTGTCTGTGGGTTTCCTCCGGGTGCTCCGCTTTCCTCCCACAGCTCAAAGATGTGCAGGTTAGGTGGATTGGCCATGTTAAATTGCCCTTAGTGTCCAAAAAGGTTAATTGGCGTTACTGGGTTATGTGATGGAGGCGTGGGCTTTCCAAGGGCCGGTGCAGACTTAGTTTTTCCACTGATATATTTTATAAGTCAGCAGCTCCCTCAGGTAGCTCCGCAGTAGCTACGTCTCCAAGGGAACACGTTGGAAGCGCCAGCCTGTTCGCTCCTCTCCTCAGTTTCCACCCTCTCCAGCAGCTTTCACAAGATTACATTTCACACTGGATGGCCGTTAATTGGCTAGCAAACGTAATATCTTGTTAATAATGCAATCTCGGGAGACGTGGTTTCACATCTGCTTCCGCCCACTCTGACGTCAGATGCATCACAATAAAATTCAAGCCCATGTCTCTGGAGTGCTTCAACCCACAATCTTCTAACTTGAAGGCAAGAACAGTACCACAGAGCTGAGGCAGGCAGCAGCCTTGAAAGAAAGAATAAAAAGTAAATTTCCTGTTTCGATAGACACTCATTCGTGATGATTAGAGGATTTGACCAAGGGGATCCCCGAGAGGGATGCTTGGTGTCAGTGACGTGTAAAGGAAGTGTCCATATCGAGTATTAAAGGCCTGCCTACAATATGTTTAAGAAAATGTTTGACGTTGATTAATTATATTTAAAAGGTCCACTTAAATTTCTGGGTTTGATTCCAGACCTTAAGTGGAATGCTCCATGCACAATAGTCCGAATTTCAGGCTTTATTTTTAAAATGTGGGTTCAAAGTAATATATTTCAATGTTAAAAGATGCACAAAATATTTGCTACAAAAGAAATTCCATAAAAAGTAACCATTTACTTAGCATATCACATGAAGAACTTTACTACAAATATGACATGTGATCTTCTGGAGACTGACCAGATTGGTGGTTATCAAATCTGGGATAAGATAGTAACATAAAGAATAACAGCAGGAGACCATATGGCCTGTCGAGTCTGCTGCACCAATCGGTATGATCATGGCTGACCTTGGGCTTCAACTCCACTTTTCAGCCAATTCCCCATATTCCTTAATTCCCTAAACAACCAAAAGTCTGTCTGTCTCAGTCTTCAATATATTCCGTGATGGTGCATCCACACCCTCTGGGGTAGAGAATTCTAACAATTTACAACCCTTTTGAGTGAAGAGATTTCTCCTCATCTCGGTCCCTTTTCCTGAAACTGTGTTCGCTTGTTCTAGGTTCTCAGCCATGTGAAACAATGTCTCGGTGTCTGTCCAGCTGGACAGTGTATATTGGGAAAATGTGTTCCTGCTTGTAAAAGGATCAAGAACGAGAGGGCACGGATTGAAAGTGATTTGCAAAAGAAGCAAATGTGATGAGAACTTTTGAGTGCTTCGGTCTGAAATGCACTGCCTGGTGGAGGCAGATTCGATCAAAAGGGCATTAGATGATTATGTGTAGGGGAATGGCACTAAGTCATGATGCTCGTTTGGTATAAACACGATGGGTCAAATGGCCTACTTTTATAATTCTGGAATTCTGTCAGGCTCCTTCATAATCATGAATGTTTCAAGGAGACATTCTCCCCAAAACCTCAGACTTGGCTCCTCACTCTGCAACTGGATCCTCGACTTTCTGACCAACAGACCACAATCAGTCAGAATAAACAACAACACATCCTCCACAATAGTCTTCAATACCGGAGCCCCGCAAGGCAGCATACTTAGCCCCCTACTCTACTGTAGCCACACGACTGTGGCAAAATTTGGTTCCAACTCCATCTAAAAGTTTGCTGATGATGCGACCATAGTGGGCCAGATCTCGATTAACGACGAGTCAGAATACAGGAAGGAGATAGACAACCTAGTGGAGTGGTGCAGCGACAACAATCTCTCCCTCAATGCCAGCAAAACTAAAGAGCTGGTCATCGACTTCAGGAAGCAAAGTACTGTACACACCCCTGTCAGCATCAATGGTGCCGAGGTGGAGATGGCTAGCAGTTTCAAATTCCTAGGGCTGCACATCTCCAAAAATCTGTCCTGGTCCACCCACATCGAAGCTACCACCAAGAAAGCACACTTCCTCAGGAAACTGGAAATTCGGCATGTCCACATTATCCCTTACCGACTTTTACAGATGCACCATAGAAAGCATCCTCTCTGGCTGCATCACAGCCTGGTATGGCAACTACTCGGCCCAGTCCATCACACGAACCTGCCTCCCATCCATTGACTCCATCTACACCTCCCGCTACCTGGGAAAGCGGGCAGCATAATTAAAGACCCCTCCCACCTAGTTTACTCACTCTTCCAATTTCTTCCATCGGGCAGGATATACAAAAGTCTGAAAGCACGCGTGAACAGATCAAAAACAGCTTCTTCCCCGCTATTACCAGACTCCTAAACGACCCTCTTATGGACTGACCTGATTAACACTACACCCCTGTTTGCTTCACCAGATGCCGGTGTTTATGTAGTTACATTGTGTACCTTGTGTTGCCCTGTTATGTACTTTCTTTTCTTTTTCTATTCCTGTACATGATCTGTTGAGCTGCTCGCAGAAAATACTTTTCACTGTACCTCGGTACACGTAACAATAAACAAAATCCAAATCCCCATGTTTGTCTGGGTTTCGTCCCCACAACCTAAATGATGTGCAGGGTAGGTGGATTTATCCATGCTAAATTGCCCCATAATTGGAAAAAATGAATTCTAAATTTATTTAAAAGAATTGTAAAATGAATGTTTCATGGAGATCGCCCCTCATTCTTCTAAATTTCAGAGACTATGGGCCCAGTTTACTCAGATTCCAGGGACCAATCTAGTGAACCTTTGCTTTAAGCGAAAGTATATCCTTTCTTAATATGGAGTCAAAAATCCTACACAGTACTCCAGGTGTGGTCTTCACAAAGCGCCGTATATTGTAGCAAGGCGACCGTATGTTTGTACTCGATCCCTTGCAATAAAAAACAACATGCCAATTGTTTTCCTAATTGTTTGCTGTGTTCCTTGTACAAACCCAACCAAGTCTCTTAAACATCATTTCACATCTTTTAAATAATTAAAAACACAGTGAGTCACCTCATACTTGTCCACATCATATTCCATCTGCCACCTTGTTGACAATTCACTTAATCTCTTTGTTGCTCACTTGTATTTTCGCCGAGATTACTCTCTCTTGTAAGTACTAAGAACTATTGTGAAATAAATACACTTGGGATATTCCTCCTTGTCTGTAGCTATCTACTTTCTAGTGCTAACTAATGCCTTTAAAAAAAAGTCTGGTTATTGATACACTTGTCAGTCATGGCATTAGATCAATGGAAAATTATAGAAAACATACTGGGAAAACTAATGAGCTGGCAAGACCTTTCTTATCCACTTTTATATACCATGGGTGACCTTGTGAATGTTTATAGTTAATGATTCTGCAGTACGTCTGTCTGCATGTTGGAAACTAATTGCTACTACAAACTCCTCAACCAATAAATAAACCATATGATTTCATAATTAGTTCCACAGCAAGGCAATGTTTATGGACATGAGCTGAAAAGGTGTCACATCACCTTGACATAACAGCACATGGGTATCAGAAAAACACCATCCGTGTGAAGCTCGGAGAATTGATAGATTGGGAGTACTTCATATATTTTGTAACTGAAAATGTACTGGCCTGGATATAGATCAAAGCAGCCTAGTCCTGTTATTAATTTTTCATTCTAAAATCTAACTTGTTATCTAGAACCACTAGCGTTGGGGATTGGAGATTTTTTTGTAGTTTGCCTTTCCACTGAATTTAGAAAAATTGCAGTCAATTTCTTCCTTGTAGATGTTGTACTGTGATATAACCAGATTCCAGTGATTTTCTACTTTTAAGTTTGAGTAATTTCTTTAAGCCTACCTTTAATTTTATCTCTTAATATTAGCTTCCACTGCATTGTGTCTACTCGGGGATTGCAATGCTCTGTGAAAATAAAAGCAAAAGACTTATTTCTGTGATTTGCGTGTATTCCAATACATGCTTGCTTCCTTCTTTCCTTAGAAGCTCTATTCTACCCTGCTACTAACCATGTTTTACTACTACTAATAATAATCTTTAGTAGTGCCACAAGTAGGCTTACACTGCAGTGAAGTTACTGCACCACACTCCAGTGCCTGTTCAGGTACAGGGAGGGAGAATTCAGAATGTCCAATTCACCTAACAAGCACGTCTTTCAGGACTTGTGGGAGGAAACCGGAGCACCCAGAGGA
This sequence comes from Scyliorhinus canicula, assembly GCF_902713615.1. Classification (NCBI taxonomy): domain Eukaryota; kingdom Metazoa; phylum Chordata; class Chondrichthyes; order Carcharhiniformes; family Scyliorhinidae; genus Scyliorhinus; species Scyliorhinus canicula. The sequence continues at coordinate 224,621,118 of NC_052150.1, forward strand.
AACCCATGCATACACGGGGAGAACGTGCAGACTCCACACAGACAGTGACCCAAGCCGGGAATCCAACTCGGGTCCCTGCCGCTGTGAAGCAACAGTGCTAACCACTGTGCTAATATGCCTATTGAAAACCTTTCTTTTTCCCTTTACTGCAACACTTGCTGGTTTTCTCACACAACGTGTGCGCATGAGAGATAATTCAAATGACACAACGACTGCTTGGAATAATTTTTAAATGTGTCCAGCTGCAAGACTTTGTTCAATGGGAAGGGTTTGGGCAATCATCACTCCCATTTTGAACAAACACCACCTTCAGCTAAAACGTGTATAACTATTCAATAGCCATCCAGTCTGAGGAGTTCAACAGAAAACTTGCATCAGCTAATTTTACAGAATAAAGAATAAATGTTAAAGGCGATGAACTGTCTCATCTAATTATGTGCTTTTAATTCTTCTGCAGTTTTTGGCCATTGACACACAGATGATCCTGGGGAACAAACAGTTGGTTATCAGTCCGGAGGAATACGTTTTTGCAGCACTCAACCTTTATACCGATATTATCAATATCTTTATGTTCCTAATGACCATCATTGGGAGTACCAGAGAGTGAGATGTCAGCAAACAAGGAATAGTGCTCTTAGTACAGCAAAGAACTAACCTGAAGCCATCTTTCCTTTGTTGTGTAGTCTAGGTTAAGGAATATTCCTTTTGACTGATACAGTTGTAATGCCACTCCTGTGAATAAGCATGTTTGCATGGATGGGCAAATGTGAATGTAACAGCTTCACTGTGGCCATCAGTGCATTCACTATCAGTTGCTTCTTGCAGCAGGTTCATCTACACGTTTGATATTCCCTTTTACTTGTATTCTCCAATGAATTTAGAGTTCACCTTTCCAAAGCAGATGATTAATCACAGTTAATTTAAAAATAATTGGAGCTTTCTTTGTGGAGGAGTGAGATTGACACCGCTACAAAACACCACTTGTACACTTTATGAATTGATCTATTTACTTCTAAATTTAAACTAACTGAAGTTGTTTAAATCAACAGAACCAACTAAGTCTGTAAACATACTAAATTCTAGTTCTGCATCTGTTTTATCTCAAGTGAACTTGAATCGTGCACATGGTTTGCAAACCAGTGAAATTAAATTGATCTAAATGTGTAAGAATTGTGAATTCCACTATAACTTGTCACAAAAGCTTGTAGCTTTTAATGTACCAATCATGTTGACCAATACAGCCATACAATAAACATTTGAAAATAGACTGTAAAATTGGAGGAGGCATATTGGGGAAGTGGGCTAAGGAGAAGAAGCCACGGTTGTTTTGAATAATTATGTCTGTATTGTGTTTCAATCCAGTAGTTAAAGTGAGTTCTTGGGGAACTAATTTAATAAAAAGGCAGGAAAACCAGCCATTATTCTTGAATGAAGGCAACACTTGCAGTTACTAATTTTAAGGATAAAGAACTGGTATTTTTCAATGAGAAGCACGTTATTGTGCAGAGGAAACAGCAGGTTGGAATTCAACCCAAGTGAAGCGAAATCCCCCAGTGATTTATTTCTGTGTTGATTTGTGAATTAAATTGGCTATTTGGCTGGCTGCCTTTGCAGTGTGTTCTGTGAGTAGAATCTGTATTGATGAGGAAAGTACCTAGAGTTGCTTAGGTGACATTGTAACTTGCTGAGAATTTCATTGCATTTTTAACCCTTGATGAATTTATGACGCACGCACATATGAAGAAATTTGTGGTATGATGCTTTCCCTTCATTGTAGTATTTATTAGGCATATCGGATTAAAGAGCAGGTGTTTGGAGTGCATATTACAGGTACCCTTATTTCTGAATGTTTTCCAGCTTTTAGCTTGCTCAACTTGGGAACCTAACATTTATTAGATTATTTAAAATATTTTAGGTAGTCTTTTAGTGTAGTTGTCCATAAAAAGGTTTCATTATCCAACGTTTAAGACCTCAGATCCAACTTTGTCCAGTCCTTTCTCCATTTATGAATCAAGTTTGAACCATCAGAAACCGCCAAAGAAATGAGGCTTTGCTAATCATATTTGGGGTCGGTGGAACAAGAAGGGGAACTCTGCATAGGACAACAAATGTTAATATTTTGTGATGTAAGTAACTCCTTCAGTGAAATTTATTGTATAGAATTAACTAATGTACATTTTTGTATCCACTGTAACTGCATTAGTGCGATGAGTCATGGGACCATGCATCAGGAATGACTTCATTTGAACGATAAGGTTTGCATGTACATAGGTGGCAGAATTATGTAAACGCTTTAAGAAGCATGAGTTAATCAAAGGTGTGATTTGCTTAAAATTAAGTGCTGTGAAGGAGGCTGGTCCAAACAATTCTCATGTCAAGAAAATAGTTTACTTCATTATCAAATAAAAGTATAGTGTGTTTAAATTTCAAATATTTTGACTGTGAACCCAAAACTTGTACAGCTGTTCAAAAATGCATGAGTAAAACTAATTTTTGATGTAATGGTGTTTTGAGTACTTGACAGGTTGAGTTTCAGATATTTCTCATTTTCATTCTAGGTATTTATTTCTAATATGCAGTATAATCCATTTATAGCAACTTACAAGAAGCAGTTTGATCTCGATGGGGGTGTAAGCTAAGGTCAAGGATGTATACTGTGGTTTTAATTTTGAGAGCTGCAAGAATAATTTGCATTCCTCTTGGTATTTTATCTTGACACGAAAAAACAAAAATCCTACCTCTGGGCAAATGTTTTTCGTTCGGAAATTTTTTTTATTTTTGAAAATGAGCATTAAAAAAAACTATGTTTTTTTTACATAGTTGGCTCATCAATTTATATGTCTGGCTTGAAGACTCGCTAATATTTTCTTTTTTTGTAATTTGAGTACCCAATTCTTTTTTTCCCAATTAAGAGGCAATTTAGCATGGCCAACCCACCGACCCTGCACATTTTGTTGAGTTGTGGGGGTGAGACCCACGCAGGCATGGGGAGAATGTGCAAACTCCACACGGACACTGACCCGGGGCCGGGATCGAACCCAGGTCTTCGGCCGTGAGGCAGCAGTGCTAACCACTGCGCTGCCCTACTTGCTAATATTTTCAAGCTACCATTTTGATATTAGCTTGCACTGCACTCTTCTTGCTGTGGTTTATGTCCTTCACCATAACAGTGCTGAAAAATACAATAAATTGCACTATCATTCATTAAACGCTATGGGCCAAATTAGGCACAGCCCTTTTTTAAATATAATTTTTTCAGGAGAAACAGACCAGTTTGAAATTCAAGAAGAGGAGCAAAGGAAATTTAGCCCATTGAGCCACTGTGCATTGCTGACTAACTAGTAGGACAAGTAAATGACTGTTGACTAACATCAAATTAACCCCTGACCAAATTAAAATTGTATTTGTCTGGTAATTTTTATCCCAAATAATATTGCTCTGCTATCCTAATTTAGTCTCAATTTGTGAACTTCTATAGATATACATTTTCTGAAGGACAACTAGGGCTCAGGCAGTGACACCCAGTTACCATGAATGAAAAAATTGAAAAATGCCGAAGTACTGCTAGAGTTAGTGTGATTATAATCTTGCCCATCATTCTTTCTTTACTGCGGAATTGGAATTATGCATTTGACGTGTTGAACAGCCTGGTAATTTCAACTCGGTGAGGCCATGTTAATATGGGAATCCAACAATCTCTTGTTTAAGGTATTGTTGATACTCTCATACAACAAAACCTAGTTTTCAGGGATAGTGGGTTCCTTTCACTTCCGAGTCCTGGCTCCAGTTCCCCCTGGAAGAATGGGGTGTCTGCCTCGCCTCCACTTTTTTTTTGTGAAATCTTAGCCAAGTTCCAAGTGACGTTCTGGCAATCTCACTCCAGCTACAAAGATGTTTGCAGGAGTGAAGGAAAATATAACATGACTATGGCAAAAGCTTGTCTTTCTAGGTTTGGGATGAGAGTCGCATTATTGAGAGGGGGAGCTTTTCTCTGCCAGTGTCCAGCTTCACTTTATTTGGTTGTATATAATGTTGACATTCACTATCTGGTGTGTCCTTTCAGGTTACCTTAAAACGGCTGTACAAAGAAATTAACAAAACCTGTTCCAAATAAATTTGCAATTATAAATGAAGTTTTGAATATGATTTGCAAGATTCTTAATTTCTGAACCTGTCCATTCTGGAGGTCTCTTTGCATAAGACAGGATTTTCCAGCCTATTCCGATGGTGCCTCTCCCCCCCCCCCCCCCCCCCAAGCCACGGCGGGTTCCTGGCGGCAAGATAGGCGCACCATACAAAATGCCGTAAACTTCGATGGGGACCAGAATAGTGAGGTGCCTCCAACACCGGAAAACATGCGTCTTTGCAAAACGTTGGAAAGCATTTCAAATGCTTTGAGCAATTCCAGCAACATATGAATTTTCACCTTCATCAAACTGATTACTTTTACTGTACTTGGTTTAATCCAGATTGGCTGCTAATTTGATCGCTAATTTGTTACCCCAAATTGTTTTTGCCTGACTTTTAAATCTGTTTAATGCTGCCTTTGGAATTCTTTAAAAATAGCTTGTTAAAAACATAATGTGGAGATGCCGGCATTGGACTGGTGTGAGCACAGTAAGAAGTCTTACAACACCAGGTTAAAATTCAACAGCTTTGTTTCAAATCATTAGCATTCGGAGCACTGCTCCTTTCTCAGGTGAATTAACCTGAAGAAGGAGCAGTGTTCCAAAAGCTAGTGATTTGAAACAAACCTGTTGTTCTTTAACCTGGTGTTGTAAGACTTCTTACTGTTAAAAACAGTTTAAGATTTCGTAAAGTTTCTTCTGGAATAAACATGGCAATGTTCGAATGCTTTTTTTTCTGGAGCACCTATTTCTATCATGTTCCCATTTAGATTGTTGAGTCAGTGTGAATTTTGATGTGTTCTCAGGTTGATACAAGCTTTGCACCAAGGGAAGAAGTTGACTATATTATCCCCTTATGCATTAAGTTGTCTATAATGATCATCAAATCCATTGAACCATTCAGTTTTCTAAATTTCATATTTACCATTAACATATTAAATGCTGATCTGACAACTCAAATGTGGTTGTTAGAGGTCTGTAGTTACATGCACTTTTGACTTCAGATGTGTTCTGTATTGCTATGTTAACTGATGCACCTTTGCAGTAATTAAACACATATTTAAATAAAGTTTTCATGCACTGTAGCAGTTTCATCCTTTGAAAATTACAGGTTCTGAACCATCTGTTGAAGTCTCCATTTTTGGGTTTTGCAGTTAGTTTTGAGCAATGCTGATTTTGCCAAGCGAAACTGAACCGTATAATTGCAGTTCATTAAAATTTGTAGTCTTCTGTTGAAAATGTTACTTTTCTGTAGTTATTAATTCACCTATTAAGCTACTTCATGATTTTCTTATATCTGAAAAGAAAACTTAGCAAAGACCAAACTAAGTACTGTTGTATTCTCCAGATTCAGCACCAGGCATACCTAAAAATGAGGTACTAACCTGGTGAAGCTGCAACACAGAACTGACTACATATATGTAAGGCAGCAGAAGCATATGCAATAGATGAAACTAGGCTTCCGGTGTGGACCATGGAGTAAGTGGTCACACACAAGGCAGCTCCTGCCCAAGGTTACAGAAAAGAGCTCTTTTTTAATCAATACGGGGTGGAATTTTGATGAAAAGACGTAGGTGAATGTTGGAGGAGTACTTTCCCCCAGGAATGGCATGTCTCTTGGTTACCAGACACGGCAGAAACGGTGAAAGATTTGGCTGGAGCTGCAGTAAAGACAAAAGCCTCTTCCAGCGTGCAGGTGGGGGAAGGGTGAGCTTAAAGGCTTCAAACTGACTGAGGGCCTTTATTATAGCTGAATTCTAGCAGCAGAGGGAACAACTGTGAAAAGATCTCGCCAAGGCCATTGAAGAAGCGGTGACGAGACTTCTGATGGCGACCATGGAGGAGTAGGTCGCGCATTTGGCAGCTCCCGTCTGGAACCGACTCGGACATTTTTCAGGAATTTCCACGGAGTTTTTGGGGCAGATTGGTGAAGCGAACACTGACAAATGGATTCCCTCTCTGTTGTATGGATATCTGGACCAGGAGCGGCCGGGTGAAGCGTTTAAGTCCCAGCAGATAGAAGTGTGCGGAGCGAGCGCCGAGGTACGGCATGGCGGCCGGTATAGACCAGGGTCCATGGGCGTAGTGGGCATAGGAGCAACAGGAGTTCCTTAGGGGCTGCTTTGCTGATCTTAAAAAGGACATGCTGGCCCCAATGAAGGCATCAATAGACCAAATGATCGCAACTCAAGCAACACAAGGGAAAACGATTAAGGAGATGGAGAAAAAGCTATCTGACCATGAAGACGATTTGGTTGTATTGGTCCTTAAGGTGGAGGCGCAGGATGACCTCCATAAGAACTAGGAGCAGGAGTAGGCCATCTGGCCCCTCGAGCCTGCCCCGCCATTCAATGAGATCATGGCTGATCTTTTGTGGACTCAGCTCCACTTTCCGAAAGCCCGAACACCATAACCCTTAATCCCTTTATTCTTCAAAAAACTATCTATCTTTATCTTAAAAACATTTAATGAAGGAGCCTCTACTGCTTCACTGGGCAAGGAATTTCATAGATCCACAACCCTTTGGGTGAAGAAGTTCCTCCTAAACTATGTCCTAAATCTACTTCCCCTTATTTTGTGGCTATGCCCCCTAGTTCTGCTTTCACCCGCCAGTGGAAACAACCTGCCCGCATCTATCGTATCTATTCCCTTCATAATTTAATGTTTCTATAAGATCCCCCCTCATCCGTCTAAATTCAAACGAGTACATTCCCAGTCTACTCAACCTCTGCTCGTAATCCAACCCCTTCAGCTCTGGGATTAACCTAGTGAATCTCCTCTGCACACCCTCTAGTGCCAGTACGTCCTTTCTCAAGTAAGGAGACCAAAACTGAACACAATACTCGAGGAGTGGCCTCACTAACACTTATACAATTGCAGCATAACCTCCCTAGTCTTAAACTCCATCCCTCTCGCAATGAAGGACAAAATTCCATTTGCCTTCTTAATCACCTGTTGCACCTGTAAACCAACTTTTTGCGACCCATGCACTAGCACACCCAGGTCTCTCTGCACAGCAGCATGTTTTAATATTTTATAATTTAAATAATCCCGTTTGCTGTTATTCCTACCAAAATGGATAACCTCACATTTGTCAACATTGTATTCCATCTGCCAGGCCCTAGCCCATTCACTTAACCTATCCAAATCCCTCTGCAGACTTCCAGTATCGTCTGCACTTTTCGCTTTACCACTCATCTTAGTGTCGTCTGCAAACTTGGACACATTGCCCTTGGTTCCCAACTCGAAATCATCTATGTAAATTGTGAACAATTATGGGCCCAACACTGATCCCTGAGGGATACCACTAGCTACTGATTGCCAACCAGAGAAACACCCATTAATCCCCACTCTTTGCTTTCTATTAATTAACCAATCCTCTATCCATTCTACTACTTTACCCTTAATGCCATGCATCTTTATCTTATGCAGCGACCGTTTGTGTGGCACCTTGTCAAAGGCTTTCTGGAAATCTAGATATACCACATCCATTGGCTCCCCGTTATCTACTGCACTGGTAATGTCCTCAAAAAATTCCACTAAATTAGTTAGGCACGACCTGCCCTTTATGAACCCATGCTGCGTCTGCCCAATGGGACAATTTCTATCCAGATGTCTTGCTATTTCTTCCTTTAGGATAGATTCTAGCATCTTCCCTACTACTGAAGATAAGCTCACTGGCCTATAATTACCCGCTCTCTGCCTACCTCCTTTTTTTAATCAGTGGTGTTACGTTTGCTAATTTCCAATCCACCGGGACCACCCCAGAGTCTAGTGAATTTTGGTAAATTATCACTACTGCATTTGCAATTTCCCTTGCCATCTCTTTTAGCACTCTGGGATGCATTCCATCAGGGCCAGGAGACTTGTCTACCTTTAGCCCCATTTGCTTGCCCATCACTACCTCCTTAGTGATAACAATCCTCTCAAGGTCCTCACCTGTCATAGCCTAATTTCTATCAGTCACTGGCATGTTATTTGTGTCTTCCACTGTGAAGACCGACCCAAAAACCCTGTTCAGTTCCTCAGCCATTTCCTCATCTCCCATTATTAAAACTCCCTTCTCATCCTCTAAAGGACCAATATTTACCTTAGATACTCTTTTTTCTTTTATATGAGAGGCTGGAGGACCGAGAAAACAGGTTCAGGAAACAGAACTTGAGAATTGTGGGTCTCCCCGAAAGTGTGGAGGAGTCGGATGCGGGAGCATTTGTGTCCAAGGTTCTGTAGACACTGATAGGGAAGGGGGTATTCTCTCGACCCCCGGAGCTGCACAGAGCCCTTGCAAGGAAGCCCAAGGCAAATGAACCGCCGAGGGCCATGTTGGTGAGATTTCATCGCTTCTCGGACAAGGAACTTGTCTTTCGGTGGGCAAAAAGAGAATGGAGCAGCAGGTGGGAAAACAGCGTGATTCGCACCTGGGTGCGAATCTGGCCAAGAGGCGTGCTGGATTCAACCGGGTGAAGGTGAATTCGTCAAACAAGAAAACCTGGACTCGAATTAAAGGACAGTTAAGCTTTGGTGGAATGCGGCGGTGGGGCTGGGTAACTCGGTGTCGTTTCTAATATAAGATTGTATGCAATGTTGGGTGCGTGTAAGGGCTGTGGTGGTGGCTGGAGGGTGCAGTGTTCTCAGAAAAGTTGAGATACGGAGAGGGGAGGGGGCCCTGTACTTAGTGCGAATTTTCGGGTAATTGGAGCATTGGCTCAACCAGTGTCTCCTCACGGGGCAATGTTAGTGTCGTCTGTTTATTTTTTGTTTCATATTACTATTTACTCATGGGCTGGAGAGGTAGTTTAATTGATTTATTCATGTGGGGAGAGGGGTCTGGACAATGAGGTGACAGTCTGATCTGGGCTAGCTGACTCGGGAGCGTAGTGGGGGGTGAGCAAGTGCCCAGCTGGTGCTTGGTGGGGGGTTTTGGGTCGTGGGGCTGTTGGGGAGGGGGGATGCTGCTTTGCTGACAGAGGAGGCATCAATTTCGGGGTACCAATTGAGGGTTGGAGGTGGCGGCTCTCTGTGGGGGCGCTCGAGGTTGGCCAAGAAAGGGCGATGGCTAGTTAGCAGGGGGGGTGGTTAGCCCCCCGTCCAGGCTGATCACGTGGAATGTGAGCGGTTTGAATAGGCCGGTCAAAAGAGCGTGCGTGTTCGGGCATCTAAAGGGATTAAAGGCAGACGTAGCAATGCTTCAGGAGACACATTTAAAGCTCGCAGATCACGTGAGATTGAGAAAGGGATTTGTAGCCAGGTGTTCCATTCAGGGCTGGATTCGAAGACCAGTGGGGTAGCAATTCTGATCCGTAAGGGTGTGAAATTCGAGGCTGGGAGAATTGTGGCAGATAAGGGGGGCAGGTATATAATGGTGAGTGGAAAGTGGGAGGGGGTCCGGGTGGTGTTTGTGAACGTCTATGCTCCGAATTGGGATGATATGGAATTTATGAGACGCATGCTTGGCAAAATTCCAGATTTAGAGTCACACCACCTGACCATGGGGGGAGACTTTAACGCAGTCATTGACCCCAAGCTGGACCGGTCGAAGTCCAGGACAGGGAAGCGACAGGCAGTGGCTAAGGAACTGAAGGGTTTTATGGAGCAGATGGGTAGGTGGGGGGGGGGGGGGGGGGGTGGAGGATCCCTGGAGGTTCGCACAGCTGAGAGTGAAGGAATTCTCTTTTTTTTCTGCCACGTTCATAAGGTTTATTCCCACATAGACTTCTTTGTCTTGAGCAGGGTGTTAATCCCAAAGGTGGCGGGGACAGAATACTCAGCAATCACAGTCTCTGACCATGCCCCGCACTGGGTGGGCCTGCGGCTTAGTGAGGAGAGAGGGCAGCGCCCACTCTGGAGACTGGATGTGGGGCTGCTGGCGGACGAAGAGGTTGGCAGGTGGATTAGCAGGAACATCCAGGACTACCTGGAAACAAACGATACGGGTGAGGTAGCAGCGGTCTGGGAGGCTCTGAAGGCAGTTGTCAGAGGGGAACTCATCTCAATTCGATCTCGTAGGGAAAAGAGAGAAAGAGCCGAGAGGGAGACACTGGAGGAGGAGATACTCCGAGTGGACAGGAGATACCCGGAGGCCCCCGAGGCGGGGCTACTGAGGGAGCGGCGGAGTCTGCAGGCGGAGAAAGCAAGTAGAATGCTAACACACCAACTGGAAAGAGGGAGGCAGCCAGGGAAATCGGCAGAGTAAAGATTAAGGAGGGTAACACGGCCTTGGATCCAGTGGGGGTGAACAGAGTCTTTAAGGAATTCGATAGAAAACTATACGAGTCGGAGCCCCCGACGGGAGCCCCTGACGGGAGCGGAAGGGGTGAGGCAATTTTTGGACCAGTTGAGGTTTCCAAAGGTGGAAGAGGACTTGGTGAGGGGCTGGGGGCCCCGATTGAATTGGAGGAGATTGTCAAGGGTGTAGAGGGCATGCAATTGTGGAGAGCCCCGGGAACGGACGGTTACCAGGTAGAATTCTATAAGAAATTTTCGGAAATATTGAGCCCACTCCTGATGAGGACCTTGAATGGGGCTAGAGAGAAAGGACCCTCCCCCTAACAATGTCACAGGCTTTGATCTCACTCATTCTTAAACGAGGGAAGGACCTGGAACATTGTGGGTCATACAGGCCGATTTCACTTTTAAACGTGGATGCCAAATTGCAAGCTAAGGTTCGGGCCATAAGAATTGAGGATTGCGTCCCAGTGGTGATAGAGGAAGACCAGACTGGGTTTGTTAAAGGCAGACAACTCAATACCAATGTCCGGAGACTTTTGAATATTATTATGATGCCCTCAGAGGGAGGGGAGGCGGAGGTGATAACAGCGATGGACGAAGAGAAAGTATTTGACCGGGTGGAGTGGGAGTACCTGTGGGAAACGCTGGGGAGGTTCGGGTTTGGTGAGGGCTTTATTGGCTGGGTGAAATTGCTGTACCAGGCGCCTGTAGCAAGTGTATGTACAAACCGGCTGAGGTCGGGGTACTTCGAGCTTCACCGGGGAACGAGGCAGGGGTGTCCGCTCTCCCCGTTACTATTTGCCCTAGCTATAGAACCACTAGCTATGGCGCTGAGAGCCTCGAGGAACTGGCGGGGACTGGTTCGGGGGGAGGTGGAACATCGGGTCTCTCTATATGCAGATGATTTTCTCCTGTACATTTCGGATCCTGTGGAGGGGATGGGGGAGGTTCTGCGGATCCTGAGGAACTTTGGTAGATTTTCAGCGTAGAAAACTGAACATGGAAAAGAGCGAGTTGTTTGTGATCTAGGCCAAGGGGCAGGAGGAGAGACTGAAAGAGCTGCTGCTCAGGATGGTCAAGAAAAGTTTTTGTTACCTGGGTATACAGGTGGCCAGGACATGGGATGCCCTGCACAGGCTCATCCTGACCCGGTTGGTGGAGCAAATGGAAGGGGACTTTAAAAGGTGGGACATTCTCCTGCTGTCACTGGCAGGGAGGATGCAGACCGTGAGAATGACTGTCCTCCCCAGATTTTTGTTTGTCTTTCAATGCCTCCCGATGTTCATCCCTAAGCAGGTGAGTAGGGTCATTACGGGCTTTGTGTGGGTGAATAAGACCCCGCGCGTAAGGAGATCGCTGTTGGAGCGCAGTGGGGGCGGTCGTGCTGCCGAACTTTTGCAAGTACTACTGTGCGGCCAATATAGCTATGATTAGGAAGTGGGCGATGGGGGTGGGTGGGGGGGGGGGGGCGCGTGGGAGCGATGGGGGGTGGGGGGGGCGTGGGAGCAGCTGGAGGTGGCGTAATGTAAAGGTACTAGTCTGGGAGCTTTGATAACGGCTCCTTTGCCGTTCTCACTGACCCGTTACTCCACAAGTCTGGTGGTGGTGGCAGCACTGCGGTGGTGGTGGTAGCACTGCGGATCTGGGGACAGTGGAGTAGGTACAAGAGGATGGAGGGAGTGTCGGTCTGGACCCCGATGTGCAACAATCACAGGTTTGTCCCGGGTAGGATAGATGGTGGGTTCCAGATCTGGCAGAGGGCAGGCATCAGAAGGATGGGAGATCTGTTCATAGATGGAAGCTTTCCCAGTTTGAAGGCGCTAGGGACAAATTTAATCTGCCGGCGGGAAACGCCTTTAAATATCTGCAAGTACGAGCCTTCCTGAAAAAACGGATAGTGGCCTTTCCGACGCTGCCGCCACTGAGGATACAGGACAGGGTAGTCTCCGGCACCTGGGTGGGGGAGTGGAGGGTGTCAGATATCTACCAGGAACTACAGGAGGTGGAGGAAACCCCGGTGGAGGAGCTCAAGGGCAAGTGGGAGGAGGATCTAGGTGAGGAGTTGGAAGCGGGTCTGTGGGCAGAGGTCCTGGGCAGGGTTAATTCCTCCTCATCATGTGCCAGGCTCAGTCTAATTCAATTTAAGGTGGTCCACTGGGCACACATGTCGGCAGCGAGAATGAGCAAGTTTTTTGGGGTAGAAGACAGTTGTATGAGGTGCAAGGGCAGCCCTGCAAACCATGTCCACATGTTTTGGGCATGCCAGGAGCTTGGAGTATTCTGGCAAGGGTTCGCGAGGGCAATGTCCAAGGTGCTTAACATACGGGTGGTGCCGAGTCCAGAGATGCCGATCTTTGGAGTGGCAGAAGACCAGGGGGCGAAAGTGGCCGACGTCTTGGCCTTTTCCTCCCTAGAAGCCCGGAGACTGATTTTATTAATGTGTAGAGACTTGGGTTACCAACATGGCTGGGTTTCTCAGACTCGAGAAAATAAAGTTTGCCTTAAGAGGGTCTATGCTAGGGTTCTCTGAGATGGCAGCCGTTCATCGACTTTCTCGGGGAAAATTAAATGTCAGCAGCAGCAGTAATCCGTAGGGGGGGAAGGGGTGTGGGGGGGAGGGGTGGTGGGGGTGGGGAGGGTGGGGGGTGGTGAGTGCTTCATTGGGATGGTGTGGGAAGACTGGGTTGTGTGGGGTAATGCTATTTAATGGTTATTGTATATTCTCTTTTTGCACTATGTTAATGTTCACTCTAGTTTGTTGTTATTATGGTTAGTACTGTTTTATTATGAACAATTCTGCAAAACCTTAAAAAAAATACTTTTAAAAAAAAATAGATGAAACTAAACAATCATACAACGGATCGGATCTAAGCTCTTTCTACACAACAATACTGACAAGTGATGGGCAATCAAACAACTGCTTGGAGGAGGAAGCTCCAAAAACATCCCTTCCAGTGTCTTAGCTGATCCAGGATGGAATGTTGAACTAAGATAAAATGCGTGTTAAAAGGCAGCACTTTAGTACAGTTGCTTCACAGCTCCAGGGTCCCAGGTTCGATTCCAGCTTGGATTACTTTCTGTGTGAAGTCTGCACATCCTCGCCTTGTCTGCATGGGTTTCCTCCCACAGTCTAAAGATGTGCAGGTTAGGTGGATTGGTCATGCTGAATTGCCCTTAGTGTCCAAAAAAGGTTAGGTGGAGTTACTGCGATAGGGTGGAGGTGTGGGCTTAATTAGGGTGCCCTTTGTAAGGGCCGGTGCAGACCCAATGGGCCGAATGGCCGCCTCCTGCACTGAAAATTCTATTTCTCCCAATTCAACATTTGAACGACCAAAGCCATTGGGTGTGAAATGGTGTCCTTGTTGCACTCGCGCGCAAGTATAATGAGGCTGATGACTAGTGAGAGACGCCAAAAATTGGATCTGCGCCAGTGATGCAACCGGCCCGCTCCCCTAGGTGAAATCTGGATCTCGCCGTAGTGTGGCGAGAAACCAATTATCACCACTTAAGCCCCATTTCCTTAACCATCAACGAGAGCGACCCCCATATCCACCTGGGCCATCATGTTGGGTGGAAGCAATCATTCACAGTGGCTCCACGCCAACCTCTGGATCCCAACCCTATTCTGGAGCAACCCTTGTCGCTGCCTGTCTGCGCCATTGATCATCCATAACCCCCCACTGACTGCCGAAGGACTGTGGCTGCACGGCTGAAGGCTATCGGTAATAGGGAACTGGCAATCGTAGTTAAGTGCCAAATGGATTCCTGTGGGTGGCAGGCCATGTAGCATGTGGGAGTCATTGTCTATCACTCCAATCGCACCTTGATGCCTGGACACTGAGGCAACACCACACACACACAGCAGCCAACATCCGAATACCCAGGGGATGGGACACGACCCACGGCCAGAGGGTGGGTGGGTGCCTGGAGAGATGGGTAAAGGGTCCAGGGGCCAGCCCGCATTGAGGAGGAAAGTGACAGAGGCATCACAATGTTTCTGCAAAACGTTTAATGTGCCGTACAATACTATTCTGACAGTCCTCCCCCCCCCCCCCCCCCCCCCCCCCCCCCCACTGCTTTCAGTGATGCTAACGTGCCTGGTTCTCCAACTATATCTTTGTATTTCCCCAGAATGCTCTTCTGAGATGGAGGCAGCCAGCTATTACCTCCTACTGTGGCCGTTGATGCCCCTGGTGGGCGTTCTCTGGGGCCGGAGAGCCCCAGCTCACTTGGCGGCACATGCACAGCCACGTCACCCTGTCCCGTGTGCTGCATGTGAGACTCTGCCTCATCAGAGGGGTGGAACTCCGAGGAACTGATGGCCTCCATCACCATTCCTTGGGACGGGTCCGGGTTGGCACCCAGTGCCCCCCCCCCCTCCTGATCGGTGCCCTTATGGCATTGGGGTTCACATTAGGACGGAGGAGTAGCTGGTTCAAGTCCCGACTGTCCCGACATTGTCTGGCTCTGCCCGCCCTGACAGTTCCCCATGGTCCGCACCATTGTGTCCACGCCTTCGCCGATTCCCCTGACTGGCACATCCTCTGCAGTGCTTCAGCCATGCCCATCTGAGAGTGGGACATGTCCCCCAAATCTTCACCAAGGTTAGCCTGGTACTGGGTGGCAACCCCAGCGAGGCATACATATTGCCGAAACCTTCAGCCATGGCCGTCACTGACTGTGCGAAGCCTTGGACACCTTCACTCATGGTGCCAATGTCGTACACCAGCCTCTCCACTGTGTCTCCACCCTTGCAGTGTTTGCCTCGGTGCCACTCATTGCTGATGCCATCTCCTGGAGCCTCTGGGACTCCTCCAGGTGGCTATGGATCTGCTGGAGTGATGCTGACACCTCCCTCTGAATGTCCCGGCCACTCCCTATCGTCTCCATCAGCTCAGGTTAACCCACTTCCAGAGGCTCAGCATTAGGTTGTGACCCAGCCGGTTCCTGGGATCCAGCAGACCTCCCAACTGCTGTCTCACCTGGGGATTCCTTACTCCTCCTCATGTGCATCATCAGCAGTGTGATGCTCACCAGATTGTGCCCCAGAAGTCTGCCCACTAACATGTCCCACCGAGGAGCGGCATCCACGCTGGTAGAGGGTGGGGCTGACAGCTGTGCTGCGACCACAGTGGCTTCCTCTGAGCTCTCCTCCGAGGTGGTCTCCACCGAGTTAGGAAAAGATGCCACCTGGATGGGCTAGCGCCATCGGCTGGAGGACCTACACGAGAATGGAAATATGATTAGTGGGAGGGATGGTCAGTCAGTAAGGCAATCACTACTCGCGTTTCACGGGTTCTCTGGGCGGATCTCCTCATCGCTGTGGCGTCCACCAGCCTCTGTTTTGGTGACTGCCTTGTCCTCGACAACACCAGTCGCCTCCAGGACGCGCTCCTCTTAGGAGGTGAGGATTCTCAAGTCTGGCACCTTACCACCAGTCTGGGCCCTTTCCCGATGATTGTAGGAGAGCTTTTCTTGCGGAGACACAAAGAGGGCATAATTAGCCACACGCATGGTTCTGTGGTGGAAGAGGTGTGAAGACTGGTTTGGGGGTGTGGGCATCACTTGTAGAATTGGGGGTAGATGCTCCCTTGTGGGTGGGGGGTGGGGGGGGTCCTTTGGGGTCTACTCACCCGTGTTGCCCGGTGTAGGTTGTTGCCTTCCTCCTGCATTCTGGCCAGTCGTCTTGGTCATACTGTTGGAGGTGACTGCTGTGCCACCTCGTCCCAGGTAGCACTGTTGCTCACCTCCTGGGGGAACAGGACATCTCTCCTGGTTTCCACTGATGTTCCATTTGTCAATGTATTCTGTCGATTATTCTTTTGTCTACTGTGTACGTTCCCTTGGCCACAGAAAGGTGCCGATTAGCACTCCTTTTGAAAAGCGTGAACGTGGCGAAAGAGCTTATGTGGGGAGCCAAGGTGAGGAACCGTCTTTGCTCACAGGCAAAGAGCCTCGGTGTGCTGAGATTGCCACTCCAGTGCTCAGCAAGGGGTGGGGGACCCTCCACAGGGGTAGGCTGCCGTGAAGGGTGAAAGGTGGGGCAAATCACTCCATCAATAATACACGACGAGTTGATAAAGTTAACTCAGGCTTCAATACATGAAACAGCAAGCCTCCGGCCTCTGGACCCGAACTGGGGCCGGAGGCAGAGACTTGCCACTTTTATACAGAAGCCCTGAGGGGGAGGGGGGGGGGGGGGGGGGGGGGGGGGGGGGGGAGCCACAGGCGGAGCCAACCTGGCCAACCCCAGGCATGTATGATACAGTACAGTCCAGACAATACAATCACGTAGTTTACCACTTTCACCCCCTGTTTTTAAAAGAAAAGGTCTGGTGGGGGTGAAGTTGTCTTTAAGGTCCAGTCTGTCAGGGACCTTGACCTTCCGCCGTGATTGCCTCAGTCCCGGCTGTGGTGTAGGAGCTGGCGTCGAGGCCTACGCGTCTGGGAGCGTGTTGTCATCAGCTTCTTCACCCTGATGTTGAGTTGGCAAAGGATGGGGTGGTGTAGGGGCGGAGGTGGTGGTATTTGTCGTCGGTGGGCCTGCGGATGTCAGTTTGCAAGAGAGGTGGGCAGGGGTAGTGGAAGACGGTGTAGGGTGGGGGGTGGTAGTGATGATGATGGTCTTCAGGGAGCCTGCAGGAGCAAAATCCCGAAGGGAAACTGTGTCCTACCGCCAGTCCTGGTGTGCCACGTAGGCGTTTGGGGGTTTGCATGGAGCAGCTGGACCTTCTCGATGAGGGGGTTGGTTTTATGGCTCCTCGCATGCTGCCGGAGAAGGACGGGCCCTGGGACTGTCAGCCAGGATGGGAGCGAGACCCCGGAGGTGGACTTCCTGGGGAAGGCAAACAGGCGTTCATGAGGGGTCACGTTAGTAGCTGTACATAGGAGCGACCGGATGGAGTGGAGTGCATCGGGGAGGACCTCCTGCCAGCGGGAGACTGGGAGATTCTTTGACCCTAGGGCCAGAAGGACTGCCTTCCAGACCGTCGCGTTCTCCCTCTCCACCTGTCCATTTCCCCGGGGGTTTGCAGCTGGTTGTCCTGCTGGAGGTAATGCCTTTGCTGAACAGGAACTGACGCAACTCGTCACTCATAAAGGAGGAACCCCAATCACTGTGGATATAGGCGGGGAACCCAAACAGGGTGAAGAGGCTGTGCAGGGCCTTGATGACAGTGGCAGAGGTCATATCAGGGCATGGGATGGCGAAAGGGAATCTGGAGTACTCATCAACGATGTTGAGGAAGTACATGTTACGGTCAGTGGAGGCGAGTTGCTCTTTGAAATCCATGCTGAGGCGCTCAAAGGGGCGAGAGGCCTTTACCAGGTGTGCTCTGTCTGGCCGGTAGAAGTGCGGCTTGCGCTCCGCGCAGACCTGGCAGCCCCTGGTCACGGACCTCCTTGATGGAGTAAGGCAGGTTGCGAGCCTTGATGAAATGGAAAAAGCGGTGTGATGAATGTACATTATGTAATTCACACTGTATAGTATTGCGTTCACACTATATAGCATTGTGTCCTTGTGGGCTCTGTCTGTGAGCCGTTGTGCGGCTCTGCCCACAGGGGGAGATGAGGAGCTTGTACAGGGCTCCGCCCATGGCTCTGCCCATGGCCCCTCCCACTACCAGAAGTATAAAGTGATGCAGCCTTGTGAGTCTGCCCTCAGTTCTTCTGGTCGCAGACAGGCTCAGTTGTAAGTCTATTAAAACCACAGTTTACTTCCTATCGTGTCTCGAGTAAATTGATGGTCACGTCAAGCGGGTGACCCCCGGGTGACAGAGGTCATTGTGGAGGGCCCTGAGTCGGTCTACTTGTGCGCTGGCACATGTACCGCGGAAGAGGGCATCTGGGGGCTCATTGAGCTTCCCAGGACGATACACAATATCGTAATTGTAGGTGGAGAGCTCAATCCTCCACTTCAGAATCTTGTCGTTCTTAATTTTGCCCCACTGTGCGTTATTGATCATGAAGGCAACCGACCGTTGGTCAGTGAGGAGAGTGAATCGCCAGCTGGCCAGGTAATGCCTCCAGTGTCTCACAGCTTCTATAATGGCCTGGGCCTTTTTTTCGACAGAGGAGTGTCAAATCTCGGAGGCATGGAGGGTACGGGAGAAGAAGGCCATGGGCTGGCCCGCCTGGTTGAGCGTGGCAGCCAGGGCAAAGTCCGACACATTGCTTTCCACTTGAAACGGGATGGACTCATCCACAGTGTGCATCGTGGCTTTGGCAATGTCTGCTTTGATGTGGTTGAAGGCCAGTCGGGCCTCAGCCGTCAGGGGAAAAGTGGTAGATTTGATCAGTGGGTGGGCCTTGTCTGCCTAGTTGGGGACCCACTGGGCATAGTAGAAGAACCCCAGGCATTTCCTCAGGGCCTTGGGGTAGGGGGAGAGGGGAAGTTCCAGGAGGGGGTGAATGCGGTCGGGGTCGGGATCGGGCCCTCGGACTCCATGTTCCATGACATAACCAAGGATGGCTAGGCGTGTCATGCAAAAGACTCATTTCTTTCTATTATAAGTGAGGTTCAGGAGTTTTGCAGTGTGGAGGAAGCGCCGGAGGTTCTCGTCATGGTCCTGCTGGGCACGGCCGCAGATGGTGACACTGTCCAGGCACGGGAACGTGGCCCGCAGCCCAAACTGGTCAACCATTCGGTCCATTTCCCTTTGGAAGACCGAGACTCCGTTAGTGACGCCGAAGGGAACCCTGAGGAAGTAATAGAGGCGGCATTCTGCCTCAAAGGCAGTGTATTGGCGGTCCTCCGGGCGGATGGGGAGCTGGTGGTACGCAGATTTCAAGTCGACTGTAGAGAAGACTCAATACTGTGCAATCTGGTTGACCATGTCAGATATGCGGGGGTGGGGGTATGCATCGAGCTGCGTGTGCCGGTTGATGGTCTGGCTGTAATCTATAACCATCCGGTACTTCTCCCCAGGACGATACACAATATCGTAATTGTAGGTGGAGAGCTCAATCCTCCACCTCAGAATCTTGTCGTTCTTAATTTTGCCCCACTGTGCGTTATTGATCATGAAGGCAACCGACCGTTGGTCAGTGAGGAGAGTGAACACTTGGGCTCTCTAGGGGCTATTACTAGCCTCAATAATCCCCTCTCGCAGGAGTCACTGGATGTCCGACCAGATGAAGGCCCTGTCCTGGGCACAGTAGCGTCTGCTTCTGGCAGCGACGGGCTTACAGTCCAGGGTGAGGTTTGTGAAGAGGGAAGGTGGGGGCGACATTAAGGGTTGCGAGGCTACAGATGGTAAGGGGAGGGAAGGGGGGTGGGGGGGGGGGGGGGGCAGCAGTCCATTGAACTTCAAGGTAAGACTCTGGAGGCGGCATTAGATGTCGAGCCCCAGTAATAGGGCAGCGCAGAAGTGGGGGAGGACAGAGAGCCTAAAGTTGGTGTACTCTACGCCTTGCACAGTGAGGCTGGCGATGCAGTGTCCCCGGATTTCCACAGCATGGGATCCGGAAGCCAGGAGATTTTCTGGGTCACGGGTAGGATGGGGAGGGAGCAGCGCCTTACCGTATCCGGCTGCATGAAGCTGTTTGTGCTCCCGGAGTCGAAAAGGCAGGCTGTCTCGTGCCCATTGATCCGGACGGTCATTGTGGACCTCGTGAAGTGGTGCGGCCTGGACTGGTCCAGGATGGCGGAGGCGAGTGTTGGAAGACGGCTGGCGGGCCGGTCGGCAGTAGCAGCAGCCAGCGTACGGTCAGGCGAGCTGGGTTCCTGGGAGGCAGCGGAGGGGTCCCAAGATGGCAGCCCCCATGAGTCGCATGTGGCGGGCGAGGTGCAAGATGGCAGCCCCTGTGGGTCGCATGTGTCAGCTGAGATTAAAGATGGTAGCGACCATGGGTCGCACATGGCGGGTGGCACGGCTGCTGGAAGTGGCCCCGACAGGAAGCAGGCAGTGCTGCTGGGCCTAGAAGATTTAGGGGGCGGTCAGGCCTGGCAGGCTTTTGCGAAGTGTCCCTTTTTCCCACAGCCGTTACAAGTCGCGTTCCTTGCCAGGCAGCGTTGTTGGGGGTGATTAGTCTGGCCACAGAAGTAGCACCTTGGGCCTCTGGCGTTGGCGGGCTGGTTCGTGGCGCAGGCTTGCGTCGCGCCCGGATCGGCTGATGGCTGCGTCCACGAGGGTGCCACGCGGTCGGAGGTGTAGGCCCCCATGTTCTGGGAGGCTACCTCCAGTGAGTTGGAGAGATGGACTGTCTCTGGGAGGCAGAGTGTTCCCCCCTTCTAATAAACGCTGGCAGATATTGTTCGAGCTCATATCCGCGACATAGGCGTCCTGGATCAGCAGCTCCGTGTGCTAGGTAGCCGATATCGCCCGGCAGTCACAGTTTCACAGGGGATGTGCAAGGCACGTAGAAATTCCTCGAGTGAATCCCCAGGGAGTTGGCGTCTTGTGACAAGGAGGTGCCTGGCATATACCCGGTTGACAGATTTCACATAGTGTTCTTTGAGCAGCGTTATCGCCTCCACGTACGATGGGGCGTCCCTGATGAGGTTAAAGTCTCTTGGGCTCACCCATGTGTGGAAGATATGCTTCTTCTGGAGGTCCATGAAGTCCTCGTTGAAGGACGCGAGGTAGGCCTCGAAGCAGCTTAGCCAGTGTTCAAAAGTCTCTGTAGCGTCAGCTGCTTGTGGGTCCAGTTCCAGGCGATCGGGCTTGAGTGAGGAGTTCATCCTGAGTGAAGTGTCCATCTTAGAAATTTAGTGTATTAAATTGATACACCCTCAATAATACACGACGAGTTGATAAAAGTTAACTGAGGCTTTAATACACGAAACAGCAAGCCTCCAGCCACTGGACCCGAACTGGGTCCGGACGTAGAGACTTGCCACTTTTATACAGAAGTCTCGAGGGGAGGAGCCACAGGCAGAGCCAGCCTGGACAAGCCCAGGCATGTATGATGCAGTACAGTCCAGACAATACAGTAACTTGGTTTACCACACAGCAGCACCATGCTAACCCGATTCTGGGGCAACCCTTGTCCCTGCCCGTCTGCCCCACCGACTGAGGTAGACTCTGGCTGTATGGCTGAATCGTTCATAGGGAATTAGCAATTGTGAATTGGCAACTGCTCTCGCACACTTTTACTGTGTCTCCGGCGCTCTCCTTTACACCGTCTTAATTGTAGTATGAAGGGCAATAGGAGATTTGATTTTTTTTTGTACTTGTTTCTCCTTCCTCTTATCGCCTCGGCGGAATTTCGTTTTGTTCGTGTGTTGAACTGTCAATGGGTCCAGGCGGTTCTCTTGACCGCGAACTGCCAGGGGCGGCTGTTTGACTAAAGGGGATGGAAAAACCCGTTTTCCCGCGGCGGCATCCCCCGTGCGGAGGCGCGGAGGCTCAGAGCCGGCTGGCAGCCGTTAGGGCACACGGGCCCCTGGTGCGTGGCCAGCTGGTGGCCGTTAGGGCACGCGGGCCCCTGGCGCATGGCCAGCTGGTGGCCGTTAGGGCACGCGGGCCCCTGTCATGTGGCCAGCTGGCAGCCATTAGGGGGGCACGTGAGCCCCTGGCACGTGGCCAGCTGGCAGCCATTAGGGCATGCGCCCCTGGCACATGGCCAGCTGTGGCGGCCATTAGGGCACGTGGGCCCCTGGTGCGTGGCCAGCTGTGGCGGCTGTTCGGGCACGTGGGCCCCTGGCGCGTGACCAGCTGTGGCAGCCGTTAGGGCACGTGGGCCCCTGGCGCGTGGCCAGCTGTGGTGGCCGTTAGGGCACGTGGGCCCCTCGCGCGTGGTCAGCGAGCGGCCGTTAGGGCACGTGGTCTCCTGGCGCGTGGCCAGCTGTGGCGGCCGTTAGGGCACGTGGGCTCCTGGCGCGTGGCCAGCTGTGGCGGCCGTTAGGGCACGTGGGCTCCTGGCGCGTGGCCAGCTGTGGCGGCCGTTAGGGCACGTGGGCTCCTGGCGCGTGGCCAGCGGGCGGCCGTTAGGGCACGTGGGCCCCTCGCGCGTGGTCAGCGAGCGGCCTCTTGCCGCCTTTTCGTCTCCGGTCGTCGACGACAGAAAATGGCAAGGGAGAGGATGTGGAGAGACTATGGGGTGGTCGGGTGGGGATACGGTGAGGCAGAAGGAAAGAATTGGGGGGGGGTGTTGAAAAAGTTGAAGTAGCCGTGGAGAGACAAGGCGGGGAAGAAGGAGATAGAAAAGTGCGTGGGCGAGTTAAGAAATAGCGGCACAATAATACCACAGATAGGAGGAAATCTCTTGAGAAAACATTGGTGAAAAGAGCAGAGCAGGATTGTCAGTGCGGCAGGAGTGATGGTGAGTATGAATGTGGCCACTCTGGTTTCCGTACCTAATTACACTTCACTGTAGTTTATCCCAAGGTGCATTTTTCTTTTTGGGGTCAATAAAGCAAATTTACCCTTGATGGGCAATTCCATGGCTGGATGAAGATATCTATGACACTGAAAGTCAGGATTTGGATACTGTGGCATTTGGATTTCAGGAGGCGGTCAAGGTGGAAGGGGAGAATGGCACGAGATGTATCTAATTTAGGTTTCAATCAGCTCATAGAGGGTAGCACAGAATTAACCCAATGTCACCAACCGGAAGGATAGTTTTGCACGTATGGAGAAGTCACTAATATAGAACATAGAACATAGAACAGTACAGCACAGAACAGGCCCTTCGGCCCTCAATGTTGTGCCGAGCCATGATCACCCTACTCAAACCCACGTATCCACCCTATACCCGTAACCCAACAACACCCCCCTTAACCTTACTTTCATTAGGACACTACGGGCAATTTAGCATGGCCAATCCACCTAACCCGCACATCTTTGGACTGTGGGAGGAAACCGGAGCACCTGGAGGAAACCCACGCACACAGGGGGAGGACGTGCAGACTCCACACAGACAGTGACCCAGCCGGGAATCGAACCTGGGACCCTGGAGCTGTGAAGCATTTATGCTAACCACCATGCTACCCTGCTGCCCAAATATGATATGATCTGGACATTAGATTCTAACACCCAGCGATGTGTTCCTTCCTTTTATCTCTGGACTACCTGGAGGGTCTGCCTTTGGGCCCCCTCAAGTTTCTCATACATATGCTTCCCTCTGCAGAAATCATCCAAAAATACACCGTGTGGTTTCACGCGAGCACTGACCATATATAAAGTCAAAGTCGCCAGAGTCCCAGATGACCAGAGGCTGCTTTTGACAGGGTGGGGGGGGGGGTGTGGATTACTGATGGTGATTTAACCTGAGTGTTATCACACCTCAGGCGAGGGGCAAGGTTGATACGACGGGGGGGGGGGGCCCTTCATGAATAACCTCAGCTGGTATGAGATGTGAATCTGTGCTGCTGGTTGCATCACAACCATCCAACTGAGCTACACCCACCCCACATATATATATACAACTCGACTCGCCACTCTGTTTGTGTTGTTAGGTCGTTTAGCACAGTTCTGGACCAGTGGAACTTTCGTCCAATTCAGCATTTAGAAGCCATTGGGCGGGATTCGCCATCTGTGAGACTACGTTTTGACGCCAACACAGAATCCGTGGACTTTTACGACTGGAAAACCGATGCTGCCCCAGGACCGACTGCGCTGCGGCTGAGGGGCTAGCACCAGTGCCGTGTGGAACACAGTTCCAATGAAAAATGGCGCGGGATTCGCTGGGTCCATGATTGACACTCAGGAGGCTGACAAGCTGCAGCCGCGCATCCGCATTACACTCTCCACACACACTCATCCCAGCCAACAAGATGGCACTGGTTGCGCTGGAGTGGCAAGTACAACTGATGGGTCAGCTGGGGCAAGAGGGTACCTCGGGGTGTGGGCTCCTTCTGCACTGTAAATTCTATGATAACCGTGCTGTTGGGAACTTTGCCAATCGGAGGTGGAGCATTGTGGAGGCCCCGGAGAATACCGGATCAGGCCCTCGAATGACAAGCAAACGGTATTTACTGTGCGTGTGTTCTGGAACAGATTGGCGCTGCTATCGAGCTGATGGAGAATTGCGATTTGGCGTCAAATCGGCGTCTGCTGCGATTTTGGCGTCAGGACCTATTGTCTGCCCAATCGTCTTTCCTGATTTCAGCAGCGGCCAATGGATAATCCTGCCCAATATATTTATCATTATATATTTGTTGCCGTATGAAGGGAGGCAGTGGCATAGTGATATTGTCACTGGACTAACAATCCAGAGACCCAGGATAATGCTCTGGGGATTCGGGTTCGAATCCCGCAAGGACAGATGATGGAATTTGAATTCAATAAAAATCAGGAATTAAAAAGTCTGATGAGACCATGAATCGATTGGCGTAAAAACCCTTCTGGTACATTAATGTCCTTTCGAGAAGAAAGTCTGCCGTCCTTACCTGGTCTGGCCCACATGTGACTCCAGGCCCACAGCAATGTGGTTGACTCTTTAATGGACTCAGTGCTGGCCCAGCCAGCGATGCCAACATCCATGGATGAATTTAAAATAATGAAATCCTGGTTTAATATAAGGCAGGCAGTGTGTCTGCAATAGGTACAATTAAGATATTGTAAAAGTGAGATCTTCGTTCCTTCCAACCATGTGTTTTCTTACAAAAAGAGGCGTAATAGATAATTTGAGACATTGTGTTTAGATATAGGTAAGCAGGTCATGGGTACTTAGTGGGATAAACAGGATGTAATTAAAGGGAGGAGCCAGGTCTGTCTTTGGTTTTGCTGTTTGATATGGGTTTGGCAGTCAGCTAGGAGTTTCTACGTTGGGCAGCAGTTTTTGCCAAATGTTACCAGGTTGAACAGGACAAGGATCTTCAGGCTGTTTCCTGAAAGGGTCTCCTCCCCAAGAAGATGCCACTACTCAGCTGCCAGCATGTACAGGCAGCGCTACTTGGACATGACCAGAGGTCCAGTGCCACTGAAGGTCACTGTGGCACTAAACTTTAATGCCTCTGGATCATTCCAGGGTGCAGTGGGTGATCTTTGCGGCGTCTTGCAGTCAGTTGTCTGCAGCTGTGTTAAGCTGGTGAATGACACTTGGTTCTGACTTCATTTCATTTCAGAGCGGACCGATTCAGGAGTGCCCTAAAGTATCCACCCAAGTGAGTTTTGCTCATTGATTGCTGTGGTCTTCATAATCTTTCTCTCTCCAGTAGTGAACCTCTGAGCCAGGAGGATGATGTGGCTGATGCACCTGAATCAGACGAGGACACCGAGTCGACTCAGATGCAGAACCCCAGCAACCAGAAGGCGAGCAGGCTGAAATCAGGAGGGGGAGGGACATAAGGGAGGCCCTGATTCAGCACTTTTTCAGGTAGCCTCTCATCTCCAGCCCTCCCAACCTCCAACACCTCTCTATAAAACTCTCTATGAGCCCAAAGTCTGACTAATAAAGACTTATATTCCAGACGTCTATCCAAAGCCATTTATGAGACTGAAGACATTTGAGCATACGAGACATTGATGATTTGTGAGAATTATGAATTTAATGGTGACAACATCCAGCTGGATAATCAATGGAAAATGGTGAGGGGGATTGAAATCAAAAGCACCCTGTGCAAACCCTGGTTGTGCTCACTGCAACATAAGTTTACGTTTGCGGGTTCTACATCTAGGTCACCCGTGACAGTGGCATGAGAGACAGGTGTTGACATTGATGTCCTGTGGGTGCAGATGACCTTGGCGGCTGTCCTCTTCTGTCTAGCCGTCCTTCCCCTGCCTGTCGGCGCACTGGGCATGATGGTAGGCATGATGTGCTTTTACTGCTGTGTACTACCAACTCTCCAAAAAAAATGGTTATGCATGCTGACGTGTCAGTATCTGCCCTGGTGCTCATTGTGACAGAAGGTGTGCTGTGGGTGCATCATGCGAGTTATCACACTTGGGTAACAACGGATTGCCATTGACCTCTTGGCTGACTCTGGTGGGCAGTTCATCTGAGGGCTGAAAACAAACATTCTGAGACATTCCTATTGCAAACACTTAATTTTCAGCATATGCGGTTGGTCTCAGTTGCATTAAAGTGTCTCAAAAGACCAGTGCATAACTGAAGTTGTTCTTGTAATGATATGTATACAGTCAAATTAGTGAAGGGTTAATAATTCCATCACTGTGTAAATCAAAGATTAGTGCAGATAGAGTTAACAAGGGGTTAGAGCATAATGTAGTTAGTAACTATTTAGATTATTGAGTACTGTAAGACAGATTCAATATTACTTAATTATTATCTGTAGCTCAGTAGAGTGTGCAAACTTAATTTAATTAATAGTATTATAATAAATTTGTTTTGTTTCAATCTTTTGATTGGTATATTCTTTGTCAACACCACATCGGATCATTCTGGAAGAAAGGACAAAGAATACAACATATTACCAAGAACGGTAATATAACAGGAATGGGATAAGATGCCCATTCATCACTTTTACCCTCACCCTGTCATAATTCTACCCAATGGGCCCTTAGCTTCCTCCGTGATGCCAGCCTCACCGCGACCTGATGACTCCCATCCCTGCTATACTCGAGCGGCAGTGCTCTTATCTCATGGCTGTCCAGGATGGCCGGGTTTGGCAGAGCACCACCAGTGGCTGCTCTCTCCTGGTTGTTGTGGCTATGTTTCTCCTGCAAATAAGTACATTGATTACTCATCTCTCTACCTTCAGCAGAATAACATGTTGCCCCCCCCAACCACCACCCCACAACTCAGACCACCCCAGAGAGGTTAGCCATCTTTAGACCTTTAATTACAGATTTCTATTGGATAAAAATTAAAAATTCTGTGCTGAGATTCAAACCAGAATCCCGAGGATTACCTTGGGTCTCAGGATAACTCGTCACTGCCCGCCCTTAAATAGCGTTACAGTGTACCAGCTGGAGCTGCTTGAAAAGGAAGAAACTGCAGCAGCGGAGCGTGCCTCAGAGGAATGGTCATGCCATTGAAGACTCTGGCTGAGCAGGGAGACATATCTGCCAGATCATGGCACGCCTGGCAGCGCGGGGTAATGAGGAGGACACCCGTCCTGGTGGCCATCAAGGTGACGGTCACCCTGAACTTATACACCATGGGGGTCAAAGAAGAACAAAGAACAAAGAAAAATCACAGCACAGGAACAGGCCCTTCGGCCCGCCAAGCCTGCGTGGATATCAATCCTCTGAAACTCGCAAAGAAAAACAAAGAAAAGTCCTTCCAGGCACCGATTGGAGATCTGTCCGGGATCTCACCGCTCGGTGCACAGGTATATCTGCGCCATCGTGGAGGCCCTATATGCCCTGTCAGCACAATACATCCATTTCAATGTGGACCGAGCCCACCAGGATGCCTGGGGTTCACCACCATCGCCAACATGCCCCTGGTCCAGGGGGTGATCGATGGGTTGCATGTCCCCCTACTGTAGTGTTCTTGTTGGACGGCCTGATTTATATTACAAGAACATTTGTAGCTAAAGCTATAAATGTTTTATTAACATGAACTGTGGGTTAAATATATATAAAATAACAGATGATTAACAATATGAACATGCACAAGCAACTGGGTTGGATTATCCGCAGCCCTGCGCTGGAATTGCGTTTGGCGCACGGGTGGAGAATCCAGTTTCACGCCGAAATCGTGCCCGGCGCCGGTCCAGCAAATCTCCGGAACCCGAGAATTGCCGTGATCGCGATGTACTCCGCGCGGCTGGGAGTCTATTGCCAGAGGCCAGCCCAGCGATCCTCTGCTCCCGACCGGCCGAGTTCCCGACGGCGTGGATCTAACCACCTGTTGCCAGTCGGGATGCTCGCGTGACGGCTGCGGACTTAGTCCGTGGCCTCCCTGGTTGGGGGTGGGGGATCGAACACGGGGGGGGGGGGGTCTTATAGGTGATCGGGGGACAGATCGGTGCGGTCAGATCTTCGGCCGCGCGGCCGATCGGGGGGTCTCTGATTTCTATGTCTGCCTCAGCGGTCTGAGTCCGCCATGGCGCTCAGCGCGGCCACTGGAAACCGCCGCCGTGCGCACGCGTGACCTCAAAACCGGAGGTACAGGGGCCTGTCTCCGCAGTTAAAGCTGCGTGAATTACTCTGGGTTCATAGAATTTACAATGCAGAAGAAGGCCATTCGGCCCATCGGGTCTGCACCGGCCCTTGGAAAGAGCACCCTACCCAAGCCCACACTTCCACCCTAACCCCATAACCCAGTAACCCAACTTAACCTTTTTTTTTGGACACTAAGGAGCTATTTAGCATGGCCAATCCACTTAACCCGCACATCTTTGGACTGTGGGAGGAAACCTGAGCACCCGGAGGAAACCCATGCAGACACAGGGAGAACGTGCAGACTCTGCACAGACAGTGACCCAAGCCGGGAATTGAACCTGGGACCCTGGAGCTGTGAAGCAACTGTGCTAACCACTGTGCTACCGTGCTGCCCAATGAATGCTGTTCCTGCTAGCCCCCCGCAGGTCATTTCAATGAGCTCCACTTTTCCCCAGTAATCTTCAGAGTGAAACACCAGCATTTATACGCCGGCATGAGGACACAGTCCTATTTTGGAAGAATCCAGCCCCCTCTCTCCCAGCTCTCCAGTCAGCCTGAGGGTACCTGACTATAACATTCACATATGTACTAATGAGACTCCTAGTGGCCAGTCGCTGAATTGCAACACAACCTTGAAAGCACTACAACTGCATGCACCTGAAGATGATAGGCCGCTCTACATAAACCAAAAGGGTTCCACTCTATAAATGTGCAGCTGATATGTGACCATCAGATGTGCATCATGCACGTCTGGGCCTGATACCCGGGCAGTGTGTTCAACAGCTTCATCCTGGCACACTCGATGATTCCTGACATGTTCCGGCTGGGAGGTTGGCTCCTGGACGACGGGTTATCCGCTGCAGTTATGGCTGGTGACACATATCTGGAGGCCACAGACTAATGCCGAGACTCAGTGCAATGATGCCCGTGGAGCGACCAGCGGTGTGATTGAACGGTTGCTTTCGCCCCCTGAAGATGCGGTTCAGGTGCCTGGACTGCTCTGGAGGGACCCTCCAGTATGATGCTGGGAGCGTCCTCTGCATCGTGGCGGCCTGCTGTGTTCTCCACAACATTGTGCAGCATAGGGGCGATGTGGTGGAGGAGGAAGAGGAATGGCAGGCCACGTCTGACAAGGAGGATGTGGGGGAGGACAAGGATGGACAGGATATGCGCCCCAGGCAGGAACCGGAGGCTGCACAACGTGTGTGCCAGGGGCAATGCGCACGGGGCGCCCTCATTGCCTCCAGGTTCAGTGACTAGGGGAGGTGGAGAACTGGCCAGGTGCACGTAAATCGCATCCCATCCCAATACACCCCGCCCCCCTGTGCCTGTATCCCCACTGCTCTACAGGGTGCGAATTGGCAGTAAAACAGGGTCTGGACCATGGAATGGAGGATGATGACAACCTGCTCTGCGATGAGCCCTGGTGCCCCTGGGTGATTCCTGCATGCGAGCTGGTCATTCTATCACATGGTGACATCGGATCTCTGGGGTGACAGTGGTGGGGACGGTTGGGAGGGAGGATGGGTAGTCCAGGCCACCAACAACATCCGCCCATTTCACACACCCCCTCCCCCAGCCTCCCCCGCACACCCTCTCTGGCTAGCCCAGTGATGCTCGATCAATAACTCCTGAAGCGAGATTGGATGACAATTGAAGGCTTTATTGTACCAGATGTTTCCCCCAGCAGCGCAGGTACAGAATGCAGCTGCTGGGGAGACACAGACTCTTATACTCCGCCTTCCTGGGCGGAACCAGCAGGCAGGCTTCACCAATGATATATCAATCTCAGGTACCTCCCACACCAATGGTCTTACAGCATTATCCAGGGTACCGTAATACCCCTAATACCGACAACCACACCCAGACCAGTCCACACATCACATGGAGCACCGAGGCAGGTTGTAATAGTGTTTGCAGGTGTTTCATGTGCACAAATATTTACAGATATGTGCCCCAGCCCCTATAATTAAATTGTGCCCTGCACCCATGCCGACTTAACTGGTGTCTAACTTTCTGGCCTTACGGGCCTGCACGCTACGTCTAGGTGGATCCCCAGATGGTACATCAAGAGTGGAGGCGGCCTGCTGTGATTCCCGCCCTGTGATCGGGTCCCTGTTGGCGGCCATATTAGAATAATAATCTTTATTCGTGTCACAAGTAGGCTTGCGACTGGGCCTGGATGGGCCTGGCTGCTGCTTGGGTGGCCCAGGCGGCGTGGTACCATCCTGTTCTGCCCACCACCCACCAGACGCGCCAGGGACAAAAATTAGGGGGGATTCCGAGGCGCTGCACCTTCCCTGTGGGAGTCATTGGCACAGGCCCCATCACTTTCTCCTCCTTCAGGACAGCGGAGCGAGTGGAGCTACCCCTGAGGTTCCTGACGCTGCCAGTCCTGGAGGCCCCCCTCGGGTCTGTATGCTCGCGGCCATGGAGCCCTCCCTCTGAGTGGCTTATCTCCGCCTCGGACTGCGCCACATCACCCATTGGCTGTGAGGCAGCATCCCTGTCCTGGGCCTCAGCCAGCACCTTCCCAGAATGCCCCGGGCCTTGGATATGTTAATCCAAATCCAAAACCCTCGCCCCCAATGCCTCCACCACGGACACCACCCTTGCAATGGCACGCATGGTCGGCACCACCTTTGCTCCGAAACACAGTTGGACTCCTCCACCTGCATCTGCAGGTACTGGATGCTCGCTGACAACCCACCACGTTGTCCCTGGGTTTGCGACTGCATCTCCATGATCAATGGGACTGTATGTTCCAGAAGCCCGGAACCGGTCTGGACCGCAGCTAGACCCTGGGGTCAGCCTGCCCTCCGACCTTCTGCCATCTCGGGTGCTCCTCCCTCCACCTGATCTACCGTGTCCCAGGATCCTTATCACTAAAGTGGCCAACCCGAG
Source organism: Scyliorhinus canicula (assembly GCF_902713615.1). Lineage (NCBI taxonomy): Eukaryota > Metazoa > Chordata > Chondrichthyes > Carcharhiniformes > Scyliorhinidae > Scyliorhinus > Scyliorhinus canicula. The sequence continues at coordinate 224,652,334 of NC_052150.1, forward strand.
ATGAGTGACTGTGGGATGGTGGAGTGTGTTGGAGATAGCTGTAATGGGAAATCAGTGTCATCCCCGGAATCGAGCTTCGGGGTGTCCTGGGTTTCGGGTCGAGGGCTCCCAGCTGTGCTGCTGTTCTCTTCCTTGGTTGGCACACGGGGGGGACGCCAGATGGACCACCCCAGCAGCTTCTGCAATATGATCAGACCGCTGGCTGGGGGAGGCGGGGGGGGGGGGGGGGGGGGGGGGGGGGAGTGGGGTGCTCGGTGTGAAGGTAATGTGGGGGTGAGGGTGGTGTGGGGGTGGTTGACACAAATGGCATCAGGAACTGCAACTAAGCCTGGTTATAATTTCAGGATTACTCCCTGTACAGGGGGTGGGTAGCTGGTGGCCTCAGCCAGGGTACAAAACAAAGAACAATTCGGCACAGGAACAGGCCCTTCGGCCCTCCAAGCCTGTACCGGTCATAATACAACCCTTAGCCAAAATCCTCGGCACTTCCTAGTGCCGTATCCCTCTGTACCCATCCTATCCATGTATTTGTTGAGATGCCTTCCACTCTATCCGTGCCTCTCATAATCTTGCAGACCTCTATCAGAGTGCCCCTCAACCTCTGTCATTCTAATGATAACAGTCCGAGTCTATTCAGCCTCTCCGCATAGCTAACACCCTCCAGACCAGGCAGCATCCTGGTAAACCTTCTCTGTACCCTCTCCAAATCCTCCACATCCTTTAGGTAGTGCGGCGACCAGAATTGTGCACAATAATCCAAGTGTGGCCTTACCAAGGTTCTATATAACTGGAGCATGACTTGCCAGTTTTTATACTCGATGCCCTGTCCAATGAAGGCAAGCATTCTGTCTGCTTTCTTGACTACCTTGTCCACTTGTGTTGCCATTTTCAAAGATCTGTGGACCTGTACACCGAGATATCTCTGACATTCTATATTCCTGAGAGTTTTGCCATTTACTGTATATTTCCCTCTATGTTTGTCCTACCAAAATGCATCATCTCCGGTTTAAACTCCATTTGGCATTTCTCTGCCCAAGTTAGATAAACTCGGTCCATTCTCACTAGAACGACGGAGGTTGAGAGGTGACCTGATAGAGGTCTACATGATTATGATTGTCATGGACAGAGTAGATAGTCAGATGCTCTTTGCTAGGATCGGAGAATCAAGTACTAGGGGACATAGCTTTAAAGTGCGTGGGAAATAGTTTAGAACAGAGGTGTGAGGCAAGTTTTTTCCACAGAGGATGTAAACACATAGGTATATACCTCAGGGTGCACATGCCCAAAAATCTGTCCTGGTCCAGCCACATCGCGCGACCACCAAGAAAGCAGAACAGCACCTCTACTTCCTCAGGAAACTAAGAAAATTCGGCATGTCCACTGATGCGACCATCAATTCACTCTGAGACACGAGTTGGAGTAAACTGTGGCTTTAATTGGCTTGCAACTGAGCCTGCCTGCGATTGCACGATACTGAGGGCGATCTCGCAGGTCCGCAGCACTTATACTCCCTAAAAGGGGTGGAGCCCTGTACATGCTCCTCGTCTCTCCCTGTGGGCAGAGCCGCACAGTGGCTCACAGATGGGGCCCACAGAGACAACAGTAAGGTACAGTGTGAATTACTAGTTACACATTCACCACATTCACCCCCGTTAAAAAAAATCAAGTCAGGCGGGGGTGACGGGTCTACAAGTTCAGTCGGTCCGGTGCCCGGATCGTGCCTTGCGACCGATGAAGCACTGGTGTTGCAGCCGTTTCGGATGGCTGTGGAAGGATGTTCGGTGCGGATACGGGGGTGGACTCCGGGGATGGCTCTTCCTGAGCTTCGTTCCTGCGGACTGGTGTGACAGGTGGAATTGAGAGCGGGAAGCAAATAGGTGCGGGGATGCGGGGTGTGGGAAGTCGGGTGGGGTGTAGTGTGGGGGGTGTATCGGCGGTAGTGGTGGTAGAGCCTGTGGATGCCAGGTGTCTTGCCGGCCATCGGGGTGTTCGACATACACGTAGTGGGGGTTCGAGTGCAGGAGCTGGACCCTCTCTACCAGGGGGTCGGTCTTATGCGCCCGAACGTGTTTCCGAAGGAGGACAGGACCCGGTGTCCTCAACCAGGATGGAAGCGAGGCCCCCGTGGTAGTGCCCCTAGGGAAGGCAAATAAGCGATCATGAGGAGTCTGATTCATGGCCGTACAAAGGAGGGACCTAATAGCATGGAGCGCATCGGGGAGGACCTCCTGCCAGTGGGAGATCGGGAAATTCCTAGACCGTAGGGTCAGTAGGACGGTCTTCCAGACTGTCGCGTCCTCCCTCTCCACCTGCCTGTTCCCCCTGGGGTTATAGCTGGTAGTCCTGCCTGAGGTGATGCCCTTGCTGAGCTGGTACTGACGCAGCTCATCACTCATGAAGGACGAACCCCTGTCACTGTGGACATAGTTGGGGAAACCGAACAGGGTGAAGACACTGTGCAGGGCTCTGATAACCATGGGGGTGGTCATATCGGGGCATGGGATGGTAAAAGGGAAATGGAAGAACTCGTCTATGATGTTGAGAAAGTAGATGTTATGGTTGTTCGAAGGGAGGGGCCCTTTGAAATCAATACTCAGACGTTCAAAGCGCCGGGATGCCTTTACCAGGTGGGCCTTGTCTGGTCTATAGAAGTGCGGTTTACACTCCGCGCAGATCGGGCAATTCCTGGTGACGGCTTTAACCTCCTCGGTGGAGAAGGGCAGGTTGCGGGCCTTGATGTAATGGGTAAGCCGGGTGACCCCCGGATGGCAGAGGTCATTGTGGATAGCCTGTAGTCGGTCGTCTTGCGCGCTGGCGCATGTGCCACGGGACAGGGCATCTGGGGGCTCGTTGAGCTTCTCAGGACGATATACTATATTGTAATTATAAGTGGAGAGTTCGATCCTCCACCTCAAGATTTTGTCATTCTTGATTTTGACCCGCTGTGAGTTGTCAAACATAAAGGCAACCGATCTCTGCTCGGTGATGAGGGTAAACCTCCTACCTGCAAGGTAGTGCCTCCAGTGCCGCGAGGCTCCCATAATGGCTTGAGCTTCCTTTTCGACTGAGAAGTGTCGAAGTTTCGAAGCTGAGAGGGTTCGGGAAAAGAATGCTACCGGCCTGCCTGCCTGGTTCAGAGTGGCAGCGAGAGCGACCTCTGATGCGTCTCTCTCCATCTGGAATGGGACAGACTCGTCTACCACACACATGGCGGCTTTGGTGATGTCCGCCTTAATGCAGTTGAAGGCCTGGCAAGCCTCGGCTGACAGTGGGAAGAGGGTGGCCTTAAATAGTGGTCGGGCTTTGTCCACATACTGGGAGACCCACTGGGCATAATATGAAAAAAAACCGAGGCACCTCTTGAGGACCTTGGGACAGTGAGGGAGAGGGAGTTGTAAGAGGGGGCCCATACGGTCAGGGTCGGGTCCTAGGACCCCGTTTTCCATGACGTAGCCGAGGATGGCTAGCCTGGTAGTGCGGAAAACGCATTTCTCCTTATTGTAGGTGAGATTTAGTTTTTGGGCCGTCTGTAGAAATCGGTGGAGGTTGGCGTCGTGGTCCTGCTGGTCATGGCCGCAGATGGTGACATTATCCAAGTACGGAAAAGTGGCCCGCAGCCCGTACTGGTCCACCATTCGGTCCATTGCTCGTTGGAACACCGAAACCCCGTTCGTGACGCCAAAGGGAACCCGGAGGAAATGGAAGAGGCGGCTGTCTGCCTCGAACACCTTGTAGTGGTGGTCCTCCGGGCGGATTGGGAGCTGGTGGTATGCAGACTTCAGATCCACCGTGGTGAATATGCGGTACTGTGCGATCTGGTTGACCATGTCTGCAATTCTGGGGAGGGGGTACGCATCAAGGTGCGTGAACCGGTTAATGGTCAGGCTGTAATCAACCACCATCCGGAACTTTTCCTCGGTTTTGACGACCACCACCTGAGCTCTCCAGGGGATATTACTGGCCTCTATGAGTCCTTCACGCAACAGGAGCTGGACTTCGGATCTGACAAACACCCTGTCCTGCAGGCTATACCTCCTGCTGCGAGTGGCTACGGGTTTGCAGTTGGCGGTGAGATTAGCGAAGAGTGGAGGGGGGTCGATTTTCAGAGTTGCTAGACTGCATATAGTAAGTGGGGGAAGGGGTCCGCTAAAGCTGAGTGTTAGGCTCCTGAGGTTGCACTGGAAATCCAGTCCTAGGAGGAGAGGGACGCAGAGGTCTGGGAGCACATACAATTGGAAATTAGTGTAATCAGCGCCCTGTATTGTCAGAGTCACAGTAGTGCGCCCCTGTATCTGAACTGAGTGCGACCTCGAGGCGAGGGAGATTGTTTGCTGTGTCGGAAATATCGGGAGCGAGCAGCGTCTTACCAGATCCGGGTGAACGAAGCTCTCAGTGCCCCCAGAGTCGAACAGGCATGGTGTCTTGTATCCGTTGATCCGGACGGACATCATGGAGCTCTTGAGGTGCTTGGGCCGCGACTGGTCCAAGGTGACTGCGCCGAGTTGAGGATAGTCGGTGGTGTGGTCGGCGGTGTTGGAGCGGCCTGCTCTTTGAGTGGCGTAGCGGGTGATGGCCAAGATGGCGGCCCCTGTTGATCATATGTGGTGGGCGGCGAGGATGATGGCGCCCAAGATGGCTGCCCCCATGGATCGCACATGGCCGGCCGCGTAGGGGAAGATGGCCAAGATGGCGGCCCCTGTTGATCACTCGTGGCGAGCGCCGAGGACGATGGCGCCCAAGATGGCGCCCCCCATGGATCGCACATGGCCGGCCGCGTAGGGGAAGATGGCCAAGATGGCGGCCCCCGTGAGTCGCACATGTTGTGTGGAGGCGGAGTCAGCAGACACGCTGCCACATTGCGGTGTCTGTGGGCCTGAGAGTCGGAGAAGAGAGTGTTCGAGTTCGAGTTCGAGTTTTTTGACTTGGCCAGGCAGACCTTAGTGAAGTGTCCTTTTCGCCCACAGCTGCTGCAGCTCGCATTGCGGGCCGGGCATTGCTCCCAGGGGTGTTGGGGCTGGCCGCAAAAATGGCACGATAGTCCTCTGTGGTGGGCGGGTGGCCATGCGGCGCAGGCCTGGGGCAGCCTTTGGTCGCGGGTCCACGATGGGGTCGCGTGATCGGCCGGGAACGCAGTTAGGCTTTGGAAAGCGACCTCCAGCGAGGTCGTCAGTTTTACTGTGACCTCCAGGTCCTGGGCCCCTTTCTCAAGGAGACGCCGCCGCACATAATTTGATCGAACCCCCCCAACGTACACGTCTCGGACAGCGAGTTCCATGTGCTGAGTGGCTGTCACGGCCTGGTAGTTACAGTCGCGTGCGAGGGCTTTGAGGTCGCGTAGATAGTCATCTAGCGACTCCCCATGGCTCTGGTGACAAGTTGTGAAGATGGGTCGCGCGCAGACTTCATTCACGGGCCGCACGTACAGGCGGTCGAGCATCACAAGGGTCTCGGTTTAAGAGTTAGCTTCATTACGTTGAGTAGAAATACGATGGCTCACCCGTGCGTGGAGAAGACTTAATTTCTGTTCATCAGTAACGGAGGAGGTTGTCGACGCAGCCAGGTAGGGCTTGAAGCACTGAAGCCAATGCAAAAAAATTTATTTTGCCTCTGCGGCCTGTGGATCGAGTTCCAGTCAGTCAGGTTTGAGGGCTGATTCCATAGTAGTTCTTTAATCTGATTAAATTGATGCGAACGTCAATTCACTCTGAGACACGAGTTGGAGGAAACTGTGGCTTTAATTGGCTTACAACTGAGCCTGCCTGCGACTGCACAATACTGAGGGCGATCTCGCAGGACCGCAGCACTTATACTCCCTAAAGGGGGTGGAGCCCTGTACATGCTCCTCGTCTCTCCCTGTGGGCAGAGCCGCACAGTGGCTCACAGATGGGGCCCACAGAGACAACAGTAAGGTACAGTGTGAATTACTAGTTACATATTCACCACATCCACATTATCTCTTATCAACTTTTACAGATGCACCATGGAAAACATCCTATCTGGCTGCATCACAGCCTGGTATAGCAACTGCTCCGCCCAAGACCGCAAGAAACTTCAGAGAGTCGTGAACGCAGCCCAGTCCATCACATGGACCTGCCTCCCATCCATTGACTCTGTCTATACCTCCCGCTGCCTGGGGAAAGTGGGCAGCATAATCAAAGACCCCTCCCACCCGGCTTACTCACTCTTCCAACTTCTTCCATCGGGCAGGAGATACAGAAGTCTGAGAACACGCACGAACAGACTCAAAAATAGATTCTTCCCCACTGTTACCAGACTCCTTCTTATGGACTGGCCTCATTAACACTACACCCTGTATGCTTCACCCGATGCCGGTGCTTATGTAGTTACATAGTATACCTTGTGTTGCCCTATTATGTATTTTCTTTTATTCCCTTTTGTTCCCATGCACTTAATGATCTGTTGAGCTGCTCGCAGAAAAATACTTTTCACTGTACCTCAGTACACGTGAAAATAAACAAATGCAATCCAATCCAATACAATATATGGAATATGCTGCCTGGGAAGGTGGTGAGAGCAGGTACGATAGTGGCATTTAAGGTCATCTATGATGTGTTAGGCAGGTTGGTTCGATGTGGACTGCACTCGATACAGGGAAGTTAGAAACAGACGTCTAACACTGGAGAACATCCAACACTGTTTTATTCAACGATAGAACTGATAAACATATTCAGCTGTTGACACTATACTGAACTGACTGGAGACCTGGTACTAGCCTGACCAGACTTACTAGCTACCGCATGGTGTTTGCACTGGCTAGCTCGTGGACTCTGACTGTCTCAGTGGCTGGGTCCAGAGAGAGCGGGAAACCTAGTGCCCTCTGGCTTTATAGTGGTAGTGTCCTGTCTGGTGATTGGCTGCACTGTGCTGTGTGCTTACTGGTCATCCTGTGTGTCAATCACTGCCTGTCTGCACTTCATTATATACAGGAGTGGATAATATGACATCTCCCTCCTTTTTTTTAGATAAATAAATACTAAGGTCCGCGTGCGTATATATATATATATATACATATGCCTGACTATATACAAAAGGTGTCTAAATGAGCGTATATAGATAGGAAGGTGTTGATAATGCAGATACATGGCAAACAAAACAATATTTACAGAGGTTAATTCGATGAAGTCACAAAATGTACAAAGTTCAGTCTACAGATTCAGTCTTTGTGGTGGGGGACAAATTCTTGTTGATCGCCGCAGAGGTGGATCAGGAGCCGCCTGCATGCGGTGGTCGCGTGGGCCGGCAGGATTGCTGGCAGATCGGTGGCCTCGTGGCAGTGTACGTCCGGAGGAAGCATCGTAGGCAGCGGGGCATTTTGGTCAGGTAGTGGGCGTGGGACTCTTCGCAGTGCCCATCTGTTGTGCCGTAGCAGGGAGCCATCAGCCATACGGACAAGGAACGATCTTGGGGCCACTTGTTTGACAACAACAGCTCTGGCTGACCAGCCACCCTCAGGCAACTGGACACGAACATGATCAGTCGGGGCCAGCTCAGGTAGATCCGCGGCATGAGCACCGTATGTGGCCTTTTGGGCCCGTGACTGCTGCATTCACTGTAAGACCGTGAGGTGGTCAAGGTCTGGAACATGGATGGCTGGAGCTGTGGTCCTCAGAGTGCGATTCATGAGCATCTGCGCTGGAGACAACCCAGTGGACAGTGGGGTTGCCCTGTATGCTAGCAGTGCTAGGTTGAAGTCGGAGCCTGAGTCTGCAGCTTTGCACAGCAACCGCTTTACAATATGGACCCCTTTCTCGGCCTTCCCGTTTGACTGTGGGTAGTGGGGACTGGAGGTTACGTGATGGAAGTTGTAGGTCTGTGCAAAATCAGACCATTCCTTTTTTTTAATACTTTTTTTAATTGAGTTTTCATATTTTATATTGAACAAATAACAAATTATTAGAGAGAGAAAAAAAACGCGCAAAAATTAACATGTATATTTACAGGTAAGCGTCTTCGTAATAACTGTGGCCGCCCCCTTTAGCCTGCATACATATTTTACATTCCCCAATATGGCCGAGGCACATGTTTATAGGCATTTATTTACAGTTTGGTTTTGGGCCTTAGCTAGCCATCAAACCCCCATAACGAACCCGTAGCCCCCCCCCCCCCCAGGTCCCGGAACAATTGCATGAATGGCTCCCACGTTCTATGGAAGCCGTCGTCCGACCCTCGGATGGCGAATTTGATTTTCTCCATTTGGAGAGATTCCGAGAGGTCTGACAGCCAGTCTGCAGCTCTGGGCGGTGCTGCTGACCGCCAGCCAAACAGGATTCTACGGCGGGCGATCAGGGAGGCAAAGGCAAGGGCGTCCGCCCTCCTCCCCAGGAATAGATCTGGCTGGTCTGAAACCCCGAAGACCGCCACTATCGGGCATGGCTCCACCCTCACCCCCACCACTTTGGACATAGCCTCGAAGAAGGCTGTCCAGTACTCCACAAGTCTGGGGCAAGACCAGAACATGTGGGCGTGGTTGGCCGGGCCTCTCTGGCACCGTTCACATCTGTCCTCCACCTCCGGGAAGAACCTACTCATATGGTTTCTTGTTAAGTGGGCTCTATGTACCACTTTTAGTTGCGTCAGGCTGAGCCTTGCGCACGTGGAGGTGGAGTTGACCCTATGCAGTGCTTCACTCCAGAGTCCCCACCCTATCTCAATCCCCAGGTCGTCCTCCCATTTCATTCCTGTTGCGTCCAGTACGGTGACGTCCCTTTCTACCAGTCAGTCATACATGTCGCTACAGTTCCCTTTCTCTAGGATACTTGCGTCCAGTAGGTCTTCCAGTAGTGTCTGTCGTGGAGGTTGTGGGTACGTCCTTGTCTCCTTTCGTAGGAAGTTTTTGAGCTGCAGGTACCGTAGCTCGTTCCCCCCAGCTAGCCAAAATTTCTCTGTTAGTTCGTCCAGTGTTGCGATCCTGTCGTCCATGTATAGGTCCCTGACTGTCAGTGTCCCCCCCATCCTGCCTCCACCTTTTGAAGGTGGCATCAGTCAGTGCTGGTGTGAACCTATGGTTGTTGCAGATGGGAGCCTTGTCCGACATTTTGGTCAGGCCAAATTGCTGCCGCAGTTGGTTCCAGGATTGGAGGGTGGCTGTCACCACTGGGCTGCTGGAGTGTTTTTTGCGTGGGGATGGGAGTGCTGCCGTGGCGAGGGCCCAGAGGGAGGTCCCCATGCAGGAGGCCTCCTCCACACGCACCCACTCGGCTTCTGGCTCCTGGATCCATCCCCTTACTCGCTTGGCTGTTGCCGCCCAGTGGTAGAATTGTAGATTCGGGAGGGCTAGCCCCCCCTTGGATTTTGTTTTTTGTAGGACCGTCTTTGGGATCCTAGCATTTTTACCCCCCCATACGAACGCCATGATAAGTTTGTCCAGCACTTTGAAAAAGGCCTTGGGGATGTAGATCGGAATGGATCTAAACAGGAAGAGGAACGTGGGCAGTACACTCATTTTGATCGTCTGGACTCTCCCCGCGAGGGAGAGTGGGAGTGTATTCCATCTTTGCAGGTCCTTTTTCACTTTCTCCGTTAGGCTGGTGAGGTTCCATTTGTGGTTCCCTTTCCAGTCATGGGCTATTTCTATTTGGATCCCCAGGTAGCGGAATTTGTGTCGGGCTTGTTTGAACGGCAGCCCCTTCAGTGCTGCCCCCCCCCCCCCCCCCTTGCGGGTGTACTGGGAAGATCTCGCTTTTGCTCATGTTAAGTTTGTAGCCCGAGAGGGCTCCAAACTCTTTCAGGAGCGCGATGATTCCGTCCATGCTGCTTTGTGGGTCCAAGATGTAGAGGAGCAGATCATCTGCATAGAGTGAGACTCTGTGCTCTCTGCCTCCTCTTCGGATAAATCAGACCAATCTTGGCTGTAAAAGCAAGGACTGTTGTCGCTCATTACCGTGAGCAGTATCCCATGCCTGGCGAACGTTTCTTTGCAGGCTTTAATCACTGCCTTTGACGTGAGGTCGGACAGTTTCACCACTTCTGGGTAACTGGAGAAGTAGTCGACCAGGAGTCCGTAGTCACGTCCCTTGAAAAGGTCTACACCTACTTTGGACCACAGAGAGGTCACAATCTCGTGCTGGTGCAGCGTTTCCTTGGGTTGAGCTGGTTGAAACTTCTGACAGGTAGGGCAGTTGAAGACCATGTTGGCAATGTCCTGGCTGATGCCCGCCCAATAGACCGCCTCTCGAGCTCTGCGTCGGCATTTCTCGACCCCAAGGTGACCTTCATGGAGTTGGCCGAGCACCATAGCCCGCATGCTCTGAGGAATTACGATCCTGTCGAGTTTCAGAAGGATTCCCTCCACGACCGTTAGGTCGTCCTTTACGTTGTAGAACTGGGGACATTGTCCTGCCAGCCATTGGTAAGGTGCTGCATCACACGCTGCAGCAGAGGATCCTTGGCCGTCTCCTCACGAATTTGGACCACCCGTTCGTCAGAGGCCGGAAGGTTGGTGGCACACAATTGCACTTGCGCTTCCATGTGGCAGATTAAGTCATTTTGTTCACAAGGTGTGGTAATGGACCTGGATAGGGCATCTGCACCGATCAGCTCTTTGCCTGGCGTGTAGACAAGTTCAAAGTCGTAGCGGCATAGTTTAAGAAGAATTCGGTGTAACCGAGGTGTCATATCATTTAAATCCTTCTGTATTATGTGGACTAGAGGCCTGTGAAACTTGACTATCCCTGTCAGGAGGCCCAGACACTCCTCAATCTGAGCGTACCGTTGCTTAGTGGGCGTCATGGCCCTGGAGGCATACGCCACTGGAGCCCAGGACGAGGAGTCATCCCGTTGGAGGAGCACCGCCCCAATGCCGTCCTGGCTTGCATCAGTTGCTATTGGTATTAGTTTCCTTGGTTGGGTCGAAGAATGCTAGAACCGGGGCTGTGGTGAGCTTTGCTTTCAGCTCACGCCATTCCTCTTCATGCGTGGGCAGCCACTGGAATTCCGTCGACTTCCTGACGAGATGGCGGAGGGCCGTGTTGTGGGATGCCATATTGGGGATGAATTTCCAGAGGAAGGTGACCATCCCGAGGAAGCGGAGGACCGCCTTCTTGTCCTCCAGGGTCTTCATGGCGTTGATCGCTGAGACCGTGTCGGCATCTAGCCGCATGCCCTGCTGTGAGATGTGGTCACCTTGGAACTTAATATCTGTTTGACCAAATGACCACTTGGCCCTGTTGAGCTGGAGACCATGTTCATGAATTCTCTGGAATACCTTCTCGAGGCGAGCGATGTGTTCCTGGGGTGTTGTGGAGCAGATAATTACATCGTCCACGTATACCCGCACCCCCTCGATGCCCTCCATCATCTGCTCCATGATGCGGTGAAATACTTTGGAGGCAGATATAAGAACATAAGAACATAAGAACATAAGAACTAGGAGCAGGAGTAGGCCATCTGGCCCCTCGAGCCTGCTCCGCCATTCAATTAGATCATGGCTGATCTTTTGTGGACTCAGCTCCACTTTCCGTCCCAAACACCATAACCCTTAATCCCTTTATTCTTCAAAAAACTATCTATCTTTACAGTACAGCACAGAACAGCACAGAACAGGCCCTTCGGCCCTCAATGGAGGGCCATCTTTACCTCTATCTTTACCTTAAAAACATGTAATGAAGGAGCCTCAACTGCTTCACTGGGCAAGGAATTCCATAGATTCACAACCCTTTGGGTGAAGAAGTTCCTCCTAAACTCAGTTCTAAATCTACTTCCCCTTATGATACCAAAAGGCATCCGGTTGTAGCAGTAGCGACCGAACGGGGTGTTGAACATGCACAGCTTGCGACTGGACGCGTCCAGCTGTATTTGCCAAAAACCCTTGGAGGCGTCCAGCTTAGTAAAGAATTTGGCATGAGCCATCTCACTGGTCAACTCTTCACATTTTGGTATCGGGTAATGCTCCCGAATGGTGTTGCGGTTTAGATCCTTGGGGTCAGTGCAAATGTGAAGCTCCCCTGACGGCTTCTTTACGCAGACCATGGAGCTGACCCAGTCTGTTGGCTCTGTGACCTTCGATATGATGCCGTGGTTTTGGAGGTCCTGTAATTGCTTCTTCAGACGATCCTTGAGGGGTGCCGGCACCCGGCATGGTGCATGAATTACAGGGGTCGCATTCGGCTTGAGCAGGATTTTATATCGGTATATCAGCATGCCCATTCCATCGAATAGGCTGTGGTACTGCGTGATGATGTCATCTATGTCGGCTTGCAGGTTTCCATCAGGTGGGGCCGTCGCCGGTGATGGTGACATGGTGTGGACTCGCTGAACCAGGTTCAGGAGCTAGCAGGCCCGAGCACTGAGCAGGGATGCTCTGTCAGGTCCGACGATTTCAAACCGCAGCGTCGCCTTGATCGTCTTATTGGACAACCCTAGTTGACACAAGCCACTGGCAGCTATGGCATTGCCATTGTAGTCAAGGAGCTAGCAGGCCGGTAGAAGAATACTTGGTCTGGCGAGGATGGTGTTGAGATCGAATTTCGAGATGAGGTTCGCCGATGTGCCAGTATCCAGTTTGAACCGGATGCGAGCCTTGTTAACTGTGAGGACAGCACACCACTCGTTGTCGGGATCCACACTGAGGATCGAGAGGCGTTTCGACGTTGTGGTGGAAGGCAGCAGTGTGTAGTTATGATGCCCACCCGGTTTGGGGACTTGATGCACTCAGCATCAGGGTCTGTTGGGCTGTCGGGATCGGAATCTGGCATGCCTTGCTGTGTTGAGCGGACACTTCTGCGCCGCAGCTGGGATCGCTGGCTGCTGAGTGGTGGAGCAGATCTGCAAAGGGCTGCATAATGGCCAAGCTTGCCACACTGCAGACACCGGCGTCCTTTTGCCGGATATTTCCGCTTTAAGTGGGTGGAGCCACAATTCGGACACGTCATGGCGCCGATGTCAGCGCGTTCCGTGCGCCATCGCGCATGCGCAGTGCGGTCGGTCGACGTACACACCTGTGCAGTCGGGTTGTTGGTCTCGTCGTCCACTCGGTCGTGGCGTGCATGCGCAGGGACCCGGGAAAAGCGCGGGCGAAATGGCCACTCTCCACGATGCTCAGGTCCTGCATCTGTACGATGGCCTGCACCCGTTCCGCCTTGTGGGGGGCCAGCTTTGCAGTCTCTGCCGCCCTGATGTGGGAGTAACGATTCTTAGCATGCTCATGGACAACGCACGTCCCGATAGCGACAGGGAGGGTCAACTGTTTGACTTTCAGGAGCTGCTGCTGAAGGGAATCGGAGTGTACCCCGAAAACGATCTGATCCCGGATCATGGAATCAGCTGTCGAGTCATAGTTACATGACTGCGCTAGGATGCGGAGATGGGTCAAGAAGGACTGAAAAGGTTCATCCTTACCCTTTGGGGCAGCACGGTAGCATGGTGGTTAGCATAAATGCTGCACAGCTCCAGGGTCCCAGGTTCAATTCCCGGCTGGGGTACTGTCTGTGCGAAGTCTGCACGTCCTCCCCGTGTGTGCGTAGGTTTCCTCCGGGTGCTCCGGTTTCCTCCCACAGTCCAAAGATGTGCGGGTTAGGTGGATTGGCCATGCTAAATTGCCCTTAGTGTCTTAAATAAATAAGGTTAATGGGGGGGGGTTACTGGTATAGGGTGGATATGTTGGCTTGAGTAGGGTGATCATTGTTCGGCACAACATCGAGGGTTTCTAAGCCTCTGCTGGAAAACATACCATTCAAAGCTCTCATTCACCTGAATGTTGCAGTGGCTGTCGAACTTCAGCAGGACTGTTTTGAATTTCATTTTGTCTTCGCCTTCAGCGAACCTAACGGAGTTGTAGATGTGGATGGCGTGGTCCCCTGCTGTGGAGAGAAATAGCGTGATCTTCCTGGCGTCCGATGCTGCTTCGAGGTTGCAGGCCTCGATGTAAAACAGGAACTTTTGCTTGAAGATCTTCCAATTGGCGCCGAGGTTGCCGGAGATGCGGAGCTGCAAAGGAGGCTGGGTTTTTTCCATTTCACCGGATGGCTGCTTGCTGGTCAATGCTGATTCACTCGAGGTTGGTCCGTCAATATCAGTAGTACTCTGGTACCATGATGTTAGGCAGGTTGGTTCGATGTGGACTGCACTTGATGCAGTGTGGCGAGAGACAGACCTCTAACACTGGAGAAGATCCAACACGATTTTATTCAACGACATAACTAATATACATGCTGAGCTGTGGGTCGACACTATACTGAACTGACTGGAGACCTAGTAGTAGCCTGACCAGACTTACTAGCTACCGCATGGTGTTTGCCTGGCTAGCTCGTGGATTCTGACTGTCTCAGTGGCTGGGTCCCGAGAGAGAGGGAAACCTAGTGCCCTCTGGCTTTATAGTGGTAGTGTCCTGTCTGGTGATTGGCTGCACTGTGCTGTGTGCTCACTGGTCATCCTGTGTGTCAATCACTGCCTGTCTGCACCTCATTATATACATGAGTGGATATTATGACAATCTAGACAAATATATGAAGAGGGTGGGAATGGAAGGACACGGACTCTGTAAGTGCAGACAGTTTGAGTTTAGGCAGGTACCATGGTTGGCACAGGTTTGGAGGCCGAAGGGCCTGTTCCTATGCTGTATTCTTCTTTGTTCTATCTATGTCCTGCTGTATCCTCTGACAATCTTCAACACAATCTGCCACTCCACCAACCTTGGTGTCATCCTCAAACTTACTAATCAAACCAGCTACATTTTCCTCCAAATTGTTTATGTACACTACAAACAGAGGCCCCAGCACTGATCCCTGTGGAACACCACTAGTCACAACCTTCCATTCAGGAAAACACCCTTCTACTGCTACCCTTTACCTTCTGTGGCTCAGCCTGTTCTTTATCCATCTTGCCACCTCACTTCTGATCCCATGTGACTTCACCTTTTGTGCCAGTCTGCCATGAGCCACCTTGTTAAAGGCTTTACTGAAGTCCATGTAAACAACATCCACCCCCCTCTCATCAATCATTTTTGTCACCTCCTCAAAATACTTGATCAAGTTAGTGAGGCACGACCTCCCCTTCACAAACCATGCTGTCTATCGCTAATGAATCTATTTGTTTCCAAATGGGTATAAATCCTGTCCCTGAGAATTCTCTCCAATAATTCACCTACTACCAAAGTGAGGCTCGTCGGCCTATACTTTCCAGGATTATCCCTGCTACCTTTCTTAAACAGCGTTACCACATCAGCTATTCTCCAGTCCTCTGGGATCTCACCTTTAGCCAATGAGGATACAAAGATGTCAGTCAAAGCCCCAGCAATTTCCTCCCTTGCTTCCCTCAATATTCTGGGGTAAATCCCATCAGGCCCAGGAGACTTATCTACCTTAATATCTTTTAAAACACCCAGTACCTCCTCCTTTTCGATGTCAACATGATCCAGACTGTCCACACACCCCACCCAAGAATCAACTTCCACAAAGTCCCTTTAGATATAGAACAGTACAGCACAGAACAGGCCCTTCGGCCCTCGATGTTGTGCCGAGCAATGATCACCCTACTTAAACCCACGTAACCTGTATACCCGTAACCCAACAATCCCCCCATTAACCTTACACTACGGGCAATTTAGCATGGCCAATCCACCTAACCCGCACATCTTTGGACTGTGGGAGGAAACCGGAGCACCCGGAGGAAACCCACGCACACACGGGGAGGACGTGCAGACTCCACACAGACAGTGACCCAGCCGGGAATCGAACCTGGGACCCTGGAGCTGTGAAGCATTGATGCTAACCACCATGCTACCGTGAGGCCCCATAGAACATTACAGCGCAGTACAGGCCCTTCGGCCCTCGATGTTGCGCCGACCTGTGAAACCCCTCTAAAGTCCCTCTACACTATTCCCTTATCGTCCATATGCCTACCGAATGACCATTTGAATGCCCTTAGTGTTGGCGAGTCCACACCATTACTACTCTCTGAGTAAAGAACCTATCTCTGACATCTGTCCTATATCTATCTCCCCTCAATTTAAAGCTATGTCCCCTCGTGCTAGACATCACCATCCGAGGAAAAAGGCTCTCACTGTCCACCCTATCTAATCCTCTGATCATCTTGTATGCCTCAATTAAGTCACCTCTTAACCTTCTTCTCTCGAACGAAAACAGCCTCAAGCCTTTCCTCATGAGATCGTCCCTCCATACCAGGCAACATCCTGGTCAATCTCCTCTGCACCCTTTCCGCGGCCTCACCAGAGTTTTGTACAGCTGCAACATGACCCTCATGGCTCCGAAGCTCAATTCCTCTCCCAATAAAAGCTAACACGCCGTACGCCTTCTTAACAACCCTCTCAACCTGGGTGGCAACTTTCAGGGATCCATGGACATGGACACCAATTGCACCCGCACCAGAGTTTTGTACAGCTGCAACAAGGTTGGATTGTGGGAGGATCATACGGTACTGGTCCCCCCCAAAAAACAATTTAAACCCCCTCCCGAGAGTTAAAAAAGAGCCTTTGAGAGGCTGCATTTGGTCAAGTTGACATGATCCTCGACCTCTAACCCCTGCCCACCGCCGCCAGCTTGGATTCCCACCGATCACAGGTCAGGGACCCACCTTTTAGTCAATTCACCCCCGTTAAATACCCCCGTTAAATACCCCCGGGGGTCGCGGATTTCCACTTCCCCCTCCCCCCCACAGGCCAGGCCACTCGGGCCGCTCCTCTCCCGGCCCCCGGGGCGGCCGCCCACCGCGGAGCGAGTCAACACACTTTCTTTGGTTAACACTGATGCAAAGTACTCATTTAGTACCTCACCCATTTCCTCTGGCTCAACACATAGATTCCCCCCACTGTCCTTAAATGGTCCAATCCTTTCCCTGGCTACCTTCTTGCCTTAACATTTGAATAAAAAACTTTGTGATTCACCTTAATCCTACTTGCCAAGGACTTTTCATGACCCCTCCTAGCCCTCCTAATTCCTGCTTAAGTACCTTCCTACTCTTGAGTCTCAAGGGTTTCAACTGTCCTCACCCTTCTATACTGTACAAAAGTCTCCTTTTCCTTTTTGCCAAGGTTCACAATATGCCTCGTTACCCAAGGCTCCTTAAACTTCCCATACTTATCCTTCTTCCACCCAGGAACATAACTTTCCTGAATCCTAATCAACTGTCGCTTGAAAGACTCCTACTTGGACTTCCGGTTGCGGCTATGCGGAGCTAAGCCGCACGTTCGGCAGCTCCCGCCAGGAATGGACTTTTGGGCTCTTTTAAGGGCCCCCAGCGGTACTTGATCGACGGTTCCCAACGTGGGAAGGTGTCAGCAGCAGATCCCCAGTGTTCTATGGTCTGGACCAGGAGTGGGGCCAGCAAAATAGCGGTGGCAGCGCCTAAGAAAAAGCGGGGGAAGAAAATCAAGATGACGGCCGGCGGAGGCCTCGAGGAATGGAGGCAGTGGGTGCAGGAGCAGCAGGAAACTCTCCAGCGCTGTTTTGGGGAGCTAAAAGTGGAGCTGCTAGACTCGCTGAAGGCTACTACGGACAAGCTGCTGGCGACGCAGACAGCCGAGGGGGTGGAGATCCGGGAGCTCCAACATCAAGCCTCCGAAAGAGAGGAAGAGGCCGCGGCCCTCGCAGTAAAGGTGGAGATGCATGAGGCGCTCCATAAGAAGTGGCAGGAGCGGTTCGAAGAGATGGAGAACCGGTCGAGGTGGAAAAATTTGCGGATCCTGGGTCTCACGGAGGGGCTGGAAGGGTCAGACCTGGGGGCCTATGTGGTCGTCTTGTTGAACTCGCTGATAGGAGCTGGATCCTTCAGGGGCCCCTGGAGCTGGAGGGGTCCCACAGAATACTGGCCAGGAGGTCCAAGCCGAATGAGCCGCCACGGGCGGTGCTGGTGCGGTTCCACTGGTTCAACGTTGACTGAGAGTGCGTGCTTAGGTGGGCCAAGAAGGAGCGGAGTAGCAAGTGGGAGAACACGGTAGTGCGGATCTACCAGGACTGGAGCGCGGAGGTGGCTAAGCGGAGGGCCGGGTACAACCGGATGAAGGCGGTGCTCCACAGAAAGCGTGTGAAGTTTGGCATGTTACAGCCGGCGCGTCTGTGGGTCACCTACAAGGACCGGCACTTTTATTTTGAGTCCCCGGAGGAGGCGTGGGCCTTTGTGCAGGTCGAGAAGTTGGACTCTAACTGAGGGTCGGGGGTTTGTAAATAACTGTGTTAACTTTTGGTGGGGGTGTTCTCTGTTTCATGCTGTTTCATGCTGTTTTAAGCTGGTTGTGTGTTTCTAGGGCGGGTGGGGTGGATGGGCTCGAGTTGGGGGGTAGACTTGGAGTGTGGGGAGCTGGTGGTGGGGACCGACAAGGGGGGCTACCCTTGAGGAGGCGAGGTCGGGCGGGGGAAAGTGCGGGCTTTTCTTGTGTTTCCCGCGCTGTGGGTGGATGGGGGCGGGGTCGGAGCTGAGAAGCGTGGGCTTTTTTCCCACGCGAGAGCGGGAGGGGGAAGAGGAGTGTCTGCTGATGGGTATGGGGGAGGAGAGGTAGCCCCACGTTGGGGGGGGGGGGGTCGAAGGTGTGGCGAGAGCCGCCGGGGTCAGCAGAAGTTAGCTGGCTCACGGGAGTGCTCTGGAGGAAATAACGCGGCTGGGAGGGGTCCTAGCCTGGTAGGGGGGAGGGGGGGGGGGGGGGGGTCGGCGGCGGATGGGGGGGGGCGTACTGGGTTGCTGCTGAAATGGCCAGGAAGGAGCTAGAGTATGTAGGGGGGGGGGGTCAGGGTGGGGGTTTGCCGCCGTGAGGAATGGGCCGAGCGGGGGGCGCTGGCCTGGGGCGGGCAGGGAATGGGTTATGGCTAGTCGGCAGGGGAGGGGGGCAGGGAGCCCCCTGATCCGGCTGATAACTTGGAATGTGAGGGGGCTGAATGGGCCAGTCAAACGGGCCCGGGTGTTTACGTACCTGTAGGGGCTGAAGGCGGACGTGGCTATGCTCCAGGAGACGCACCTGAAGGTGGCAGACCAGATTAGACTGAGGAAGGTCTGGGTAGGCCAGGTGTTTCATTTGGGGCTGGATGCAAAAAATCGGGGGGTGGCGATCCTGGTGGGAAAAAGGGTGTGGTTTGAGGTGCCAAAGGTGGTGGCTGACAGTGGCGGGAGGTATGTGATGGTGAGCGGCAAGTTGCAAGGGGAGCGGGTGGTGCTGGTGAATCTCTATGCCCGAAATTGGGACGATGCGGGGTTTATGCGGCGCATGTTGGGCCGCATTCCGGATCTGGAGAAGGGGGGGGGACTTTAACACAGTGCTGGATCCCCCATTGGATTGATCCATGTCCAGGACGGGCAGGAGGCCCGTGGCGGCTAAGGTGTTGAGGGGGTTTATGGACCAGATGGGCGGAGTGGATCCTTGGAGGTTCACGAGGCCGAGGGCCAGGGAGTATTCATTTTTTCCCCACGTGCATTAAGCCTATTCCCGGATTGATTTTCTTGTCCTGAGCAGGGGGCTGATTTCAAGGGTGAAGGATGCCGAGTATTTGGCCATAGTCATTTCGGACCATGCCCCGCACTGAGTAGACCTTGAGCTGGGGGAGGAGAGGGACCAGCGCCCGCTCTGGCGCCTGGAGGTGGGGCTGCTGGCGGATGAGGAGGTAGGCGGGCAGGTTCGGGGTTGTATCAAGAGGTACTTAGAGGCCAATGATAATGGGGAGGTCCGGGTGGGGACGGTTTGGGAGGCATTGAAGGCGGTGATTAGAGGGGGGTTGATTTCCATCCGAGCCCATAGGGAGAGGGGAGAGCAGAGAGAGAGGGAAAGTGCAGAGGATACTGGAAGTCTGCAGAGGGATTTGGATAGGTTAAGTGAATGGGCTAGGGTCTGGCAGATGGAATACAATGTTGACAAATGTGAGGTTATCCATTTTGGTAGGAATAACAGCAAACGGGATTATTATTTAAACGATAAAATATTAAAGCATGCCAATGTTCAGAGAGACTTGGGTGTGCTAGTGCATGAGTCACAGAAGGTTGGTTTACAAGTGCAACAGGTGATTAAGAAGGCAAATGGAATTTTGTCCTTCATTGATAGAGGAATGGAGTTTAAGACTAGGGAGGTTATGTTGCAATTGTATACGGTGTTAGTGCGGCCACACCTGGAGTATTGTGTTCAGTTTTGGTCTCCTTACTTGAGAAAGGACGTACTGGCGCTGGAGGGTGTGCAGAGGAGATTCACGAGGTTAATCCCAGAGCTGAAGGGGTTGGATTATGAGGAGAGGTTGAGTAGACTGGGACTGTACTCGTTGGAATTTAGAAGGATGAGGGGGGATCTTATAGAAACATTTAAAATTATGAAGGGAATAGATAGGATAGATGCGGGCAGGTTGCTTCCACTGGCGGGTGACAGCAGAACTAGGGGACATAGCCTCAAAATAAGGGGAAGTAGATTTAGGACTGAGTTTAGGAGGAACTTCTTCACCCAAAGGGTTGTGAATCTATGGAATTCCTTGCCCAGTGAAGCAGTTGAGGCTCCTTCATTACATGTTTTTAAGGTAAAGATAGATAGTTTTTTGAAGAATAAAGGGATTAAGGGTTATGGTGTTCGGGCCGGAAAGTGGAGCTGAGTCCACAAAAGATCAGCCATGATCTAATTGAATGGCGGAGCATGCTCGAGGGGCCAGATGGCCCACTCCTGCTCCTAGTTCTTATGTTCTTATGTTCTTATGAAAGGTTGGTGGGGGAAATGGTGAGGGTGGACAGGAGCTACGCGGAGGCTCCGGAGGAGGGATTGCTGAGGGAGCGGCGTAACCTTCAGGCCAAGTGCGACTTGCTGACCACCAGAAAGGCGGAAGCTCAGTGGAGGAAGGCACAGGGAGCGGTGTACGAATATGGGGAGTAGACGAGTAGGATGCTGATGCATCAGCTCTGTAAGTAGGACGCGGCCAGGGAGATTGGTGGAGTGAAGGATAGGGGAGGAAATGTGGTGCGAAGGGGGGTGGACATTAATGGGGTCTTCAGGGACTTTTATGGGGAATTGTACCGGTCCGAGCCCCCGTTGGAGGGGGAGGGGCGGGGGGGGGGGGGGGGGGGATTTGGGCGCTTTTTGGACAGGCTGAGTTTTCCGAAGGTGGAGGAGGGGCAGGTGGAAGGGCTGGGGGCGCCGATTGAGCTGGAGGAGCTGATTACTGGGATAAGCAGCATGCAGTCGGGGAAGGCGCCGGGGCCGGATGGGTTCCCGGTCGATTTGTACAAAATGTACGCAGATCTGCTGG
The DNA here is from genome assembly GCF_902713615.1 of Scyliorhinus canicula. Taxonomy (NCBI): domain Eukaryota; kingdom Metazoa; phylum Chordata; class Chondrichthyes; order Carcharhiniformes; family Scyliorhinidae; genus Scyliorhinus; species Scyliorhinus canicula. The sequence goes on from NC_052150.1 coordinate 224,673,510, forward strand.
GCCCCCTGTTGGTTAGGATCTTTAACGAGGCAAGGGAGGGGGGGGCTTTGCCTCCGACTATGTCACGGGCGCTGAAATCCTTGATCCTTAAACAGGACAAGGACCCCCTGCAGTGTGGATCATATAGGCCGATGTAGAGTTGTTGGTGAAGATCTTCGCCACAAGGATAGAGGACTGTGTGCCGGGGGTCATTCATGAGGACCACACGGGGTTTGTGAAGGGAAGGCAGCTGAACACCAATATACGTAGGCTTCTGAATGTTATAATGATGTCGGCGGTAGAAAGGGAGGCGGAGATAGTGGTGGCGCTAGATGCGGAGAAGGCCTTTGATTGGGTTGAGAGGGGGTACTTGTTGGAGGTGCTGGAAAGGTGTGGGTTCGGGGAGGGGTTTGTCAGTTGGGTGAGGCTGTTATATGAGGCCCTGATGGCGAGCGTAGCCACGAATAGGAGGAGATCGGAGTACTTTCGGTTGTACCGGGGGACGAGGCAGGGGTGTCCCCTGTCCACTTTGCTCTTTGCGTTGGCAATTGAGTCACTGGCCATGGCGTTGAGGGAGTCGAGGAATTGGAGGGGTCTGGTGCGGGGTGGGGAGGAGCACTGAGTGTCATTATATGCAGATGACTTGTTGCTTTATGTGGCGGACCCAGTGGGGGAATGCCGGAGGTGATGCAGATCCTTAGGGAATTTGGGGGCTTTTCTGGGTACAAGCTCAACCTAGGTAAGAGTGAGTTGTTCGTCGTGCACCCGGGGGATCAAGAGGAGGGGATTGGTAGGCTCCCACTGAAAAGGGCAGGGAGGAGCTTTAAGTAACTGGGAGCCCAGGTGGCTAGGAGCTGGGGGGCCCTACACAAGCTTAACCTCACTAGGCTGGTGGAGCAAATGGAGGAGGATTTCAAAAGATGGGACACGTTGCCGCTGTCGCTGGCGGGCATGGTGCAGTCAGTCAAGATGACGGTGCTCCCGAGGTTTTTGTTCCTGTTCCAGTGCCTCCCCATCCTTATCCCGAAGGCCTTTCTTAGGAGGGTTAACAGGAGTATTATGGGATTTGTATGGACGCATGGGACTCCGAGGGTGAGAAGGGTGTTTTTGGAACGAGGCAGGGATTGGGGGGGGGGGGGGGGAGGGCTGGCGTTGCCCAACCTCTGTGGGTACTATTGGGCTGCCAACGCAGCAATGGTGCGTAAGTGGGTAATGGATGGGGGAGGGGCAGCATGGAAGAGGATGGAGATGGCGTCATGTGTTGGCACAAGCCTGGAGGCGCTGGTAACGGCACCGTTGCCGCTCCCTCCAACGAGGTATACCACGAGCCCGGTGGTGGCGGCTACCCTCAAACTCTGGGGGCAATGGAGACGGCATAGGGAGGAGGTGGGGGGCTCGATGGAGTCCCCGATACGGGGGAACCACCGGTTTGTACCAGGAAGCATCGATGGCGGGTTTCTTGGCTGGCACAGGGTAGGTATTAGGAGGTTGAGGGACCTGTTGTGGATGGGAGGTTTGCGAGCCTGGGTGAGTTAGAGGGGAAGTTTGGGTTCCCCTCGGGGAACATGTGTAGGTACATGCAGGTTAGGGCGTTTGCCAGGCAGCAGGTGGAGGGGTTCCCTCTGCTGCCCCCACGTGGGGTATGGTACAGGGTGCTCCCGAGGGTGTGGGTTGGAGGAGGGAGGATTTCGGACGTGTACCACGTCATGCAGGAGGTAGATGAGGCCTCGGTGGAGGAGCTGAAGGCTGAATAGGAAGAGGAGCTGGGTGAGGAGTTTGAGGAGGAGACGTGGGCGGATGCCCTGGAAAGAGTGAATTCCTCCTCTTCTTGTGCGAGGCTTAGCCTCATACAGTTCAAGGTGCTACATGACCGGGACGAGGATGAGTAGGTTTCTCGGGGGCGAAGACAGGTGCGTTAGGTGCTCGGGGTGCCCAGTGAACCACGGCCATATGTTCTGGGCATGCCCAGCGCTGGGGGAGTTTTGGACGGGGGTAGCAAGGACGGTGTCGAGGGTGGTAGGATCCAGGGTCAAGCCAGGCTGGGGGCTCGCGATTTTTGGGGTTGCAGTGGAGCCGGGAGTGCAGGAGGCGAAAGAGGCCGGTGTTCTGGTCTTTGCGTCCCTAGTAGCCCGGCGGAGGAATTTGCTTCAATGGAAGGATGCGAGGCCCCCAAGCGTGGAGGCCTGGATCAATGATATGGCGAGGTTCATCAAATTGGAGAGGGTGAAATTTGCCCTGAGGGGATCAGTACAGGGTGTTTTTTAGGCGGTGGCAGCCTTTCCTTGACTTCCTGGCAGAACGGTAGGAAAATAGGCCGGCAGAGGCAGCAACCCCGGGGGGGGGGGGGGGGGGGGGGGGGTGGTTTGTTTTGGGGGAGGGGAGAAATGTGTACATGTGTTTACTGAATATGCTGGGTGCTTACTTATTTCTTCTTTTTGTAGCTGCTGGGGGGGCGGGGGGAGGAGTTTGGTTTTGGGGATTATTGTGTTTTTTCTCTTGTTTTTTGTTGTTAATACTGTTTTCTGGTTGTTATTTTCTGTTTTTGATATTTTTTGAAAATCTCAATAAAAATTATTTCAAAAAAAAAGAAAGGCTCCTACTTGTCCGACGTTCATTTACTTTCCAACAGCCGCACCCAATCCACATTCTTCAATTCCTGTCTAATGTTAACGTCATTTTCCTTTCCTCAATTTAACACCTTAACATGAGGGTGATTGGGGGGGGGGGGGGGGGAGGGTTCAGCGATGATACCTCTTAAAACGGAATCGTTAACATGCAACTAGAGTAGTTTTACATAAGTTATTTTACTCAGGATTGAGATGAATTATAGGACTGAGTAATCATTATTAACCATTAAACATGTATTTTTAGCACATAGCAGTAATAAATAATCAAATAGGATTTAGGATAGTTAACTTGTCACTTAGGATGTCACTTCTGATATCCTTGTCTTTGTGAAACAATGCAGGATACGGGTTTTGCTGGTGAATGCACAGCTGTCAGGATGAGGATCAATCATCCGCTGCTTGCAATTCCATTGGGTCAAGTTTAAACATTGCTTGCAAATCTATTGGATAAGTTTAAATGTAGCAACTTCAGGGATTGGATCACACCCTACTGGGCTATTGATTTTTGAAAATTGTATAAGTACTATGTTCTGGCCTTTGTTCGGCAGAACAGATCTTGGCAGATTCCAGGTCTGTTCTCCGTGTACACGTAACAAGTTTGATTAAATAGCCATCTTGTCCAGGTTGTCAATGTGTTTTTTCCTCTCTGTGCTGAATTGAACCACAGGGAATAACCCCATGTGGAAGCTGACTCAATACACAGGTCTTGAAACTGCTCCGACAGAGGGTTACGCTCATCCCTATCCAAAAGTACCTTACAACGTATGGAATTTTGGTTACTACTCCCAAAAATGTTCCCTAACTGAAACCTCAACCACCTGTCCAGGTTAATCCACAATACCAGGTCCAGTACTGCCCATTCCCTAGTTGGACTATCTACATATTGCATTAAGAAGCCTTCCTGGATACACTTTACAAACTCTGCCCCATCCAACCCCTAGCACTAAGTGAGTCCCAGTCAATGTAGGGGAAGTTAACTACAACAACCTACCACAACAACCCTGTTGCTTTTGCACCTATCCAAAATCTACCTATCTGCTCCTCTATCTCTTGCTGGCAGTTGGGGGGCCTGTAATAAACCCCCAACATTGTGATTGGGGCTTTTCACAGTAACTTCATTTGAAGTCTACTTGTGACAATAAGTGATTTTCATTTCATTTCATTCCTGTTCCTGCGCTCTACTCAGATTTCCTCATTGCATGAGCCCTCCAAGGTGTCCTCCCATTGTACGGCTATAATATTCTCCTTAACCAGTAATGCTACTCCTGACCCCTTTTACATCTCCCTCTATCTCTCCTGCAGCGCCGATATCCTCCTATGTTCAGCTGCCAATCCTGCCCTTCCGTTAACCACATTTCTGTGATAGCCACAACATCATTTTTCCAAGAACTAATTAGTGCTCTAAGTTTATCTGCCTCACCTGCTATTTTTCTGGCATTGAAACAAATCCACCTCAGACCACTGTGTTTGAGCAGATAGGGTGATGTTGTTCTCTTATTGTTGTTCTCTATTTCACCTTCAGTTGTTACACCTTCTAAGCCATTTCACCAGCCGGCCAACCTTGAGGATCCACGGCAGCCGACCTTCAGGACCCACGGTGGCCGACCTTCAGGACCCACACCGGCCGACCTTCGCGACCCACCATTTTCTTTTACCTTTAATAGGAGAGGTGGGCCTGCTTGGTTCTCACGATCTCACTCCAATCAGGCTCACAGTAGGAGAGGTTAGTTTGCATCCAGGAACCAGGAACCAGGAACCAGCAACCAAATCAGCCAGAGAGGACAATTTCTCGAGGAGGAAAGCGTGGATTTCATACCTCAGTTCGTAAACTCTGAGCAGCTCTCCTGTCGACTGATCATTGCAGTAACTCTTCAAGCGGATGAAGTCCACCGTCATTGGGATTGACTGGTCACTGTTTCGATTCAATGCCTTAATGTAGTCTAAAAGGTCAGCAAAAACCTTGTAGCTACCCTTCGGTACACAGAGAGCGCCAATGTGATGATTTCCCATGGCTTTCATTATATCCCTTGCCAAACATTCAGTTCTGTCCATGATCAAACCATGAAGAATATATGGTCTTTCCAGATCATTTGAGTAATGTTTAGGGATGCAAAACAGATTGAGGTCAGAGCCTTTATCATCACCGGTAATCACCACGCGGTCAGCCGCCGCCATGCTACCATTGCAATTTGATCCTGGGTTCAGGTCCTAACACTCCCGGGCCACATGCGCACTGATGAGCGGGCACGCATGCGCAGTGCGCTTGCATATTGTTAGCTGGTCGCAGCTCTATTTTCAAAACCGCTCCGCGACCCTCCCAACACCCTCCCCCGACCCCTACTTTGAAAATGCCTATTCTAAGCTAACGTTCTGGTCCCCCCCCCCCCATACTAGTTTAAATCCTCCCGCGTGGCTCTAGGAAAGCTCCCAACCAGGATGTTGGTGCCCCTCCAGTTTTGATGCAGGTCCCATCTGCCTGGAAAAGATCCCAATGGTCCAGAAATTTGAAACCTTCCCTCCTACACCACTGTTCAGCCACATGTTTAGCTGCACTGTCCTGCACTATTTCTAGCTTCACTGGCACATGGTACAGGGAGTAATCCCTAATTTATAACCCTCGATGTCCTGCTTTTAAGCTCACTGCCTAACTCCCCGAACTCCTTATGCAGGACCTCATCACTCTTCCTGCCTATGTCGTTAGTACCTATGTGTACTACACCTCTGGCTGTTCACCCTCTGTCTTCAGAATGCTTTCTGCCCATTCAGAGACATCCTGGACCCTGGCACCAGGGAGGCAACATACCATCCTAGAGTCTCTTACACATCGACAGAAGCGCCTATCTATACCCCACCTATATATAGTTCCCTATAAATATTACTCGAGTGCTCATTGTCCCACCCTGCTTAACAACAAAGCCATCTGTGTGTCACTGCTCTCGCTGCTGCTGCTGCTGTGATCCCCTGATAGGCCAACCCCCCCCATCAGTATCCAAAATGGTATACGTGTTAGAGAGGGGGATGACCACAGGGGATTCCTGCACTGACTGTCTCTTCTAGAAGTCACCCATCTATCTGGCTGCATCTTGGGTGTCATCACGTCAATAAAGTCCCTGTCTATGATGCTTCCCGCCACCTTCATGCTCTTAAGTGCATCCAACTGCTGCTCCAACCTATCCATGCGGTCTGTGAGGAGCTGCAATTGGGTGCACTTCCTGAGAAGCAGTCGGCTGAGACGCTGGATGCGTCGTGGATCTCCCACATCTCACAAGAGCAACACTTAACTCCATTGACCAATAATCACCAATTGAATTTTTAAAGAAAATGTATTAAACTGTTACCTTCACTTACCGCTGCAGATACCTGAGGTAGATCTTTATATCACTTACCTTCCCAGGATGCTCTCGGGGTCTCTCCAAGCAGATTAACAGTCTCAAAGCAAGAAGAAAAAAACAAACATAAAGGGAAATAGCACCTCCTCCCACTCTGTTCCGAATTACCACATTGCTCCAAATGACCAACTTTTAATCCCCACTCTGGCTGCCTCACCCAGTCTGTCTCCACGTTGTTCACGTGCACAAAACATACTGAGAGTGCACTTATGCCTTATATATAGAGTTCAGCTAAATTGAGGTAACTTACACTAGTTAACCTTCAAACAGAAGAATTCAATTTACACCTTTTTTTGCCAATCAGGCTTCAGGTGATTGACAGATAACTGTCACTCAGTTACCCGGCCATACCGGCCAGTGTGGGTACCGACGTGCCGCAGGGTGGGGGTTTGCGTGCCCTCCAGGTGGAGGGGGGGGCGTTGGGTTATGGATGTGTAGGACGGGGTTAGTGGTAGGGGCACAGTGTTGCATCCTTCCCCTAGCTTTCCTGAGCAGGTTGTGCAGTTTTGTTATGGCACTGCAGGCCATTCCGGATGGTATTGTGGCGCTCAACGCCTCGGCAACCTGCGCCCAGATACAGCCCGGTTCCCCCCTGACTGGTGGCGCTGGACACAGTCTGCAGCTTCCACACGAGGTCTACTAAAAAAAATACCATAAGTGTTCCGAGCCGACGCGAACCCGGTCTATTGGGGGCGGAGCATCCAGGGAGGGCCTCGGGTGACATCATGAGGCTGTACCGACGCCGTTTTTGAGGGAGCGAAGCATCGCAAAAGCAGCACCGCCCCCGATGGACAGCCTGCTGTGATAGTGGAGTCGGACACTTTAGGAACTTTCAAGCGGTTATTGGAGAGGCACATGGAGCACACCAGAACGACAGGGAGGGGGATAGCTTGATCTTGGTTTCGGACAAAGCTCGGCACAACATCGAGGATCGAAGGGCCTGTTCTGTGCTGTACTGTTCTATGTTAGTGCAGAGAGACCTGGGTGTGCTCGTGCATGAGTCACAGAAAGTTGGTTTACAGGTGCAACAGGTGATTAAGAAGGCAAATGGAATTTTGTCCTTCATTGCTGGAGGGATGGAGTTTAAGACAAGGAAGGTTATGTTGCAATTGTATAAGGTGTTAGCGAGGCCACACCTGGAGTATTGTGTTCAGTTTTGGTCTCCTTACTTGAGAAAGGACATACTGGCACTGGAGGGTGTGCAGAGGAGATTCACTAGGTTAATCACAGAGCTGAAGGGGTTGGATTACGAGGAGAGGTTGAGTAGACTGGGACTGTACTCGTCGGAATTTAGAAGGTTGTGGGGAGACCTTATAGAAACATTAAAAATTATGAAGGGAATAGATAGGATAGATGTGGGCAGGTTGTTTCCACTGGCGGGTGAAAGCAGAACTAGGGGACGTAGCCTCAAAATAAGGGGAAGTAGATTTAGGACTGAGTTTAGGAGGAACTTCTTCACCCAAAGGGTTGCGAATCTATGGAATTCCTTGCCCAGTGAAGCAGTTAAGGCTCCTTCATTAAATGTTTTTAAGGTAAAGATAGATAGTTTTTAGATGAATAAAGGGATTAAGGGTTATGGTGTTCGGGCCGGAAAGTGGAGCTGAGTCCACAAAAGATCAGCCATGATCTCATTGAATGGCGGAGCCGGCTCGAGGGGCCAGATGGCCTAATCCTGCTCCTAGTTCTTATGTTCTTATGTTCTATGTTCTAAAGTGGGATTCTCCGGCCTATCGCCGAATGCAATTTCGGCATCGGCGATCGGAGAATCCCGCCCCACATTTTGGGAGGGGAAATATGCAACAGACCTGGGTGTCCTTAGACACAAGTCACTGAAAGAAAGCATGCAGGTGCAGCATGCGATGAAGAAGGTTTCAAGTACAGGAGCAGGGATGTGTTGCTGCAAATATACAGACCCTGGGCAGCACGGTGGCCTAGTGGTTAGCACAACCGCCTCATGGCGCTGAGGTCCCAGGTTCGATCCCGGCTCTGGGTCACTGTCCGTGTGGAGTTTGCAGATTCTCCCCGTGTCTGCGTGGGTTTCGCCCCCACAACCCAAAAACGTGCAAGCTAGGTGGATTGGCCATGCTAAATTGCCCCTTAATTGGAAAAATGATTGGGTACTCTAAATTTATAAAAAAAAAAATATACAGACCCTTAGTGAGACCACACCTGGAATATCGTGTGCAGTATTGGTCTTATTTAATGAAGGATATTCTTGCTGTAGAGGAAGTGCAGCGAAGATTTACCAGACTGATTCCTGAGATGACAGGACTGAAGTATGAGGAAAGATTGAGTTGGTTAGTTTTATATTCACTGGAGTTTCGAAGAATGAGGGGTGATCTCACAGAAACCTTTAAAATTCGAACAGACCTAGACAGGGTAGTTGCAGGAAAAATCTTCCAGATGGCAGGGGTGTCCAGAACCAGATGAGGAGGGATGTTTTCGACCAGGGAGTGGAGAGCCTGTAGAATTTGCCATCACAGAAAGCAATTGAGGCCAAAACATTTATATTTTTCTAGATATAGCTCTTGAGGCTAAAGGGATCAAAGGATATGGGGGAAGGCGGATCAGGATATTGAACTTGGGACTGAATGGATCAAAGGATATGGAGGTAAGGTGGGATCAGGGTATTGAACTTGATGATCAGCCATGGTCATAATGAATGGCGGAGCAGGCTCGAAGGGCCAAATGACCTCCTCCTTCTATGTATGTTTCTATGTATGAAAGAAGGAACAGCTTTCTGAGCTGGATGATCATCCATGATCATAATGAATGGCTTACTCCTGCTTCTATTTTCTATGTTTCTATGCTTTATGTAGATTGAAGTTGGGGAAGCGCAACAGAACAAAATTGGATGAGTGCAGAGATCTCGAAAGGGCAGGACGAGGTTACAAGTAAAAGAACAAAGACCAAAGAACAAAGAAAAGTACAGCACAGGAACAGGCCCTCCAAGTCTGCGCCAACCATGCTGCCCATCTAAACTAAAATCTTCTACACTTCCTGGGTCCGTATCCCTCTATTCCCATCCTACTCATGTATTTGTCAAGATGCCCCTTAAATGTCAATATCATCCCTGCTTCCACCACCTCCTCCGGCAGCGAGTTCCAGGCACCCACTACCCTCTGTGTAAAAAAACTTGCCTCGTACATCTCCTCTAAACTTTGCCCCTCGCACCTTAAACCTATGTCCCCTAGTAATTGACCCCTCTACCCTGGGAAAAAGTCTCTGACTATCCACTCTGTCTATGCCCCTCATAATTTTGTAGACCTCTATCAGTTCGCCCCTCAACCTCTGTCATTCCAGTGAGAACAAACCGAGTTTATTCAACCGCTCCTCATAGCTAATGCCTCCATACCAGGCAACATCCTGATAAATCTCTTCTGTACCCTCTCTAAAGCCACCACATCCTTCTGGTAGTGTGGCGACCAGAATTGAACACTATACTCCAAGTGTGGCCTACCTAAGGTTCTATAGAGCTGCAACATGCATATACTCAATGCCCTGGCCAATGAAGGCAAGAATGCCGTATGCCTTCTACACTTGTGTTGCCCCTTTCAGTGACCTGTGGACCTGTACACCTAGATCTCCCTGACTTTCAATACTCTTCAGGGTTCTACCATTCACTGTATATTCCCTACCTGCATTTGACCTTCCAAAATGCATTACATCACATTTGTCCGGATTAAACTCCATCTGCCATCTCTCCACCCAAGTCTCCAAATGACCTAAATCCTGCTGTATCCCCTGACAGTCCTCATCGCTATTCGCAATTCCACCTACCTTTGTGTCGTCTGCAAACTTACTAATCAGACCAGTTACATTTTCCTCCAAATCATTTATATATACTACGAACAGCAAAGGTCCCAGCACTGATCCCCGCGGAAGTGAGGGGTGGCGCAATGGAGGAATTTAGGAAAAAAGGTAAGAATTTTAAAATCAGGCATTGTCAGACAGGAAACCATTGTATGTATGGACTTCCGGTGGCTGCGATGACGTAGGAAGCCACACATTTGGGAGCTCCCGTTTAAAGAAACTTTTCGGCTCTTTTGCGAGCCCAAAACGGAAATTTTTCGACGTCTCCCGGTGGGGGAAGGTGTGCTGAACGACTTTCCCCGCAGTCCATGCCTCGAACTCGGAGTGGAAAGGGGGAAAAAACGGCAGCAGCTCCTCAGAAGAAACGGGGGAAGGAATCCAAGATGGCCACCGGAGGAGCCCCAGAGAAGTGGAGGCTGTGGGCCCAGGAGCAACAAGCTGATCTCCTGCGCTGCTTTAAAGAATTCAAGGTTGAGGTATTGAGCTCTCTGCAGGAAACGAACAGAAGGCTGTCAGAGATTCAGTCCACCCAGGGTGCTGCCATCAAGGAGTTGCAGACGCAGGCCACTGAACGAGAGGAGGAGGCCGTGGTCCTCGTGAGTAAGGTGGAGGGGCACGACGCACTCCACAAGAAGTGGCAGGAACGCTTCGAGGAGCTTGATGAGGTGGAAAAACCTGTGGATCTTGGGCCTTGCGTAGGGGCTGGAGGGATCGGACCTGACCGCCTACGTGGCTGTAATGCTGAATTTGCTAGTGGGGGCCGGATCTTTCCATCTGCCCTTGGAGCTGGAGGGAGCGCACAGGGTGCTGGCCAGGAGGCCTAAGGAAGATGAACCCCCGCGTGCGATGCTGGTGAGGTTCCACCGGTTCAGTGATCGGGAGTGCGTGCTGCGCTGGGCCAAGAAGGTGAAGAGCAGCAAGTGGGAGAATGGGGTAGTACGGATCTACCAGGATTGGAGTGCGGAGGTGGCTAAGCGGCGGTCCGGATTTAATCGGACGAAAGAGGTGCTTTACAGAAAAAAGATTAAGTTCGGAATGTTGCAGCCCGCGCGCCTGTGGGTAACTTATTCGGACCGGCACCATTATTTCGATTCCCCGGAGGAGGCGTGGGCCTTCGTGCGAACGGAGAAACTGGACTTGAACTAGGGGTTGGGGGTTGCGAGGTCGGCTGTAATATATTAGTGCTGGACTCTGCTGTTGCTGTGTTCTCTTTTTCTTTTGTTTTTCTCTTCTCGTTTTAGTACTTTTGCAATTTTGGATATGGTTATTTACGGGGGTGTTGTTCTGCTATGTTTTTCGTTTATTATGCTGTGGGGCATTGTTTGGGCTGTGTATCTTGCGGGGAGGGTCGGTGGGGTTTGTTGTATTCTATGCCGGAGTGGGGGTATGGAGTGGGGCTGATATTTGGGAGCTGCGTCAGAAGGGTGTGGTGGGGCAGTGCGAAAGCGTGGGCTTTCCTCTGGTTTCCCGCGCTGCGGGGCTGGGGGGTGGAGACGGTGACGGGGGAGGCGGGGCCTTAATTGGTTCTTCCCCGCGCTGGAGCGGTGGAATGGGGAATACTGGATTGCTGCTGGTAGGGTCAAGAAGGAGCTCGTGGGGGCTGGGGGGGGGGGGACAGAGGTGAGGTGTTGTCGCTGTGGGGACTGGGTCGGGCAGGAGGTGCTGGTCTGGGGCGGGCAGTCGACGGGCTAGGGCTAGTCGACGGGGGAGGGGGGCGGGACGCCCTCTGATCCGGTTGGTCACTTGGAATGCGAGAGGGTTGAATGGGCCAGTGAAGCGGTCGAGGGTACTGGCTCACCTGAAGGGGCTAAAGGCAGATGTGGCAATGCTTCAGGAGACCCACCTGAAGGTGGCGGACCAGGTCCGCCTGAGGAAGGGATGGGTGGGGCAGGCTTTCCACTCTGGGTTGGATGTGAAGAACCGGGGAGTGGCGATTCTGGTGGGGAAAAATGTGTTGTTTGAGGCATGGGAGGTGGTGGCAGATAAGGGGGGTAGGTATGTTATGGTTAGGGGCAGGCTACACGGAGAGAAGGTGGTACTGGCTAGTGTGTATGCCCCAAATTGGGACGATGCGGGCTTTATGAGGCGTATGTTGGGACGGGTCCCGGATCTGGAGGCAGGAGGTCTGATCATAGGGGGGGACTTCAATACGGTGTTGGATCCTTCACTGGATCGGTCCAGCTCTAGGACGGGTAGGAGGCCGGCGGCGGCCAAGGTACTGAGAGGGTTTATGGATCAGATGGGTGGAGTGGATCCATGGAGGTTTGAGAGGCCGAGGGCATGCGAGTACTCTTTCTTCTCCCACGTACATAGGGTCTACTCTCGGATAGATTTCTTCGTGGTGAGTAAGGGACTGATTCCGAGAGTGGAGGAGGCCGAGTATTCGGCCATTGCAATCTCCGACCACGCTCCGCATTGGATAGAGTTGGAGATGGGGGAGGTGCGGGACCAACGTCCGTTGTGGCGGTTGGATGTGGGGTTGTTGGCGGAGGAGGAGGTGTGTAGGAGGGTCCGGGCAAGTATTGAGGAGTACCCCGAGGTGAATGATACGGGGGAGGTTCAGGTGGGGATGGTCTGGGAAGCCCTGAAGGCAGTAATCCGTGGGGAGCTGATATCCATCCGGGCACATAGGGAGAGGAGCGAGAGGAGTGAGGGGGATAGACTGGTGGGAAAGATGCTGGAGGTGGACAGGAGGTATGCAGAGGCACCAGAGGAGGGACTATTGGGGGAGAGGCGCAGCCTGCAGGCTAAATTTGATTTGCTGACCACTAGAAAGGCGGAGGTACAGTGGAGGAAGGCACAAGGGGCAGTGTACGAACATGGTGAAAAGGCGAGTAGGATGCTGGCTCACCAGCTCCGCAAGCGGGATGCGGCTAAGGAAATTGCTGGAGTGAGAGACAAGAGTGGGAGTGTGGTGCGGAAGGGGGTAGAGGTGAATGAGGGCTTCAAGGACTTTTACGGGGAACTGTACCGATCGGAGCCAACGGGGGAGAGGAGGGGAATGGAGAGGTTCCTTGACGGGCTTTCTTTCCCGAAGGTGCAGGAGGAGAAGGTGGAGGGGTTGGGTACGCCGATTGAGCTGGAGGAGCTAGTTAAGGGGAACGGGCAGATGCAGACAGGGAAGGCACCGGGGCCAGATGGGTTCCCGGTGGAATTTTATAAAACGTTTGTCGACCTAGTGGGCCCCTTGCTGGTGCGGACACTCAACGAAGCATGGGAAGGGGGGACTTTGCCCCCGACGATGTCGTGGGCGCTGATCTCGTTAATTTTAAAGAAGGACAAGGACCCCCAGCAATGTGGTTCATACAGGCCCATATCTCTCGTCAACGTGGATGCTAAGGTGCTGGCAAAAATCCTGACCACCAGGATAGAGGACTGTGTGCCAGGGGTTGTGCACGAGGACCAGACAGGCTTTGTGAAGGGAAGGCAGTTGATCACGAATGTGCGGAGATTGTTGAATGTCATCATGATGCCGGCAATTGAGGGGGAGGCAGAGATAGTGGTGGCGCTGGATGCGGAGAAGGCCTTCGATAGAGTGGAGTGGGGGTACCTATGAGAGGTGTTGGGGAGGTTTGGATTTGGTGAAGGGTTCATTGGATGGGTAAGGCTGCTATATGAGGCCCCGATGGCGTGCGTGGCCACGAATAGGAGGAGGTCGGAGTACTTCCGGCTTTACCGAGGGACCAGGCAGGGTTGCCCCCTGTCCCCCTTGTTGTTTGCACTGGCAATCGAGCCGCTGGCGATGGCGTTGAGGGATTCAGAGAGGTGGAGAGGCTTGGTGCGAGGTGGAGAGGAACATAGGGTGTCGTTGTATGCCGATGACCTGTTACTGTATGTGGCGGACCCGGTGGGAGGGATGCCGGGAGTGATGGAGTTACTAGCCGAGTTTGGGACCTTTTCAGGTTATAAATTAAATTTAGGCAAGAGCGAGGTGTTTGTGGTGCACCCTGGAGACCAGGAGGAAGGAATTGGTAGGCTCCTGCTTAGGCGGGCAGGGGAGAGCTTTAGGTACCTGGGGGTGCAGGTGGCCAGGGACTGGGGGACTCTTCACAAGCATAACTTCACCAGACTTGTGGATCAGATGGAGGAGGAGTTCAAGAGGTGGGACATGCTGCCATTGTCGTTGGCGGGGAGGGTACAGTCCGTCAAAACGACGGTGCTTCCGAGGTTCTTGTTCCTCTTTCAGTGCCTGCCGATCTTTATCCCCAGGGCCTTCTTTAGGAGAGTGACTAGCAGTGTTCTGAGCTTTGTGTGGGCACATGGGACTCCGAGAGTGAAGAGGGTGTTCCTGGAGCGAGGAGGGGATAGAGGCGGGCTGGCGCTGCCCAACCTTCTGGGGTACTATTGGGCAGCCAATGTGTCAATGGTGCGTAAATGGGTGATGGAGGGGGGAGGGGCGGCGTGGAAAAGAATGGAGATGGCGTCATGCAGAGGTACGAGCCTAGGTGCCATGGTAACGGCGCCGTTCCCGCTCCCCCCTAAGGTTTACCACAAGCCCGGTGGTGGCGGCGACCCTAAGAATCTGGGGACAATGGAGCCGGCATCAGGGGAAACAGGGGGATCGATGGAGGCTCCACTGGGTGGCAACCATCGGTTCATCCCGGGGAACAAGGATGGGGGATTTAGGGGGTGGCAAAGGGCGGGCATCAGCAAATTGAGGGACCTGTTCATTGGCGGGAGGTTCGCGGGCCTGGGGGTACTGGAAGATAAATTTGGCCTTCCCCAAGGGAACATGTTCAGATATCTGCAGGTAAAGGCGTTTGCTCGGCGACAGGTAGAGGGATTCCCTTTGCTGCCCTCGCAGGAGACGATGGACAGAGTGCTTTCGGGGGTGTGGGTCGGAGAGGGGAAGGTGTCTGACATCTATAAGGTAATGCAGGAGGTGGAGGAGTCGTCAGTGGAGGAGCTGAAGGCTAAATGGGAGGAGGAACTCGGGGAGCAGATAGAGGACGGGACTTGGGAGGATGCCTTGGAGAGAGTTAACTCTTCCTCCTCATGTGCGAGGCTTAGCCTCATCCAATTTAAGGTGCTGCACCGGGCCCATATGTCCGGGACCAGGATGAGTAGGTTCTTTGGGGGTGAGGACAGGTGCACCAGATGTTCGGGGAGTCCAGCGAACCACGCCCATATGTTCTGGGCATGCCCAGCACTGGAAGAATTTTGGAAGGGGGTGGCTGGGACGGTGTCGAGGGTGGTTGGATCCAGGGTCAAACCAGGGTGGGGACTCGCGATTTTTGGAGTTGCGGTAGAGCCGGGAGTGCAGGAGGCGAAAGAGGCCAGTGTCCTGGCCTTTGCGTCCCTAGTAGCCCGGCGGAGGATCTTGCTGCAGTGGAAGGATGCGAGGCCCCAAGTGTGGAGACCTGGATCAGTGACATGGCGGGATTTATAAAATTAGAAAGGGTCAGATTTGCCCTGAGAGGATCAATACAAGGGTTCTATAAACGATGGCAGCCTTTTCTGGACTTCCTGGCTCAAAGATAGGTATCTTGGTCAATAGCAGCAGCAACCCGGGGGGGGGGGGGGGGGGTTGTGGGGGATGTTCATTATTGTCGTGTCTATTCTGTAACTTTACAATGTGTTAATCTGCGTTGTTGTTAAAATGCTGTGTTGTTCATGGAGGTGGGGTGAATATATATGATTGTTAATATTATTATTTTTGGTATTGTTCTAAGGTGAGCCATTGTTGTATAAAATCAAAATTTTTTCAATAAAAATTATT
This sequence comes from Scyliorhinus canicula, assembly GCF_902713615.1. Taxonomy (NCBI): domain Eukaryota; kingdom Metazoa; phylum Chordata; class Chondrichthyes; order Carcharhiniformes; family Scyliorhinidae; genus Scyliorhinus; species Scyliorhinus canicula. Next base: position 224,689,037 of record NC_052150.1, read on the forward strand.
GCAAAAAAAAAAAGGAAACCATTGTATGTCACTGGGGTATGCGCTGCCACGTTTTATGAAATCAAATATGTGTGGAAGTTGGGAAGCTGGAGCGCATTGATGTAATCCTGTAGTTTTTAGCAATGTGAAATTATAATATGGACATACTACTGAACAACTCAGTTTAATTTCAAAAATATATAATTTATTTAAATATACAATAATAATAATAATTGCTTATTGTCAAAAGTAGGCTTCAATGAAGTAATTGTGAAAAGCCCCTCGACACCACATTCTGGAGGCTGTTCAGAGAGGCCGGTACAGGAATTGAACCCATGCTGCTGGCACAGTTCTGCATTACAAGCCAGCTGTTTAGCCCACTGTGCTAAACCAGCCCCTAGATCAGGTCAGGTTAGGTTAGCCAAGATCAGGTTAGCCAATTAAAAAAACCCTAAAAATTCTGGTTGTCAAATGTGTCCAGATCTGTTCTCTTGATGCAGACTGTCTGTAGTTTGGAATATCTGACTTAAGTGAAAAACTTGTGTTATTCATTTTGGGGTTTGTGAATGCAGCTTTATATTTTCTGAGAAGTGAAGCAAATTCAGATCTGAAAGCCTGGAATATTCAGAGCACCATATAGTTTGAGGAATAAAGCACTAATGTATGAAGTGTGATTCAACTTTTGTTGTTGCTAGCTGTCCCTCAATTCGAGGATGACAGGGTCATGCGTTTCTGTCTCAGGTCTTCATGTGAGCGTACAGTGATTCTTGACTCGCAAATCTTTGGACAAAAGGGACAAGACATCTTGTGAGATTGTAGGATCTGGAATGGAGGATGGCTTTCTTGTTTTTCCTTTACTGCCTCCGCTCTACCTCATCATTAAGACATCAATACTCAAAGTGTTGTAGCTTGATTCTGAATGATTGACAGGAAGCTCATCCTAGACATCAATGTCATTGCGGCTGTGTCTTCAAAGTGTTTCCCTTGTCCTCCCCTTCAACCTTATTTATCATTAATTTGTTATTAATTCTTGAGCTGTACAAGCCAGACATGTTTACTTCACATATAACCTGTTTCTTTGCACGTCCCATTTAAACATTTTGTTGGTACTGTTCGAAAAAAATTGCAAATACATATTGAAGTGAATAATATTTGTGTCACCATTTATCATCTGCCAATGAAGCCCCATAGATGCAATTATCTTTTTCCATGGAAACTTTGAAGTGAAATAGATCACACCACAAAGAAAGATGAGTTAGAAAAGGTCAGGTTCATTGAGGTGAAGAAACTGGTATTCTTTCAGGATAGTATAAATATAATTCTCATACTTGATTATTTAACTTGGTGAAACAACCGGAACAAAAATGCTTTATCTCTAAAACTGAGATAAAACATTTGGTATACATTTGGATTTGGTAGCTTTAAAATTTAGCAGTAGTGCATCTTTTCATGTTTAAGATTTAGAACTATGATTGGAGCAGTGGACCCGTGTCATAACACACTGCACCTCTGAGTTTAACACTTATGTTTTTGATATTGTGAACATTTCCAATCTTAGTTGACATATTGAAGACCAAATTGTCTCAAATACAATTTACAGTTGAATCAGTCAGCATGTTACTTGGGCTGTGCTCAGGGAAATTATAACAGGGAATGCACAGTGGAATGGGCAAAAAATTTATTACTTAGCAATTTTAAAAAAAATTACCGTAACCTTTTAATTATTTAGTTGATGTGTTCTTGACGACCATGTTAATACATCATTCACAGAAATCCTTTACCTGAACCAAGAATTGTATACTCGTCTTTCGAATTGGCTAGCTATGCCTGTGATGTCTGTGCCTAGGCTGTGTGGAATGTTCATCCGAATATCCTTTTGCAACATGATGGTATGTGCTTTTGGCTTTTTCCATTCTTTTTTCATGCTGCCAGATGTCTTGGCTTGGCTTGCATTTGGCTGTCCTTTCATGTGCTAAAGCACCATGGGAGGAAGCCTCTCTTCCTTTCCTTCTACCTTTAGATTGAGCCTTTCTTAAAGCTAGTTTCTTTTTTTCCCATTCTTCCTCTTGCAGTTGCCTCTGCATTTTTTCTTTCTCTGCCTGTTCAACGTCTCTCCTGTCTCTTCTGTCAAATGCTTCTGCAATTAATCTCACTCTATCCTTCCTTCTCATCCGAGGTGCTAGCTTCTCGAGTGAAGATGTAGCCTCCAACTTCAAATGTCTCTGTTTTGAATTCTTTCTACTTTGCTTCCGTCTCACCTCTCGGCCTGCATGTTTTAAATTGTGATCGCCTTGGCATTTTTCACAGAACCTCCAGGGATACGGAACTGGAATCCTCAATGTGTCAGTGTCACTAAAGTTCGAAATTTGTGCAATAGGCTGTGGAGACAAAAATCTTAATTATTTAATCTCGAAGGGGCAAATTCATTCCTTAAGAACATTTCTTGAAGGTTTAAATAAGTCTTGCTCTTATTTAGAAATTAGAGGTTATAAGAAGGTGAAAGAACAGAGACACTTGGTATGCATATATATTATTTTTTGCAGATTGCAGGACAAAAAGATAAAATCTGAAGATTTTAAAAATAGAGACTTTGAATACAACAGCAAGAAAGTATTGCTAAACCTTTACAAATTACTGGTAGGCTTCTTTTGGTGAATTGTGTCCAATTCCAGGCATTACGCCTGAGGAGGAATGTCATGAGCTCGGGAACACAGAAGTATATGGAAAAAGCACAAAAGGAGGCCCTTGGCCATTGTGTCAGCATTTACAGATAAACAGCTGTCCAGTCTAATCCCACTTTCCAGCTCCTGATCTATTGGTTCCAGTAAATTATGGCACTTCAAATGCATTATTTGTGATTTGGGTTTCCCCCCCTCTATCATGTTTTCAGTCAGTGAATTCTAGACCCTCTGGGAAAAAAAAAATCCTCAATTACCCTCTCTAATCCTTTAAATCTAAACATCCTTTTTAAGAAAAATAATTCTCATGGGATGTGGGTGTCGCTGACTGGGTTCGCATCTATTGCCCACCACTAATTGCCAGTGGCTTGCTGTGGATATGAAGTCACATGTATGCAATTTCCTTCCCTAAAGGATATTAGTAAACCAGATGGGTTTTTATAACAATGGTTTCATGGTCATCGTTAATACTTTAAAGTTTTATTGAATTCAAATTTCCCCATCTGTTGTGATGGAATTCGACCCTGGGTCTTTGGATTACCAGTCCAGCTACAATACCGCTATGCCATTCCCTCCCCTCAATTGACTGATCTCAAAGAAAAATAGGTCCTTTTATCCACTTGACCTCATCCTTACCATCCTGCCTGCCTCAGATGCATCTCTCCATGATAGTTTTGATAGGAATGACCACTACACAGTCCTTTTGAAGACAAAATCCTGTCATCACATGGGGGATACTCTCCAGTGTCTTGTGTGGCATTACCACCATACTAAATGGGATAGATTTCAAATAAATCTAGCAACTCAAGATGGAGCATCCATGAGGCACTGTCGGGTATCAGCAGAACCAGAACTGCACTCAACCACAATCTGTAACCTCATGGCCTGAATTGTAGCTCCAGTACACAAGAGGTTGAGAGTAGTGAGGTCATGAGTAAGGTTTCAAAGTTGCAGGAGTGTACCGGCAGGGAGGAAGGTGGTTTAAAGTGCGTCTACTTCAACGCCAGGAGCATCCGGAATAAGGTGGGTGAACTTGCGGCATGGGTTGGTACCTGGGACTTCGATGTTGTGGCCATTTCGGAGACATGGATAGAGCAGGGAGAGGAATGGTTGTTGCAGATGCCGGGGTTTAGATATTTCAGTAAGCTCAGGGGAAGGTGGTGAGAGAGGGGGAGGGGTGGCATTGTTAGTCAAGGACAGTATTACGGTGGCAGAAAGGACGTTTGATGAGGACTCGTCTACTGAGGTAGTATGGGCTGAGGTTAGAAACAGGAAAGGAGAGGTCACCCTGTTAGGGGTTTTCTACAGGCCTCCGAAAAGTTCCAGAGATGTAGAGGAAAGGATTGCAAAGATGATTCTGGATAGGAGCGAAAGTAACAGGGGAGTTGTTATGGGGGACTTTAACTTTCCAAATATTGACTGGAAACACTAAAGTTCGAGTTTAGATGGGTCCGTTTTTGTCCAATGTGTGCAAGAGGGTTTCCTGATGCAGTATGTAGATAGGCCAACGAGAGGAGAGGCCATATTGGATTTGGTACTGTAACCACCTGGGGTGGCCACTGCCCAACGCAAAATGGAAGATTACAAAGAATGCAGGGAAAATGGACATGTTGCAAAAGCAAGCAGCTTGCAAAAGCACTTGTGTATTCTGACTGCTGCAGAAACCAGACAGCACTGTGAAAGAAAACAAGTTAGAATACTAATGAGGCGATACCCGGTGATTCCCAGGTACAATGGAAACAAGTTAACTCAAATCGCTACAGTGAATAGAAGGCCAGACTTCTCGGCGCCAAGAGAAGTCCAAAACAATAAGCCCCAAGAACCGCCCAGTGATCGAGGGACTGCCCCGTTATTGGGGAAATTCAAATCAATCAATTGGGAAGAGACCCAATCGATTGTGAGTGTATAGAGGGTCCGCCCAGGTGGGCGCGAGACCCTGGGAGAGGTATAAGACAGAGACCCCGACCCCAGCTCTCTCTCTCAGCCGGCTCTCCCAACAAGAACACCTTTGTAGCAGCTCTCGAACTTGACCACGGAGAGGAGAGGCCTGGCCAGTAGCCGCCATCAAGTAAGTGTCACACAACGCACGGTACGAGAGTAGACACTCCTGACCCCTTTAGTCCACACTGACTGGAAGCCTGCGGATCCAGGACAAAGCTAGAGGCCGTTGTTCCCTGATCCGGTAGTTCCCTTATCCAGATAAGTATTTGGCCTGTTAGTGGTAGGATTAGCCTAGTCTTGTAGTTTTATATGCACAATTAGTAGATAACTATTATAATAAACGTGTCTTTTTTGAACTTACTAACTGGTGTATGGAGTTATTGGTCTGAACTTGAAACTTGTGACGGTATCGTAACGATACCTGGCGACTCTAGAGCTAAGGAACGAATCAGAGCCAAATTGAGTGTAAAGCACACTCACCCAGAATGAGCAACAGTACTGGGTAATGAACCAGGACAGGTGTTAGATTTGCAGGTAGGTGAGCACTTTGGTAATAGTCACCACAATTCGATTACGTTTACTTTAGTGAGGAAAGGGATAGGTGTATACCGCAAGGCAAGAGTCATATCTGGGGGAAAGGCAATTATGATGCAATGAGGCAAGGCTTAGGATGCATCGGATGGAGAGGAAAACTGCAGGGGATGGGCACAATGGAAATGTGGAGCATGTTCAAGGAACAGCTACTGCGTGTCCTTGATAAGTATGTACCTGTCAGGCAGGGAGGAAGTGGTCGAGCGAGGGAACCATGGTTTACTAAAGCAGTTGAAACACTTGTCAAGAGGAAGAAGGAGGCTTATGTAATGATGAGACGTGAAGGTTCAATTAGGGCGCTTGAGAGTTACAAGTTAGTTAGGAAGGATCTAAAGAGAGAGCTAAGAAGAGCCAGGAGGAGACATGAGAAGTCTTTGGCAGGTAGGATCAAGGATAACCCTAAAGCTTTCTATAGATATGTCAGGAATAAAAGAATAACTAGGGTAAGAGTAGGGCCAGTCGAGGACAGTATGGGAAGTTGTGCGTGGAGTCCGAGGAGATGGGAGTGGTGCTAAATGAGTATTTTTCGTCAGTATTCACACAGGAAAAAGACAATGTTGTCGAGGAGAATACTGAGATACAGGCTACTAGACTAGAAGGGCTTGAGGTTCATAAGGAGGAGGTGTTAGCGATTCTGGAAAGTGTTAAAATAGATAAGTCCCCTTGGCCGGATGGGATTTATTTTAGGATTCTCTAGGAAGCTAGGGAGGAGATTGCTGAGCCTTTGGCTTTGATCTTTAAGTCATCTTTGTCTACAGGAATAGTGCCAGAAGACTGGAGGATAGCAAATGTTGTCCCCTTGTTCAAGAAGGGGGGTAGAGACAACCCTGGTAACTATAGACCAGTGAGCCTTACTTCTGTTGTGGGCAAAGTCTTGGAAAAGTTTATAAGACATAGGATGTATAATCATCTGGAAAGGAATAATTTGATCAGAGATAGTCAACATGGTTTTGTGAAGGGGAGGTCGTGCCTCACAAACCTTATTGAGTTCTTTGAGGAGGTGACCAAAAAGGTGGATGAGGGTAAAGCAGTTAATGTGGTGTATATGGATTTCAGTAAAGCGTTTGATAGGGTTCCCCACGGTAGGCTATTGCAGCAAATACGGAGGCATGGGATTCAGGGTGATTTAGCAGTTTGGATCAGAAATTGGCTAGCTGGAAGAAGACAAAGGGTGGTGGTTGATGGGAAATGTTCAGACTGGAGTCCAGTTACTAGTGGTGTACCACAAGGATCTGTTTTGGGGCCGCTGCTGTTTGTCATTTTTATAAATTACCTGGAGGAGGGCGTAGAAGGATGGGTGAGTAAATTTGCAGATGACACTAAAGTCGGTGGAGTCGTGGACAGTGCAGAAGGATGTTACAAGTTACAGAGGGACATAGATAAGCTGCAGAGCTGGGCTGACAGGTGGCAAATGGAGTTTAATGCAGAAAAGTGTGAGGTGATTCATTTTGGAAGGAACAACAGGAAGACAGAGTACTGGGCTAATGGTAAGATTATTGGCAGTGTGGATGAGCAGAGAGATCTCGGTGTCCATATACATAGATCCCTGAAAGTTGCCACCCAGGTTGAGAGGATGGTTAAGAAGGAGTACGGTGTGTTAGCTTTTATTGGTAGAGGAATTGAGTTTCGGAGCCACAAGGTCATGTTGCAGTTGTACAAAACTCTGGTGCGGCCGCATTTGGAGTATTGCGTGCAGTTCTGGTCGCCGCATTATAGGAAGGATGTGGAAGCAGTGGAAAGGGTGCAGAGGAGATTTACCAGGATGTTGCCTGGTATGGAGGGAAGAACTTATGAGGAAAGGCTGAGGGACTTGAGGCTGTTTTCGTTAGAGAGAAGAAGGTTAAGAGGTGGCTTAATTGAGGCATACAAGATGATCAGAGGATTAGATAGGGTGGACATTGAGAGCCCTTTTCCTTGGATGGTGATGTCTAGCACGAGGGGGACATAGCTTTAAATTGAGGGGAGATAGATATAGGACAGATGTCAGAGGTAGGTTCTTTACTCAGAGAGTAGTAAGGGGGTGGAATGCCCTGCCTGCAACAGTAGTGGACTCGCCAACACTAAACGCATTCAAATGGTCCTTGGATAGACATATGGACGATAAGGCAATAGTGTAGATGGGCTTTAGAGGGGTTTCATGGTCGGTGCATCATCGAGGGCCGAAGGGCCTGTACTGCGCTGTTATGTTCTATGTTCTATGTTCTATCATGACCACGAAGACAGGGATCATCATTGGTTCAATGAAGAATGTAGGAGGGAATGCCAGATGCTGCACAATGCTTAGCTAAAAATGAGATGTCAACCTGTAGAGCTACATCTCAGGGCTACTTGCACAGCAAACTGCATAGCACAGTAGCTGAGTGGTTAGCACCGTTGCTTCACAGCACCAGGGACCAGGGTTTGATTCCTGTCTTAGGTCACTGTCTGTACGGAGTCTGCACGTTCTCCCCGTGTCTGCGTGGGTTTCCTCCGGGTGCTTCAGTTTCATCCCATAAGTCCCAAAAAACGTGCTATTAAGTGAATTGGATATTCTGAATTCTCCCTCAGTGTACCCAAACAGGCACCGGAGTGTGCCGGCTACTTGTGACACTAATATAGGTTATTATAAACGGAATGTTATAAATAGATAAAAGCAAATTACTACGGATGCTGAAATTGAAACAAAAACAGAAAATACTGCACAATCACAGCAGGTCAGGATGACTTTCACCAAGAGTCATCCAGAATTGAAAGCATTAGCTCCCTTCTCTCTCCACAGATGCTATCAGACCTGCTGTGATTGTCCAGTATTTTCTGCAGTTATAGAGCTAAGTGGTTCCACAACCACCTGATCAGATCTCAGCTCTCCAGTCCTACCACATCCAGTTGTGAACGGTGGTGGCCAATTAAACAACTCAATGATGGGGGATTCCAGCACATCAGTGCAAAAGGTAAGTCTGAAGCATTTGCTACAATCTTCAGCCAGAAATGGACAATCCACCTTGTCATCTTCTGGAGGTCCCTAGTATCATAGATTTCAGTTGATTATTCTTTTTGTCTATTATGTATGTACTGTGTACGTTCCCTCGGCCACAGAAGATTGATCTCATCACGGCAAGATAGCAGAAGAGTCTGACCCAGAATGATGGAAACAAAATTTTAAGGAAGACTGAAGTTAGTAAGAACTCTCCAATGACCTTTAAATCTAGATTGAAATCGATGGTGAGGTACTGAACAATTCTCTAATACGATGTGACTTTGACCTTAAAGCAACAGCCAACCTCGTGAGTCGGTCTGCTTTGCAACAGCTTAACGTGCAGTGGAAATTTGCTAATTGGCCAGAGCTGCCGGTGGCCTTCGGACCAAGAACAATGGAGACCTTCGGTGTCTGCAAACTGGTGCTATCCATGGCAGGAATGAGGCACACGCTACCTGTTCACATTGTAGACATGGACGTTGACTCCATCCCAGGAGGAGAGTCATGTGACTACTGAATCTAGTTGAGTGACTATGTGTCCCAGAAGATGACTAGTCAACTAAACACTTCAGATCCCGACAAGACATTACACATTTGATGAGGATTCGGAAGAAATCCAGGTGGAGGACGGAAAATCAGATGAGGGGCCGGTAAGCATTCTGCAATTCTGGTTAACAGTCTTCAAGAACCGTGTATAGGCTCAGTGGCATGATACGGGAGCATGACAAACCCATATTGAAGCAAGATGTGAGTGTTAAATGGACAGAGCATGGGAAGCCACGGAGCTTCACTCTGGAGTTTAAATTCGAGCCTAATGAGTATTTCAGAAATGAGGTGATCACTAAAGTTTATCAGTTGGACTTGCGGCCGCTTAAATCATTCTTTGATGAACCAGAAATCATGAGGTACAACAGGCTGCTAGATCGACTGGAGGGCGGGCAAAAATGTAACGTTGAAAACAATTGAAACCAAACCGAAGGACAAAGGTTGAAACGCTCGCAGAACAGTGACAAAACTATTCCAAATGAATCGTTCTTTAACTTCTTCAGTACTCTTGAAGTTCCACAGTGTGGAATGTTAAGCCAAAGTTCGGCAGCCAAACTCAGTGCTGACGTGGAACTTGCCGGCCTACTGCATGAACACACAATTCCATGGCAATGTTGTATTTTACAGGAGAATGCGGACGATGCTGAATCTGATGATGACTGCTACGAATATCTGCTCGAAGATGTCAACGATGATGCAGAAAGTGATGGTCTGTAAGATGAGATAGATGAGGACTAGTATGAAGTCTTGCAGATCTCTTTTCAGCACAGGAGGGTTTAATGTCAAGGCTCCAGAAGCACTACTCCGGTGGTCTGGAAGGAATGATGAGGTGGTCACGAGGGCACCCAGATGCGCTGGACTGGGAGAAGAGCTGGAGTTTGGAGATAAATTGAAGCTGCTGATACCACAGAGGATCAGCCACTGACTGAGCCAGAGACGGAAGAAATCATCCCAATATTAGAGAAACCGGCCTCAGAGGTATGTGATGAGGGCAGCACGGTAGCATAGTGGTTAGCACAATTGTTTCACAGCTCCAGGGTCCCAGGTTTGATTCCCGGCTTGGGTCACTGTCTGTGCGGAGTCTGCACTTCCTGTGTGTGCGTGGGTTTCCTCCGGGTGCTCCGGTTTCCTCCCACAGTCCAAAGATGTGCAGGTTAGGTGGATTGTCCACGCTAAATTGCCCTTAGTGTCCAAAATTATCCTTAGTGTTGGGTGGGGTTACTGGGTTATGGGGATAGGGTGGAAGTGTGGACCTTGGTAGGGTGCTCTTTCCAAGAGCCGGTGCAGACTCGATGGGCCGAATGGCCTCCTTCTGCACTGTAAATTCTATGATTCTATGACTTGTTCCAGGTCTTTGAGTCGGTTCCTGTAATTCATTCCCAAACCATTCACAACACTGATGATGAATGGAAAGACATTGATGATGACCGTGATGACAGCGACCTGGATGTTGCAGTGGCAGGCAACTCTGCGACTGACCCAGAGGAAGAGCTGATGACAATCTCAATATGCAGCTCCACAGATCACTCACACAATTTTGCTTTTGACCAAGTTGACCCAATGCCTGGATCAGCACAGCCAGAGAGCATCGCAATCTCGAGTGACGAGGGACAAGTGAGCGAGTCTCCAGCGAGCCAAGAAGGGGGTGGCCCCAGTTGCAACCTCAACTCAGGCAACAGAAACCTTTGCGCTCCAATAAGTCAGTGAGGCCGCAGAAGTGGGCGTGGTCATGCCACCCAAAGATGACGCGACGGCCCCTCGGGGTACACCTGAAACTCTGCAGACCTCTGAAAACACAGTAAGAACCAGCACCACACCAGAGGCTGCTAAATCAAAACACAAAAGCAAGAAACACATGAAATTGGTTCAAGAGGGTAGCTCACCACCATCTTCTTTAGGACAATTAGGGATGGCAATAAATGCTGCCAGGCCAGTGAAATTCACATCTCATGAATGAATAAAGGAAGGAAACTTGCAAATCTCCAGTCTGAGTCTCAGTACTCCTGCCTGCGGATGAACCAGAGTGGTTCCCGGTGGCACCAGGAGCGTTGACAAGATACGATTCTTTACCTTTAGTATGGCAAATTATTCATAGCGGCTGGCATGCCAGTTAGCCTGACTTAGCAATCGCGTTATTTTTAGCAGGAACCCTGACCCCAGCGTCCACAAAACAGGCCCCCTCCCCATCACAGAAATGGTGACCCCGCTGGCAACGGGACCACCCTCAACCTCTCAGCACGGAGGAGCATCCTCCCTCCCCCATCATGGAAATAATGGGTCACCCACCCCCCCATCACACTATGCACGCATGAGAGTGGCCTGACCCCTTCACTACCTACCCCCCCTCCTCTCATAGGGAGTGTCCCATATCTCATAGATAGAAGCAGGAGGAGGCCATTCGGCCTTCAAGCCTGCTCCGCCATTCATTATGACGATGGCTGATCATCAAGTTCAATACCCTGATCCCGCCTCCCCCCGTATCCCTTGATCCCTTTAGCCCCAAGAGCTTTTTCTAATTTCTTCTTGAAATTACACAACAAATTGACCTCAACTACTTTCTGTGGTAATGAATTCCACAGATTCACCACTCTCTGGGTGAAGAAATTTCTCCTCACCTCAGTCCTAAAAGGTTTACCCCTTACCCTCAACTATGACCCCAAGTTCTAGACTCCCCTACCATCGGCAACATTCTTTCTGAATCTACCCTGTTTAATCCACAAGATTCACGAATCTATGAGATCCCATCTCACTCTTCTACACTCCAATGAATATAATCCTAACGGATTTAGTCTCTCCTCATATGGCAGTCCCGCCATCCCAGGAATCAGCCTGGTAAACCTTTGCTGCACTCCCTCCATACCAAGAACATCCTTCCTCAGATAAGGACACCAAAACTGCACACGATATTCATAAGACCCATAAGACATAGGAGCAGAATTAGGCCACTCGGCCCATCGAGTCTGCTTTGTCATTCAATCATGCCTGATATTTTTCTCATCCCCATTCTCCTGCCTTCTCCCCTTATTGATCCTTCCTCATCCTTCTAAACTCCAATGAGTACAGGCCCAGAGTTCTCAACCGTTCCTCATACGACAAGCTCTTAATTCCAGGGATCATTCTTGTGAACCTCCTCTGGACCCTTTCCAAGGCCAGCACATCCTTCCTTAGATACGGGGCCCAAAACTGCTCACAATACTCCAAATGGGGTCTGACCAGAGCCTTATATAGCCTCAGAAGTACATCCCTGGTCTTATTCCAGGTGTGGCCTCACCAATGCCCTATACAATTAGACCATAAGACCATAAGACATAGGAGTGGAAGTAAGGCCATTCGGCCCATCGAATCCACTCCGCCATTCAATCATGGCTGATGGGCATTTCAACTCCACCTACCAGCATTCTCCCCGTAGCCCTTAATTCCTCGCGACATCAAGAATTTATCTATCTCTGCCTTGAAGCCATTTAGCGTCCCGGCCTCCACTGCACTCCGCGGCAATGAATTCCACAGGCCCACCACTCTCTGGCTGAAGAAATGTCTCCGCATTTCTGTTCTGAATTTACCCCCTCTAATTCTAAGGCTGTGCCCATGGGTCCTCGTCTCCTCGCCTAACGGAAACAGTTTCTTTGCGTCCACCCTTTCTAAGCCATGTATTATCTTGTAAGTTTCTATTAGATCTCCCCTTAACCTTCTAAACTCCAATGAATACAATCCCAGGATCCTCAGCCGTTCATCATATGTTAGACCCACCATTCCAGGGATCATCCGTGTGAATCTCCGCTGGACACGCTCCAGTGCCAGTATTTCCTTCCTGAGATGTGGGGCCCAAAACTGGACACAGTACTCCAAATGGGGCCTAACCAGAGCCTTATAAAGGCTCAGTAGCACATCGCTGCTTTTATATTCCAACCCTCTTGAGATAAATGACAACATTGCAATTGCAGCAAAACATCTCTATTCCTCTACTCAAATCCTCTCGCTCTGAATGCCAACATGCCATTTGCCTTCTTTACTGCCTGCCTTACTTTCAGCGACTGATGCACAAGGACACCAAGGTCTCACTGAGTATCCACCTCTCTCATTTGCACCAATTCAAATAATAACCTGTCATTCTATTTTTTACTACCGAATAGATCATAGATCATAGAACATAGAGTGCAGAAGGAGGCCATTCGGCCCATCGAGTCTGCACTGACCCACTTAAGCCCTCACTTAAGTGGGGCTGTTTAGCACAGGGCTAAATCGCTGGCTTTGAAAGCAGACCAAGCAGGCCAGCAGCACGGTTCGATTCCCGTAACAGCCTCCCCGAACAGGTGTCGGAATGTGGCGACTAGGGGCTTTTCACAGTAACTTCATTTGAAGCCTACTTGTGACAATAAGCGATTTTCATTTCATTTCATTACGTTCATTTCATTTCATTTCCGCCCTAACCCCGTAACCCAATAACCCCTCCTCACCTTTTTGGACACTAAGGGCAACTTATCATGGCCAATCCACCTAACCTGCATGTCTTTGGACTGTGGGAGGAAACCGGAGCACCCGGAGGAAACACACGCAGACATGGGGAGAATGTGCAGACTCCGCACAGACAGTGACCCAGCGGGGAATCAAACCTGGGACCCTGGCGCTGTGAAGCCACAGTGCTAATCACTTGTGCTACTGTGTTGCCCACGTGCCACCGAAGTGGATAACCTCACATTTATCCATATTATACTGCATCTGACATGCATGTGCCCACTCCCTCAGTCTGTCCAGATCCCGCTGAAGCATCTCTGCATCCTCCTTACAGCTCACCCTCCCACCCAACTTTGTATCCTCTGCAAATTTGGAGGTAGTACGTTTTGTTCCCTAATCCAAATCATTGATATATAATGTGAACAGTTGGGGCCCTGGCACAGACCCCTGCGGTACCCAACTCATCACTGCCAGCCAATCAGAAAAAGACCATTTATTCCAACTTTCTGCTCCCTGCACATCTTTGGACTGTGGGAGGAAACCAGAGCACCCGGAGGAAACCCACACAGACAAGGGGAGAATGTGCAGACTCCGCACAGACAGTGACCCAAGCCGGGAATCGAACCTGGGACCTGTGAGCTGTGACGCGATTGTGCTATCCACTGTGCTACCGTGCTGCCTGTTCCCGTTTTTGAAAAGGAGGACCGAACGTCGTCCGTGAGACTTCCCGCAATTCCTGGGAGGCAGCTCATTTGACTTCAGTCTTGTTAATGAGATTGAACAAAATGCAAATGAGGGTTAATGATATTCTCGCAATTTTTGGGAGTGAGCCGGAACTCGCCTTCGAGAGCGGGCTGGGTGAATTGCAAAATGGTTTCCACCTGGCAGAAACCTAGATTTTGTCCTCTCCCGCTACTCACCCGGCGCATCCCGATTCACTGAATCGTGCCCATTGTCACCAGTCTCCCAGTCCTTCAACTCCATGGCTTGGACTTGTAGCCGTGGAGGATTGAAAAATGATGGTCAAAGAACATAAGAACATAAGAACTAGGAGCAGGAGTAGGCCATATGGCCCCTCGAGCCTGCTCCGCCATTCAATGAGATCATGGCTGATCTTTTGTGGACTCAGCTCCACTTTCCGGCCCGAATACCATAACCCTCAATCCCTTTATTCTTCAAAAAACTATCTATCTTTATCTTATCTTTATCTTGCTTCTCTCAACAGCCTGGGATACATTCCATTCAGTCCTAGAGATTTATCAACTTTCAAGCCCTTAATATTTTACCTCCCACTATCTTTAAAAATTCCTTTTGAATTCCACCCTTGCATTTTCTATACTTTGTTAAAATTTCAACAGTACTGAGCTTTGGCATATGATGTGAACTTCCGTTTTTTTGGATTATACTACTCTGCATGCATTTTGACATCCAAATGTATTGTGTTGCTCTGATATATAATGCGATCTAAAGTAAAGTAAAGTCGCCATCATCCCAGATGATCATAGGCTGCTTTCCCCTTTGAGGGGAGAACTGACTGGTCGTGGTTTGACCCGATGATCACTACACCTCAGGCAAGGGGCAAGTGTTGCCTTTTCTCCTGTGTGGCTCTGCTCTAACTACGGCAATCAGTGGGTTTGCCCTTCTTTCTTTGATGTCTATATTCTAATGCTCAGAGTCGCCATGTATCAAATGATACCACCATAAGGTTCAACCGGATATCGATCAAAGAGCCAAACACCAGTCAGTTAGATCAAGGTAAAGGGTACTTTATTTACACACACAATTAGTCATGCAACATGAACACTACAAGTTAACTACACCTATCGACTAAGACAACCTGTACTTAACTTCAGGCACCCAGCTTAGGTCAGAGGAACAGTGGCCACTGTCGATTCTGGATCTATCGAGTCTGGAGAAGTAACTGCTGCTCAGTTGGGCTCATCCGTCAAGTAGCGGGCGTTGAACTTGGACTTGCCTCTGGTGGAGCTGCAATTGGAGATGGTCGTAACCGGGGCGCCAGGTCCAAGAGAAGCCAAACACATGGCGGACTCTCTTCTTATACTTGGGGGTTTTCGCGTTCTTTTGGGCGGTCCTTCAGTTTGGACCCCACTAATTGGGTGATCCCTGATCACTCTGTTCGATTTCTATCCAATAAATGGGCAGGGGCCTGGATGGCTGGGCGTGTCCCAAGCGGTCACTGACCACGTTGTTTACGCTTCCCTTGAACAGGGATTGGCGCCAAAATGTCTGGGACTGTACTGGTCGTTCGAGTACCAGTCCTTTGTCTTGGAGGAGATGGGCCATCAAATGCTAATAGGCCCATCAAAATGCTAATTGGTCGGAGTTTTAATACTGGACTCCTTGCTTGCAAATATACATTTCAGGCTCTGAGCCTGCCTGAACCTTGCTTTGTCCATTTTACCCACTAGGCTTTGCGAGTTTCTCTGTTCCTGGTTGTAAGTGGCCATCCCAGATGGCTACACAAGGTTTAGAAGGCAGCCGGTATGGGAACTGAAGCCGTGCTTCTGGCCTTGCTGTGCAACACAAACCAGCTGTCCAGCCAAGTGAGCTAAACTGGCCCCCTATACCGGCCACATTGCGCGCGAACGAGGGTGCGGCCGGTAGATGCCAGGTGAAACCTCACACGAGCTGCCTGGCAGCCAGTACGCCTTGCGATATCTACCCCCTTATTGCTTTTTTAGTTGTCCTCTGCTCGTTTTTAAAAGCTTCCCAATCCTCTGGCTTCCCACTAATCCTCGCCACTTTGTATGCTTTTTCTTTAACTTTTATGCTGTCCTTGACTTCCCTCGTCAGCCATGGATGCCTTGTCCTCCCCTTAGCATGTTTCCTCCTCCTTGGGATGAATTTATGTTGTGCCTCCCGAATAACCCCCAAAAACCCCTGCCATTGCTGTTCCACTGTCTTCCCTGCTAGGCTCCTTCTCCAATCAACTCTGGCCAGCTCCTCCCTCATGACTTTGTAGTTACCCTTATTTAATTGTAATACCGTGGCATTTGATTGCAGCTTCACCCTCTCAAACTGCAGGGTAAATTCTATCATATTGTGGTCACTGCTCCCTAAGGGTTCCTTCACCTTAAGTTCTCTAATCAAGTCTGTCTCATTACACGTCACCAAATCCAGAATTGCCTGTTCCCTATAGGCTTTGTCACAAGCTGCTCCAAAAAACCATTCCACAGATTCCTTTCCTTGTGCGTTTCAAGTCAAGCGATTCCCGAGTGTCAGTGGGGATGTTGCATTTATTTAGGGAGGCTTCCAGAGGGTCATTGTAGAGTTTCCTCTGCCATCCTAGTGATCACTTGCTTTTGCAGAGTTCAGGGTAGTGCACTTATTTTGGGTCGGACATGCAGACAATGTGGCGCACCCAACGCAGCTGGTCGAGCCTCGATACTGGGGATATTGGCCTTGGAAAGGACGCTGCCGTTGGTACGTCTATCCTGCCAGTGAATTTGCAGGTTTTTGCAGAGGCAGCTTTGGTGATATCTCTCCAAGGATTTGAAGTGTCTGCTGTACATTGTCCAAGTTTCTGTTGCATACAGGTGGACAGGGACCACAGCTGCTCTATGAGCTTGGTGCTGGGTTTGAGGTCTTGGTGTTCGAATACTCTATCCCTCAGGTGTCCAAAGACTGCACTGGTGCATTGGAGTTGATGTTGGATTTTGTCGTCAATGTATGTTCGCACCGAGAGGAGGTTCCCGAGATTTGGGAAATGATCCACACTGTCCAAGGGCTCACTGTGGATATTGATGGTTGGGAGGCAGTTTTGTGTGGTAGGAGCAGGCTGGTAGAGAATCTTTGTTTTCTGGATGTTTACTCTGAGGCCCATTCTCTCACAGAGAGAAAGAATAGAAGGTGGGTGGAAAGAACGCAGAAGGCTCAGCAACTTGTCGACAACCACGATATACGTGTTTTCTTCAGCACCATCGAAACCATCTACGGTCTGAGTACCCAGGGGTACCCCACTGAAGGCCAACAATGGAGAGGCACTCATCGAAAACAGAGAAGCAATCAACGCCCACTGGAGAGAGCATTTTGAGGACCTCCTCAACCAAGACTCAGCCTTTGACACAAGCGTCCTCGGAACTTTCCCACAACATGCTACCTACCACCATCTCAGCGCAACCCTACCTCGCCGCAAGGTCGAAAAAGCCATCCGACAGCTGAAGAACAACAAGACCACTGCCGCAAATAGAATCCATGCAGAAGTACCAAAATGCGGTGGAGACGCATTCCTGACAAAAATCCACAACCTCATCACCCTTGTCTGGCAGAAAGAGAGCATGCCAAATGGTCTCACAGATGCCTTAATTGTGACCATATTCAGGAAAGGGGACAGGTCTGACTGCTGAAATTACAGGGGGAATCTCGCAACCCTGCCACAGGAAAGGTCATTGTGAGAATACTCAACTGCCTCCTCCCAGTGGCTGAAGAGCTTCTCCCTGAGTCTCAGTGCAGCTTTTGCCCATCAAGAGGCTCAATGGCCATAATCTTTAGAACAGATAAAGTTGAGGAGAGATTTAATAGAGGTGTTTAACATTTAGAAGGTTTTAGCGTGAATAAGGCTGCTTCTGTTGATTTGGGTTTTGGAACCAGAGGATACATATTTAAGCGATTGGCAAAAGAAGCAGAGGTGGGAAAAGGCAAAATGTTTTATGCAGCAAGTTATTTGGAATACACTGCCTGAAAGTGTAGTGGAAACAGTCAACCAAAATGTTTATTTATTTTATATGAAAAGTGATGGTGGGTCACAACATTCTATTTCAAGATGCATTGAAAACTCCTATGTCACCTAATTGTACTTTAAGTATATGCACATTTAAATCAGTATTTATTACACATGTAGAAGTTTTCCCATGTTACAGTTTGACTTTGTTAGTACCTGTAGTACCGTATTGCCTTATCTCAGGAATAATTGCACTCTTTTGAAAATGAAGAAATATTTTCTAATTGAGTAGACAACTTGCTGATTTGTCAAAATACAGGATCTCGTCACCCTGGAGATTTACTGTCTAAAATAAGGAAGCATATTTGATTGGACTAGTAAAGGAAATGAACTTTGAAATTCGCAAAATATAGCAAAACGCCTGACCATCTATATTAGTAATAACACGTAGTTCTTGTCTCTCTGCATTTTTTGATTGGTCAGTGGATTAATTTTATGGTTAGGACCTGCTTACATGAAGGGAAGCGGAACGTGTGTGTTGTATTATGCTGCTTCAGATAACACAAGCTGCTACTTGATGCAGTCTTAACTAAAGGATGCTCCAGACTCTGAAATGAGTTAACCGTGTTTATTGAACTATTAACACGGTTCTCAAATGAGTTCAACTCTCTGCTAATCTAACTGTAGTAACTCAGTCTAACTGTACCAGCTTGCTCTAAGCCACGTGCTGGGGTGTGATGCTGCTGATCAACCCTGTCTAACTCTCTAGATGTCTGTCTGTGGAAAGAGGCTGGGTATGAGTGCCTCATCCCTTTTATAGTGTTTATGTCATGCCCCCTTGTGGTGATGCCACCTCTGAGTGTCCTGACTGCCCATTGGTTGTGTCCTATTCTGAGTGTTCATTGGTTGCATGTTTGCATATCATGACATCTCCCCCCCTTTTTGTAGACGTATATACATGTGAATGTGTCTTTCTAATGTGACTGACTGAGGAATACAGAACCAAAACAAATGCTCATAAGTCCAGTCTCTGAGGCTTGCGTCTGATCCTCGTCGACCGCCGGAGAGGTGGTGGAGGGGATGACGGTGTCTTGACAGGCGAGTGGGAGGCATGACTGGTGGCCTCATGGTTCGAGGTGTCTGGAGGTGGCAATTCAACATGTGGAAATGGAGAGGAAAGTGGTTGTGGACAAGCAATGTTTCACAGTGCCCTTCGATTCCTTCGCACAATGGAGCCATCAGCCATACATATGACATAGGATCTGGGTGCGGCATGTTGAACAACGACAGCCGGAGCAGACCACCCACCATCCGGTATCTTTATCCTGTCTGTGTCTGCCGGGGATACCACGTCCAGATTGGTGGCATGTGTGTCATAGCCCTGCTTCTGGCTGCTGCATCTTCTGCAGCACCGGGAGGTGATCAAGGTTGGGCAGGTGTGTGGCTGGAGGCGTTGTCCGCAGGTCTCTGTTCATCAGCAGTGAACTGGCAACATACCAGTGGACAAGGGAGTCGCCCGGTATGCAAGTAGTGCAAGGTGTATGTCGGAAGCGGAGTCCAAGGCCTTGCGGATGAGCTGCTTAACGATGTGCACCCCTTTTTCGACTTTGCCATTGGACTGCGGATAGTGCAGACTGGAGGTGACATGCCTGAAATTGTAGCTCTTGGCAAACGTGGACCATTCTCGACTGTGGAAGCACGGGCCATTGTCACTCATGGCAGTGTTCAGGATGCCATGCCGTGAGAATGTCTCTTTACACACTTTGATGACGGTCCATGAGGTGAGGCCGGGCAGCTTCAGCACCTCAGGATAGTTCGAAAAGTAATCGATGATTAAGATATAGTCGCGACCATTCACGTGGAATAGGTCAATGCCAACCTTGGATCACGGAGAGGTCTCTAGGTCATGTGGTTGGAGCGTCTCCTTGCTCTGCGCTGGTTGGAACCTCTGACAGGTTTCGCAGTTCAGGACCATGTCCGTGATGTCCTGGTTGATGCCGGGCCAGTAGACAGCTTGCCGGGCCCTGCGTCTGCATTTTTCTACGCCCAGGCGTCCGTCATAAATCTGACACAGCGTCATGCTCTGGAGACGTAGCGGGATGACTATCCTGTCCAGCTTGAGCAGGATGCCGTCGATCAGCGTCAGGTCGTCCTTGACATTGTAGAATTGAGGGCATTGCCCTTTCTACCAGCCATTGCTGAGGTTGTGGATGACTCGCTGCAACAGATTGTCTTTGGCCATCTCTTCTCGGATGAGAACGATCTTCCCATCTGTTGCCGGGAGAGTGCTTGCACACAGTTGTACCTGCAAATCAATATGCTGGATGATCGCCAGTGGTTCACTGGGTGAGTTGATGGAGCGGGACAATGCATCGGCAATGATGAGTTGATGGAGCGGGACAATGCAGGACAATGCATCGGCGATGATGAGTTGATGGAGCGGGACAATGCATCGGCAATGATGAGCTCCTTGCCAGGTGTGTACACCAAATTGAGATTATACCTCCGGAGTTTGAGCAGAATTCTCTGCAAACGAGGCGTCATGTCATTCAGGTCCTTTTGGATGATGTGGACCAGAGGCCTATGATCCATCCCAACAGTAAATGTTGGCAAGCCGTAGACATAATCATGAAATTTGAGGATGTCGGTGAGAAGACCTAAACACTCCTTCTCAACCTTCACATATCTGGTCTCAGTGGGTGTCATTGCCCGTGACGCATATGCTACTGGTACCCAGGATGACGTGTCGTCTCTTTGACGCAACACCGCCCCAATGCCATCCTGACTCGCATCTGTGGATCTCTTGGTCTCTCGGTCTGGGTTAAAGAATGCAAGGACGGGTGCAGTGGTGAGCTTGGCTTTCAGCTTCAGCCACTCTGTTCGCTGCTCCGCCTTCCACTCAAAGGCGGTTGATTTTTTTCACCAGGTTGCGTAGGGCCGTGGTGTGTGTGTGTGGCCAAATTCGGGATGAACTTGCCAAGGAAATTGACCATTCCCAGGAAGCGCAGTACTACCTTCTTGTCCTCGGGGACTTTTATTGCCTCGATGGCTTTAATTTTGTCTGTGTCCAGGCGCACCCCATGTTGTGAAATCTGATCGCCCTGGAACTTCAGCGTGTATGTCCCAAAATAGCACTTGGACCTGTTTAGCTTGAGGCCATGTTCATGTATGCGTCGGAATACTTTCTTGAGTCGTGACACATGCTCCTCTGGGGTTGTGGACCAGATTATGATTTTGTCAACGTAGACACGAACCCCTTCTATTCCATCCATCATCTGTTCCATGATGTGGTGGAAAATCTCCGATGCTGAGATGATGCCAAATGGCATTCGGTTGTAGCAGAATCTGCCAAAAGGCGTGTTGAAGGTGCAGAGCCTTCTGCTGGATTCTTCAAGTTGGATTTGCCAAAATCCTTGGGATGTGTCCAATTTTGTGAAGAAGTGTGCGTGTGCCATCTCACTCGTGATTTCTTCCCTCTTCGGAATGGGGTAATAGTTCCCTCATAATGTTTTTGTTTAGATTCTTGGGGTCAATGCAGATGCGTAGGTTCCCCGAAGGCTTCTTTACGCACATTATCGAGCTGACCCAGTCGGTTGGTTCAGTGACCTTGGAAATGATGCCTTTTTGTTGTAGACTTGTGAGTTCTGCCTTCAGGCACTTTCTCAGTGGAGCAGGGACACGTTGTGGTGTGTGGACTATTGGCTTGGCATCAGGCCGCAGTAGAATCTTGTATTTGTATGGCAGCGTGCCCATCCCGCTAAATACATCTGGGTACTTGGTTAGGATGTTGTCGATGCTGGCCTGAAGATCTGAATGGGCGGCATTGTGGGGTAGACCCTTTGAATGAGGTTCAGTTGCTTGCAGGCGTGTGCACCTAGCCGGGACGCCCTGTCTGGTTTAACAATCTCGAAGCGTAAGCTTGTGTGTGTCGGCTGGACACCTGCAGATGGCAGGACCCCAGTGCCTTGATTGCATTTCCATTGTAGTCCAGGAGTTTGCAGGCAGCTGGAAGGATTGTGGGGGGCTTCTTGATTCTCTTGAAGTCCACCTGCGAAATCAGGTTGGCAGAGGCACCAGTGTCCAGTTTGAACTGGATGGGGCAGTGGTTGACCTTCATCACTGCATGCCATTCGTCCTCGGAATCCACGGCCAGGATTGATTGGACTCGTGATGTGTCCGTTGTGGCGTATTCGTACTTCGTAATGATGCCCACTTGGTAAGTGTTGTCCAGATATTCATCATCTGGATCCGTCGCACTGCCTGGATCAGAGTCATGCATTCGGTGTTGCACACTTCAGATGCGCCACTGTCAGAATTGGGAGCGCTGGCTCCTGACTGGTGGTGCCGATCTGCACAGGGCTGCATAGTGGTTTGGTTTCCCACAGTTTAAACAGCATTTACCTCTTGCAGGGCAGTTTTTAAAAAAATGGGCAGTGCCGCAGTTCGCACATGTCATGACATCGGTGTCATGACGCTCAGTGCGTCATTCCGCATGCGCAGTGCGGTTCTCGGACGCCTGCACCTGCTTAGTGCGGTTTTCGGCCGCTTCGTGTTCCCGATCGCATTGTGCATGCGTCGGGCCCCGGGAAGAGAACGCAAAATGGCCGCTTTCGTCAATGTGGAGGCCCTGCATCCGGGATATGGCCTGAACACGCTCCACCTCGTGGGAGGTTTGTTTTTCATTTTCTGCCGTTTTGTACTGTGAGTAGCGATTTTTAGAGTGCTCATACACAGTTCACGTTTCAATCGTGACTGGCAGGGTCATGTGCTTGATTTTGAACAATTGCTCTCGCAGAGGATCAGAGTGGACTCCAAAAACGATTTAGTCTCTGATCATGGAGTCAGTGATATCACCGAAGTTGCAGGATTGCGCTAGCAGTCTAAGGTTAGTTAGATAGGAGTTGAAGGATTCGTCTTTACCTTGCATTCTCTGCTTGAAGATGTAGCGCTCGAAGATTTCGTTGGTGTCCACCTTGCAGTGGCTGTCGAATTTGTCCAGGATGGTTTGGTACTTCGTTTTTTCCTGTTCTTTGGAAAAGTGAAAGGAGTTGAAGATCTCTGTCGCATGGTCACCCACAGTGGTGAGTAGAAGAGCTATCTTCCGAGCATCGGTCGTGTCATTGAGGTCGGATGCTTCCACGTATAGTTGAAATTTCTGCTTGAATGATTGCAAGTTGGCACTAAGATTGCCGGTGGTCCTGAGCTGATGAGGAGCCTGAATCTTGTCCATTGTGCCTGTATTCAGTAGCTGGTTGTCACGGGTCTTGCTGAGTTGAACTAAATAGATTGACCAGTCACTCCTGGTATCATGTTGTGTTATGCTGCTTCAGATAACACAGGCTGCTACTTGATGCAGTCTTAACTAAAGGATGCTCCAGACTCTGAAATGAGTTCAATGTGTTTATTGAACTATTTACACAGTTCTCAAATGAGTTAGACTCTCTGCTAATCTAACTGTAGTAACTCAATCTAACTATACCAACTTGCTCTAAGCCACGTGGTGGGGTGTGATGCTGCTGATCAACCCTGTCTAACTCTCTCGATGTCTGTCTGTGGATAGAGGCAGGGTGTGAGTGCCTAATCCCTTTTATAGTGTTTATGTCTGCCACCTCTGAGTGTCCTGACTGCCCATTGGTTGTGTCCTATTCTGAGTGTTCATTGGTTGCATGTTTGCATAATCATGACAGTGCAGAGGGTTATAAGTTGTGATGCATTTGCAGCTGCCAACGGTTGGTGGTGGTTTAGGATGGAAATGGCAAAGGAGAGAAGTGTTTGGTTTTCTATACCTTGCCAAGGAATCGACTAAACACCTTGACTTGTCCAAATCAGGGTCTTTATTGAGTCTCGTGTGGTAAGATAGCGATCTGTTACAGAGCACGTTATCGTGGAGTCTCCTTATTACTCCTCTGGAACTACACCTAGCATCGACCATTCACTTGTATGTCTTACTACCATCTGCTCATGAGCCGCCACTTATATGGGAGGCACTGGTCACATGACCATGGTCTTGAGCCCAGATGGTATGTCTGCACCGCCACCTGCTGGTTGAAGGAATAGGGATGGCATTTGGAACGAGGGGATGCCATCGAATCGATGGCATGGGAAAGATGGGATTTGACGGGGATGGCATGGGAGGAGTGGGAGACAGGAAGCATTGGAGGAGTGGCTTGGGGTGGATGGAATAACATGGGATGGGGATGGCATGGAAGGAATGGGATTGTATGGAAGGAGTGGCACGGGAAGCAGGAAAAGCATGGGATGAGAATGGCATGGAAGGGAGAGTATGGCATGAGAGGGATGGCATGGGTGGGGTCGAGGAGATGATGGAATTGGTTTATTATACTGACTGAACTGCAAATCCTATGTGGTTCTCTGTTGGTATTACATGTTCTTTTCTATCCTTCTTGCACCCAAAAAAACCTCTTTTGATTGTCCCACCGAGATAGTTTCCAACCTTTTTCTCATTAACGAAGGTACCTTTCATATTCAGCATTACTTTTAGAAGTTTTGTGAACGAAATAGCCTGAGTTTTCCAGGTAGCGGCAATGCCATTCATATTACTTATGCGTGTGGAGATTCCTCAGACCTGATGCTGTTGCGCATTTCTTGATTGATTGATTGATTGATTTGATTTTTTGTCACATGTTCCGAAGTACAGTGAAAAGTATTTTTCTGCGGCCGAGGGAACGTACACAGTACGTACACAGTAGACAAAAAGAATATTCAAGAGAGAAGAACATTGTCAAATGGTACATCGACAAATATTGGTTGGTTACAGTGCGGAACAAGGGGCCAAACAAAGCAAATACATGAGCAAGAGCAGCATAGGGCATCGCAAATAGTGTTCTTATAGGGAACAGGTCTTCTGATCCTTGCTGTCATAGAACAGGCCCATCTCACTAACTAACGTAGATGCAAGGAGCCTGGCAGAGGCTCTGCAAGATGGTGGAAAGCTGCATGCCAGAGGTAGTTGCGGAGGACCAGATGGGCTTTGTCAAGGGCAGGCAGCCAACATCGAACATCAGGTGCCTGTTGAACGCGATAATGACCCCATCCGGGGAGAGAACACTGGAAGTGATCATCTCGCTGGATGCAGAAAAGGCCTTCGACAGAGTTGAATGGAAGTACCTCACAGAGGTACTGGAATGGTTTGGGTTTGGGCCAGGGTTCACCTTCTGGGTGAAACTACTGTACAGCGCTCCCATGGCAAGGGTACGGACAAACACCACTAAATAGAAACTTCCGGCTGCACAGAGGCATGGCGCAGGGATGTCCGCCGTCACAGCTGCTGTTCACTCTGGCAATTGAGCCACTGGCGATCGCTCTCAAATCAGCGAGAGATCCAAAGGTAGACAGAGAGCACAGATTCTCACTCGACGTGGATGACCTGCTTCTCTACATCTCAAACCCCTGGACCAGCATGGAAGAGATAATGAAACTTCTAATGGAGTTCGGAGCCTTCTCAGGTTACTAGCTTAACCTGAGCAAGAGCGAGATCTTCCCTGTGAAGCCGAAGGGGAGAGGGACAGAGCTGGGGGGAACTGCCGTTTAAGCAAGCCCAGACTAAATTCCGCTACTTGAGGATCCAATAGTCCACAATTTGACATGGGTCCACAAATGGAACCTGAAAAGCGTGGTGGAGGAAGTCAAAAAGAACTTGCAGAAATGGGACCCACTCCCATTCTCCCTCGTAGGGCGAATGCAGACGATCAAACTGAACGTGCTGCCCAGGTTCCTCTTCCTGTTCCGATCCATCCCAATCTACATCCCCAAGGCCTTTTTCAACATAGTCGACAAACTAATCATGCCGGTTGTGTGTGTGTGTGGGGCGGGGGGGGAGGGGGGGGGGGGCGGTGTGCAGGAGGAGCACGAGAATCCAAAAGAAGGTCCTACAAAGGAGAGGAATGGTGGGAGACCTGGCCTTTCTGCAGGGAATATGTTAAGGAACCGGGAGCAGAGTGGGTGAAGATGGAAGAGAGTTCCTGCACAGGAACGTCCCTCCGAGCCGTAGCCACAACTCCTCTCCCGTCCCCCCCTCCCCCCCCCCCCCCCCCCCCCCCGGCGGCCAAATACTCAAGGAGCCCAGTGGTAGTAGTCACGCTTTGGACAAATGAGGCAACACTTTGGCCTAACCAAAATGTCTACCATGGTCCCCATCTGCAACAAGCACTCCCACAATAATGGAGGTCACCTTCAAAAAGTGGAGACAGGACGAGGGACTGTGACAGATAGGTACACGAACGATAGAGTAGTGACCCTGGGGGAAATCACAAAGGGGTTCCAGTTACCAAGAGGAAAAGACCTGAGAAACATTCAGGTCACGCTAACACAGTGGTTAGCACTGTTGCTTCCCATCGCCTGGGTCACGCCATGTGTGAATCTGCATGTTCTCCCTGTGTCTGGGTGGGTTTCCCCGGGTGCTCAGATTTCCTTCCACAGGTCCCAAAAGATGTGCTGTTAGGTGAGAATTGGACATTCTGAATTCTCCCTCTGTGTACCCAAACAGGCGCTGGAATGTGGTGACTGGGGGATTTTCACAGTAACTTCATTGCAGTGTTAATATAAGCCTATTTGTGACACTAATAAAGATTATTAATATTAAAACCTTCCCAGCAAAGAAACAACGACGCACCCCCAGATACCAGGACACTTGTTGTCGAAGAACTTCTGGACACAGATGACCGAGGGAAGGACATGTACGGGCGACTCTTGGAGGGGGTACTCTTCCCCCCCCCCACGAGACAAGGAAAAAATGGGATAGGCATAGAGATAGGGGGAGACTCTGGATCGAAGCACTGCACAGGGCGAACTTCACCTCCACGTGCGCAGGGCTGAACCTAACGCAGCTGAAGGTGGTGCACAGAGCTGATCTTACCAGAATGCGAAAGAGGAGGGTGTCAGGGACGCCCGGCCAGCCATACCCACATGTTCTGGGCGTGCCCTAGGCTTGTCGGGTATTGGACAGCTATATCCAGGATTGGGGGAGTGAGGATGGATCCATGCGTAAAAAGTGGAGGTCTTCAGGGTATCAGATCAGCCAGAACTCTTCATGGGGTGGGGGGGGGGGGGGGGGGGGTGACACCCTTCCCTGATTGCCCGCCGGAGAATTCTGCTCAGCTGGCGATCGGCAGAATCACCCGAGGCTGCTGACTGGCTGTCTGAAATGGCGGAATTTCTCAGACTGGAAAAAATAAAATTTGCCATCGATACGTCAGAAGAGGGATGGCACACGACGTGGAATCCGTTCACCAGCTTGTTCCATACCTGTTCATAGTCAGCAACCAGTAACGGGGGAGGGGTGTGGTGGGGGGCGGGGGGGGGGGGGGGGGGGACATGGGGGAGCCACAGGACAGGGAGGGAAAAGAAAGTGGGGAGGAGTGACGTTGGGCAGGGGTGGGGGGAGGGGTGGAAGGGGGAAGGGGGTGCACGAAAGCGCGAAAAAGGAACGCCAGGACAAAGCCCAAGGGCAAGCTAAAGCCCAAACCAAACTAAATAAACGTTTGTAAATACGTGTTTTGGGCATATTGGAGTATGTGAGATATGCTTTTTAATTTGTTCTTGGGATGTGGGCATCGCTGGCTGGATCAGCATTTGTTGCTCTTCCCTACTTACCCTTGAACTGAATGGTCTGCTGGGCCATTTCAGTGTGGGGGGGGGGAGGGGGGGGCAGTTAAGAGTCAGCCACATCGCTGTGTGGATCTGGAGTCACATGGGCAGCACGATGACACAGTGGCTAGCACAGTTGCTTCACAGCTCCAGGGACCTGGGTTCGATTCCCGGCTTGGGTCACTGTCTGTGCAGAGTCTGCACGTTCCTCCCCGTGTCTGCGTGGGATTCCTCCGGTTTCCTCCTACAAGTCCTGAAAGATGTGTGTGAGGTGATTTTGACATACTGAACTTTCCCTCAGTGTACCTGAACAGGTGCCGTGGTGCGGCGACTGGGGGATTTTCACAGTAACCTCATTGCCATGTTAATCTACTTGTGACACTAATAAAGATTATT
Organism: Scyliorhinus canicula; assembly: GCF_902713615.1. Lineage (NCBI taxonomy): Eukaryota > Metazoa > Chordata > Chondrichthyes > Carcharhiniformes > Scyliorhinidae > Scyliorhinus > Scyliorhinus canicula. The sequence continues at coordinate 224,716,863 of NC_052150.1, forward strand.
ATTATTAGTATGTCAGCCGCACCGGGTAAGGACAGCAGGTTTCCTTCCCTGAGGGACATTAGTGAACCAGGTAGGTTCACTACAATTGACAATGGATTCATGGTCATCATCAGGCTTTAAATGCCAGATTTTTATTCAATTCAATTTTCACCATCTGCCATGGTGGGACTTGAACCAGGGACCCCAGAGCATTATCCTGGGTCATTAGTCCAGTGACAATACCACTGTGCTACCACCTCCCCTGCCGATTAAAGCAGGGGGTCACGTTCACAATTGTAATGAACTTACTCGCTTATGAATCTATCAGTTGGTTTGGGCACAGTTTTGTAATTTATGAATTGTTATATATAAAATCTGAAAACTCAAGAATTAAAAAAAGACTATGGCTTCCACCCCGGACCCGTGTGTTCCCTGGGACTCCCCCACCCTCACATCTCCTGCCATTTCTCAGGGTGCCATCCAACATACCCTGTGAGTGCACACCCGGCCGCAGCAGTGGCCTCTGGCAATGGACCTTGTGCCCCGGACGTCCGCTGGAAACTTTACCTGGGCCTGGCGCTGGTTCCCTCCCTGACCCACACACGTATCCTCTGGTTGCGGGCATGTCCCAGTGCTGTGGCCCATTCTTGGGTGTTAGAATGTTGGCTGCTGCCTCTGTGGTGCTGATGCCTCCGGAGTTCAGGCAAAGTGTCCGGGTGCCACAGCCTGATTGGGATCTAGCCAATAACAATCGCCTGCTTCATGGCATTCCGACTCATGGCAATCCACTTTGGAGCTGTGAAAAGTAAGCTTCAAATGAAGTTACTGTGAAAAGCCCCTAGTCGCCACATTCCGGTGCCTGTTTGGGGAGGCCAATTCCCTATCAGCAATAGCCTTCCACTGTGCGGCCATCGGTTTCCACAGTCAGTGAAAGTCAAAGTGACCTTCACCACATTACCACTGGGGGGGCTCTGTCACGGGAGTGTTCGGTGGGACAGATAGGCAGCAGCTGGAGCTGCTCCTGTTATGAGGAAACGCGATCCAGGGGTGGCATGGCCAACCCGCAGGCACTGCGTCCCCCTCGCCCTCTGGACCATGGGCATCCCCATGCATAGTTGATGTGGCCATCAATTCACTCAAAAGACATGAGTAGAAGCAAACCGAGGTTTTAATCAGCTTAGAACAGAGCCTGCCTGCGACTACTACAATACTGTGGACCGCCTACAGGTCAACTGCTCTTTATACTTCTTTTCAAGGGGAGGAGCCATGGGCGGAGCCTGTACATGCCCCAACATATCCCCCTGTGGGTGAAGCCACACAATGGCCCATAGGTGGAGCCCACAAGGTCAACAATATAACATAGCTGTAACACAATGGCAGACCATGATTCTAATACACTGGTGAATTACTAGTACTATACATTCACCACAATAGTTAAGGTCGTCAACACCTTTTCCCAAAGGTAGAGGAGTCTAGAAGTAGAGGGCACATGTATACAGTGAGAGGGGAGAGATACAAAAGAAACTCGAGCTCCCCCCCCCCCCCCCCCCCCTCCTTTGCACTGGTGCAGCAGCCCCATTGCCCTCAGGCTGACTGTCTGATTTCTAAGAGGGGCTGTTTAGCACAGGGCTAAATCGCTGGCTTTGAAAGCAGACCAAGGCAGGCCAGCAGCACGGTTCGATTCCCGTAACAGCCTCCCCGGACAGGCGTCGGAATGTGGTGACTAGGGGCTTTTCACAGTAACTTCATTTGAAGCCTACTCGTGACAATAAGGGATTTTCATTTTTTTTTCATTTCACCTCAGAACTCACCACAGGAACCATTTTGGTAACTTTACGTTTTTAAATAGGTGTACTAAACGGCCCACTCGTGGCCACCTGCTGGTAAGGTGGTTAGATCACGGGAGACCGTTCAATAGGTCCTTTCTGTTAATAATATGGAGATTGGATTTGCTTGGCTATTATTGGTTCCTTGCTACGCCAATGGGTCCGGACGGGTTAGATTGGAAACCACTCACCTTCGAGTGGTTCCCGGTTTCGGCCTCATCCGCGATCTAACTGACCCACTTGCTTTTGCGCCCGGCACGACGAGACCAGTAGATTGCGCCAAATATCTTTTCATTTCACTCATAGGGGCTGGTTTAGCACACTGGGCTAAATCGCTGACTTTTAAAGCAGACCAAGGCAGGCCAGCAGCACGGTTCAATTCCCGTACCAGCCTCCCCGAACAGGCGCTGGAATGTGGCGACTAGGGGCTTTTCACAGTAACTTCATTGAAGCCTACTCATGACAATAAGTGATTTTCATTAATGGTGAGCTTTCAGTGATTTCTTAATTTACATTATCTTGTTTGGAAGGGACTATTCGTTGATTTCAAGCCTATTTCTGGGGGGGGGGGGGAGATTTGCTAGTGCTCTTCAAGGGGGGGGGGTTTAAACTAATTCAGCAGGGGAATGGGAACCTAAATTGTAGTCCCAGTGTACAGGATGTTGAGAGTAATGAGGTCAGTGATAGGGTTAAAAGTTTGAAAGAGGGCACCGGCAAGCAAGACGCTGTTTTGAAGTGTGTCTACTTCAACGCCAGGAGCATCCGGAATAAGGTGGGTGAGCTTGCAGCATGGGTTGGTACCTGGGATCTCGATGTTGTGGCGATTTCGGAGACATGGGTAGAGCAGGGACAGGAATGGTTGTTGCAGGTTCCAGGATTTAGATGTTTCTGTAAGAACAGAGAAGATGGTAAAAGAGGGGGGAGTGTGGCATTGTTAATCAAGGAAAGTATTTCGGCGGTAGAAAGGACGTTTGAGGACTCGTCTACTGAGGTAGTATGGGCCGAGGTTAGGAACAGGAGAGGAGAGGTCACCCTGTTGGGAGCTGTCTATAGACCTCCGAATAGTTCCAGAGATGTAGAGGAAAGGATAGCAAAGATGATTCTTGACAGGAGCAAGAGTAACAGTTGTTATGGGGGACTTTAACTTTCCAAATATTGACCAGAAATACTATAGTTCGAGTACTATAGATGGGTCAGTTTTTGTGCAGTGTGTGCAGGAGGGTTTTCTGACACAGTATGTAGACAGGCCAACAAGGGGCGACGCCACATTGGATTTGGTACTGGGTAATGAACCCGGCCAGGTGTTAGATTTAGATGTAGGTGAGCACTTTGGTGATAGTAATCACAATTCGGTTATGTTTACTTTAGCGATGGGCAGGGATAGGTATATACCGCAAGGCAAGAATTATAGCTGGGGGAAAGGCAATTATGATGCTATTCGGCAAGATTTAGGGTGTACAGGATGGGGAAGGAAACTGCAGGGGATGGGTACAATCGAAATGTGGAGCTTTTTCAAGGAACAGCTACAGCGTGTCCTTGATAAGTATGTACCTGTCAGGCAGGGAGGAAGTTGTCGAGCAAGGGAACCGTGGTTTACTAAGGAAGTTGAAGCACTTGTCAAGAGGAAGAAGAAGGCTTATGTTAGGATGAGACATGAAGGCTCAGTTAGGGCACTTGAGAGTTACAATTAGCCAGGAAGGACCTAAAGAGAGAGTTAAGAAGAGCGAGGAGAGGACACGAAAAGTTGTTGGCGGATAGGATCAAGGAAAACCCTAAGGCTTTCTATAGGTATATCAAGAACAAAAGAATGACTAGAGTAAGATTAGGGCCAATCAAGGATAGTCGTGGAAAGTTGTGTGTGGAATCAGAGGAGATAGGGGAAGCGTTAAATGGATATTTTTCATCATTGTTTATACTGGAGAAAGACAATGTTATCGAGGAGAATACTCAGGTACAGTCGACCAGGCTAGATGGGATTGAGGTTCACAAGGAGGAGGTGTTAGCAATTTTGGAAAGTGTAAAAATAGATAAGTTCCCTGGGCCAGGTGGGATTTATCCTAGGATTCTCTGGGAAGCCAGGGAGGAGATTGCAGAGCCTTTGTCCTTGATATTTATGTCGTCTTTGTCGACAGGAATAGTGCCGGAAGACTGGAGGATAGCAAATGTTGTCCCCTTGTTCAAGAAGGGGAGTAGAGACAACCCTGGTAATTATAGACCTGTGAGCCTTACTTCGGTTGTGGGTAAAATGTTGGAAAAGGTTATATGAGATAGGGTTTATAATCATCTTGAAAAGAACAAGTTGATTAGCGATAGTCAACACGGTTTTGTGAAGGGTAGGTCATGCCTCACAAACCTTATTGAGTTTTTTGAGAAGGTGATCAAACAGATGGATGAGGGTAAAGTGGTTGATGTGGTGTATATGGATTTCATAGAACATAGAACGATACAGCGCAGTACAGGCCCTTCGGCCCTCGATGTTGCACCGACAAGGAAAAAAACTGAAGGCCATCTAACCTACACTATGCCCTTATCATCCATATGCTTATCCAATAAACTTTTAAATGCCCTCAATGTTGGCGAGTTCACTACTGTTGCAGGTAGGGCATTCCACGGCCTCACCACTCTTTGCGTAAAAAACCCACCTCTGACCTCTGTCCTATATCTATTACCCCTCAATTTAAGGCTATGTCCCCTCGTGCTAGCCACCCCCATCCGCGGGAGAAGGCTCTCGCTGTCCACCCTATCTAACCCTCTGATCATTTTGTATGCCTCTATTAAGTCACCTCTTAACCTTCTTCTCTCTTACGAAAACAACCTCAAGTCCATCAGCCTTTCCTCATAAGATTTTCCCTCCATACCAGGCAACATTCTGGTAAATCTCCTCTGCACCCGTTCCAAAGCTTCCCCGTCCTTCCTATAATGAGGCGACCAGAACTGTACGCAATACTCCAAATGCGGCCGTACTAGAGTTTTGTACAACTGCAACATGACCTCATGGCTCCGGAACTCAATCCCTCTACCAATAAAGGCCAACACACCATAGGCCTTCTTCACAACCCTATCTACCTGGGTGGCAACTTTCAGGGATCTATATACATGGACACCAAGATCCCTCTGCTCATCCACACTACCAAGAATTTTACCATTAGCCAAATATTCCTTATTCCTGTTATTCTTTCCAAAGTGAATCACCTCACACTTCTCCACATTAAACTCCATTTGCCACCTCTCAGCCCAGCTCTGCAGCTTATCTATGTCCCTCTGTAACCTGCAACATCCTTCCGCACTGTCTACAACTCCACCGACTTTAGTGTCGTCTGCAAATTTACTCACCCATCCTTCTGCGCCCTCCTCTAGGTCGTTTATAAAAATGACAAACAGCAACGGATCCCAGAACAGATCCTTGTGGTACGCCACTCGTAACTGAACTCCATTCTGAACATTTCCCATCAACTACCACTCTCTGTCTTCTTTCAACTAGCCAATTTCTGATCCACATCTCTAAATCACCCTCAATCCCCAGCCTCCGTATTTTCTGCAATAGCCGACCGTGGGGAACCTTATCAAATGCTTTACTGAAATCCATATACACCACATCAACTGCTCTACCCTCGTCCACCTGTTCTGTCACCTTCTCAAAGAACTCAATAAGGTTTGTGAGGCATGACCTACCCTTCACAAAACCATGCTGACTATCCCTAATCATATTATTCCTATCTAGATGATTATAAATCGTATCTTTTATAATCCTCTCCAAGACCTTACCCACCACAGACGTTAGGCTCACCGGCCTATAGTTACCGGGGTTATCTCTACTCCCCTTCTTGAACAAAGGGACCACATTTGCTATCCTCCAGTCCTCTGGCACTATTCCTGTAGCCAATGATGACCTAAAAATCAAAGCCAAAGGCTCAGCAATCTCTTCCCTGGCTTCCAGAGAATCCTAGGATAAATCCCATCCGGCCCCGGGGACTTATCTATTTTCACCTTGTCCAGAATTGCCAACACTTCTTCCCTACGCACCTCAATGCCATCTATTCTAATAGCCTGGGTCTCAGCATTCTCCTCCACAATATTATCTTTTTCTTGAGTGAATACTGACGAAAAGTATTCATTTAGTATCTCGCTTATCTCCTCAGCCTCCACACACAACTTCCCACCACTGTCCTTGACTGGCCTTACTCTTACCCTAGTCATTCTTTTATTCCTGACATACCTATAGAAAGCTTTTGGGTTTTCCTTGATCCTACCTGCCAAAGACTTCTCATGTCCCCTCCTTGCTCGTCTCAGCTCTCTCTTTAGATCCTTCCTCGCTTCCTTGTAACTATCAAGCGCCCCAACTGAAACTTCAGGCCTCATCTTCACATAGGCCTCCTTCTCCTCTTAACAAGAGATTCCATTCGTTGGTAAACCATGGTTCCCCTTGCTCGACTCCCTTCCTCCCTGCTGACTGGTACGTACTTATCAAGAACATGCAATAGCTGTTACTTGAACAAGCTCCACATATCCAGTGTGCCCAACCCTTGCAGCCTACTTCTCAACCCAACCACCATCCTAAGCATGTCTAATGCATCATAATTGCCCTTCCCCCAGCTATAACTCTTGCCCTGTGGGGTATACTTATTCCCTTCCATCACTAACGTAAAGGTCACCGAATTGTGGTCACTGTTCCAAAGTGCTCACCTACCTCCAGATCTAACACCTGGCCTGGTTCATTACCCAAAAACCAAATCCAATGTGGCCTCGCCTCTTGTGGCCTGTCAACATATTGTGTCAGGAACCCTCCTGCACACATTGTACAAAGAACGACCCATCTAATGTACTCGAACTATATCTTTTCCAGTCAATATTTGGAAAGTTAAAGTCTCCCATAACAACTACCCTGTTACTTTCGCTCTTTTCCAGAATCATCTTCGCCATCCCTTTCCTCTACATCCCTAGAAACTATTAGGTGGCCTATAGAAAACTCCCAACAGGGTGACCTCTCCTTTCCTGTTTCTAACCTCAGCCCATACTACCTCAGAAGAAGAGTCCCCATCTAGCATCCTTTCCGCCACCGTAATACTGTCCTTGACTAGCAGCGCCACACCCTCCCCCTCTTTGCCCCCTTCTCTGAGCTTACTAAAAGTAAAGCGTTTGATAAGGTCCCCACGGAGCTATTGCAGAAAATACGGAGTATGGGATTGAAGGTGATTTAGCGGTTTGGATCAGAATTAGCTAGCTGAAAGAAGACAGAGGTGGTGTTTGATGGCAAATGTTCATCCTGGAGTTCAGTTACTAGTGTGGTACCGCAAGGATCTGTTTTGGGCCACTGCTGTTTACATTTTTATAATGACCTGGAGAGGGTGTAGAGTAGGGTTAGTAAATTTGCAGATGACACGAAGTCGGTGGAGTTGTGGATAGTGCTGAAGGATGTTATAGGTTACAGGGGGACATAGATTTTTTTTTTGATTTTAAAATTTTTTTAGTGTAACCAAATTAATTTTTTTTTCCAATTAAGGGCAATTTATCGTGTTCAATCCACCTATCCTGCACATCTTTGGGTTGTGGGGGCGAAAACCCACGCAAACACGGGGAGAATGTGCAAACTCCACACGAACAGTGACCCAGAGCCGGGATCGAACCTGGGGACCCATCGGCGCCGTGACGGCAGCAGGGCTAACCACTGCGCCACCGTGCTGCCCCAGGGGGACATAGATAAGCTGCAGAGCTGGGCTGAGAGGTGGCAGATGGAGTTTAATGTGGAAAAGTGTGAGGTGGTTCACTTTGGAAGGAGTAACAGGAATGCAGAGTACTGGGCTAATGGCAAGATTCTTGGTAGTGTAGATGAACAGAGAGATCTCGGCATCCAGGTACATAAATCCCTGAAAGTTGCCACCCAGGTTAATAGGGCTGTTAAGAAGGCATATGGTGTGCTAGCCTTTATCAGTAGGGGGATTGAGTTTCGGAGCCACAAGGTCATGCTGCAGCTGCACAAAACTCTGGTGCAGCCGCATCTGGAGTACTGCATGCAGTTCTGGTCACCACATTATAGGAAGGATTGTGGAACTTTGGAAATGGTTCAGAGGAGATTTACTAGGATGTTGCCTGGTATGGAGGGAAGGTCTACGAGGAAAGGCTCAGGGACTTGAGGTTGTTTTCGTTAGAGGAGAAGGCTGAGGAGGTGACTTAATAGAGACATATAAGATTGTCAGAGGGTTAGATAGGGTGGACTGTGAGATGCTTTTTCCTCGGATGGTGATGATCAAACCTGAGGGGACATAGCTTTAATTGAGGGGTGGTAGATATAGGAGAGATGTCAGAGGGAGTTTCTTTACTCAGAGTAGTAGGGGTGTGGAACGCCCTGCCTGCAACAGTAGTAGACTCGCCAACTTTAAGGGCATTTAAGTGGTCACTGGATAGACATATGGATGAAAGTGGAATAGTGTAGGTCAGATAGGCTTCAGATGATTTCACAGGTCGGCGCAACATCGAGGGCCGAAGGCCCGTACTGCGCTTGTAATGTTCTATGTTCTATGTTCTATTTGTCCTCTCCTTCTCAGAACCACAATTCCCTCTGTGGAATCAGCTGTTGAAAAGTACAACTACTTTTTTTTAAGCAAGGTTTGCCAGCTTTAATTATGCCAGTGGTTACAGGCCCTACTACCTATCTATTTTAAAAAAAGAGCATTATTAAGAAAGAACCAACCTGACTAGTGAGTCTTTTGCAGAAACATGCCAGCGGTTGCTTGGTCTGTGATAAACACTGGAGCCAATGGATTCCAAACTGTCTTTACATTCGTAAATACCTTTTCTTGGTGGGTTTTGAATTCTTCCGCTTTTTTTATTAAGCAGTCTACAGGAGTTGCAGGCACATAACTGTCTATAATCAGCACGAGGATGGCTCATTGCTGTTTTACCAGCGCTACTATTTTTAAAGACTGCCTCTGAGAACGTTCTTGTCCCTGTTTCATTGTTTTCATCGTTGCTTTCACTCATTTTCTTTCTTTCTGATTTTAGCAGATTAGAAGACCTTTTAATCCACGAGGAACATTGTTGTTTCGGGTTGTTTTTCTTCCAATTTCTGTCATCCTCATAAAAAAAAGAATCAGTCGATGAATCTTCAGAACAGTCATTTAGATGTTGGCATACCGCACACTGACTGATATGTTGGCACATGTACTTGTCAAATGTTTGATCAGTTCCATTGTATTTGGAACTGCGTTTTTTGAAACTATTGGATGGAACAAACACTTTTGGTTGGGAGTAGGCGTTATTACATGGGAAATACTCTGATTCGCAACCTAGCTCATTGTAAAATGATCTGTTGCATTTTATACATTTGCAAATGTCTGTACGAGGAGTCCAGTGTGGTTTTGGCCGTGTTTTGCACCTTTCTGTGGGTATAGTCAATGCAGACATATGTTTTGTTAATTCTTTCGTGCTACACTGCTTCTTTGCCAACTCAGCCATTTTTCTTTGAGAGATTTTATGCTCCTTCTCTCTGTGTTTGTTGCTCTTCTGGATTTGCTTTTCAAAATGAACCTGCAAGTTTTGAATATGCTTGGTTTTATCCATAACTTCACGAATTCTTTCCAGTGAGCCGGAAGCTCCCAAACAATGTAAATCACACTTTGAACCCAATTGCTTGGATTGACAAGCAATTGGTTTTCTTGCTTGTAGCCACCTTGAGTTGATTGTATCATATAGACTGTCAACATTTTCACAAACATTTGAAGTATCGAGACATGGATTGAGTGGAGATGGGGAATTGTTCCGACTCTCCAACTTCTTTCGTAAAAATGTGTCTAACTTCTGTGCTGCATTGGTACTGAAATTGGACGTGCGGTCAATACCTGACAACACAGACTCGGTTTCATTATAATCCAATTGATATTTGTCTTGAATAAAGGAACCTGCTATGACAGCTTCAGGTTTCAAGCAGCTTGCGTTGCTTTGAATCACTACTCCAGGGTAATCTCCTCCATAAGATTGGAAGGGATCGTGCTGATTTTTATTGAACAACTCTAAATCAGTGCGGACTGAAGAATCAGAAGTGGAATTGCTTCTACTCTCTGGATAATATGTGTGAGCTTTGTTAAAATTATGCCTTATGCCTGGGTTACACCTCTCTGTTTCTACATTCTGGTCAGGTGTGTCAAATATTTTCCCTTTTTTATTCTGAAAATTGTCTTCTCTGATTTGGTATCTATGGTATCTGTCATTTTGATAACAGTTTTGATTATGAGGGAGTACAGAATCATGTACTCCTGTAGTGGCAAATGATTTGCTATATTGTGGAAATTCTAAACTGTTTAGCCGTTGGCTATCAGAAACTGAAGAAGTCTTGCTATGAAACTTGTTGAATCCTTCACAATTCCTGATGGATTTTGACAGTTCTAGAAAGAACAAAATAATCAGCAAATAATCATTTGAAAGGTGTTACCCCAGCAAAAGACATCAATCAAGTCAGTCACAATTTTTCTTGGACGGTTTTCTTATCTCGGGAGCAATGCTGACATGAAGTGCTTGAGCTGAATGATCTGTTTCTTATTTGTGGCTTCTATATGTCTACCTGCTTCAATTAAAAAGTCATAAGGAGAAAGATAGCACAATAACACATCAAATTGAGCAGCAACTTGCAGTGATATAGAGCTGGATGGGAGAGAGCATTGTCAGTGAGCAGTGATTAGGGATGCCATGGCATCTGGGAACAGATCAGGTACTCTTGGCCATAAGAATGAAGTCCAGAGGGAATAGTTTAGAAGGTAAAATTATGCTTAACAAAAGCCAGATCTGATGTATTTTGAATACTAATAGTACTTTCACCTTATTTACCTGCTCTAGTATGAGATGCCCAGAGACGTATCTTCAATAAGGGGTGGGGAACCCTACACCTGAATGAATTCCCGGTCTCAACCATGTGCTCTTGCGACACGACGTTTAAATATGAACAGCCTAATTAGCCAGAAGGGACACTGGGGTCCAATTAGAGTTCTAAGCACATCGAGGAGGTGAGAGCTGCCTTCCGGGTGACAGCGGCAAAGTTAGCTGGCTGTATATTATGGGCTGTCAATGAGTCATAGAATTTACAGTGCAGAAGGAGGCCATTCGGTCCATTGAGTATCCGCCGGCCTTGGAAAGAACACCCCACTTAAGGCCACGCCTCCACCCTATCCCCGTAACTCAGTTACCCCCACCTAACCTTTTTGGACCTTAAGGGGCAATTTAACATGGCCAATGCACCTAACCTGCACACCTTTGGACTGTGGGAGGAAACCGGAGCACCCGGAGGAAACCCACGCAGACACGGGGAGAAATTGCAAACTCCACACAGTCTCCTGAGGCTGGGATTGAACCTGGGGCCCCGGAGCTGTGAGGCTGCAGCCCCAACAAGCCGCCGCTGCCTTGAATTGTGGAAGAAAGCAACCATGAACAGGAAAGATAGGTTTAGGTTTCATGCTCACACTCTTTGACCCCATGGATAAGATTTTAAAAAACTATTATAACACAATTAATTTGCCTCCAGCCGTGAACCTGATTGGGCTGTCTGGAAAACATTTAAAAATCACCATCCTGAACTGACAGTCCCCTTAACAAGGAGCTTAAGTAGTTAATTGGAGTGCCCACAGTTTTCAGGCCTGTAACCTTCACAAAGGCGTGAAACGTTAACTCTGTTTCTCTCTCCACAGGTGCTGCCAGATCAGCTGAGTGATTTCCACATCTTCAGTTTCTTTATTTCAGATTTTCCGCCTCAGCGGTATTTTGTTTTTGTAGATTGGGAACAGTTATTCCGTGAGCAGAAGGATCGAGGACCAGGAGGCACTGATTGCCAGAAGAACTGGGGGCAACATGGAGAAAATCCTTTTGTACACAGCAAGTGATTAAGGTCTGGATTGCACTGCTTGAGCGTGTCGTGGAGGCAGTCAATCATGGGCCGGGATTCTCTGACCCCCTGCAAAGGTCAGAGAATCCCCGGGGGGAGGCGTGAATCCGGCCCACCCCCCCCCGCCCCGACGCCGGCTGCCCTATTCTCGGGTGAAGTTTTTCGGGCAGCAGTGGGATTGCCGCCACGCAGGTCAGGTGCCGTTGACAGCGCCCCCCCCCCACCCCCCCCCCCCCCCCCGGTGATTCCCCAGGCCCCGATGGGCCAAGTGGCCGTCCAGTGTTTGCCAGTCCCGCCGTTGTGAATTACCCACCTCACGTGTGGTGGGATCTGGCAGGTGTGTGTGGGGGCGTTCCTTGGGGGGGGGGGGGTGCGACGGGGGGCCCCCACGGTGGCCTGGCCCGCGTTCGGGGTCTACTGATCCTGCGGGCGGGCTTGTTCTGTGGGGGCCTTTTTTCCTCCGCGCCGGACCCCTGCAGGGCTCCGCCATATTGCCCGGGAGCCGGCGCGGAAATACGCCGGCTGGTCCACGCATGTGCGGAAATATGCCGGCCGGTCTGTGCCATGTGCGAGATCATGCCGGCCGATCCGCGCATGCACGAACTCGCGCTGGCCCTTCGCCGCCGGCTGGAGCAGCAGGGACGGCTCTGGCCTTCTGAAAAGGTGAGAATTCCTCACCTTAGGGCGGCCGTTGACGCCAGAGTGTTTGGCGCCGGTTTTCCCGCCGGTGTGGGGACATAGCCCCATTTTCAGAGAAACCCGCCCATGATTTTCAAAATGGAAGTCGATAATTATCTGAGTAAAAAAATTTGCAGGCTAACAGCGAAAGAGCAGGGGAATGGGACCAACTGAGTAGCTCTTACGATGCACTATCAATTACGACGAGACGAGAGTAGAATATAATCGAGACTTTATTACACAAAGGTATGTGGCCTCCTGTAGCAGCTGACGAAATGGCTGCTGTCCGGGGAGCCCACACCTTTATACTCCACCTACTGGGTGGAGCCAGCAGGCAGGGATCTACCCCCATAACTGGGGCCTTACCAGAAAACCCATATATACAGTATAGTACATCAGTGGTGACTACCACATTCACCCCCTGTTAAAAATGAGTCCAGTGCGGGGGGTGGAGAACTATATACATACAAATTGCTTTTAAAAATCACAGAGAATGTTTCAAATTTAGGCAGTACGGTGCCTTGATCTGCCGTCGAGTGCGCCGCAGTGCTGGTGGCGACTCTGGCGTTGGCTTGGCCTTCGGTGACTCCAGGAGCATGTTGAAATTCTCTTCAACCCCGGGTGGGAGAAAGGGGTGGACGGATTGTCCTGGAGCGGGGGCTGTGGTGGGGTATGCCAGGGAAGGGAGGGTTGGCGCCGGGAGAAGAAGGGGGGGGGGGGAGTGTGTCGGGAACCAGCTGGTGCCAAGTCTCTGAGGGAGACTGTGTCTTGGCGGCCATTGGGGTATTCTACGTAAGTGTACTGTGGGTTGGCGTGGAGTAGCTGTACCCTCTCAACCAACGGGTCCGCCTTGTGGAGTCGCACGTGTTTACGGAGGAGAATGGGTCCTGGAGCTGCCAGCCACATTGGGAGCGAAACCCCAGAGGTGGACTTCCTGGGGAAGGCAAAGAGATGTTCATGGGGGGGTTCCGTTGCACAGGAGCGACCGAATGGAGTGAAGTGCTTTGGGGAGGACCTCCTGCCAGCGGGAGACCGGGAGATTTCTGGACAGTAGGGCCAGCTGGACAGCCCTCCAGACCGTCCCATTCTCCCGCTCCACCTGCCCGTTGCCCCTGGGGTTGTAGCTGGTTGTCTTGCTCGAGGCACTGCCCCTGTTGAGCAGGAACTGATGCAGCTCATCGCTCATAAATAAACGGTGGCAGACGTCACATCAGGGCATGGGACGGCAAAGGGGAATCGGGAATATTTGTCGACCACACTGAGAAAGTACGTGTTTCGGTCGGTGGAGGGAAGGGGCCCTTTGAAGTCCATGCTGAGGCGTTCAAAGGGCGGGAGGCCTTCACCAGATGCACACGGTCTGGCCGGTAGAGTGCGGTTTACACTCCGTGCAGACCTGGCAGTCTCTGGTGATAGCCCTGACTTCCTCGATGCAGTAGGTCAGATTGCAGCACTTAATGAAGTGGTAAAAACGGTGACTCCTGGGTGACAGAGATCGTCGTGCAGGGTCCGGAGTCGGTCCACTTGTGCGCTGGCACATGTACCTCGGGATAGGGCATTGGGGGGCTCGTTGTGCTTACCGGGGCGATACAAAATCTCATAATTGTAAGTGGAGAGCTCGATCCTCCACCTCAAGGTTTATCGTTTTTGATCTTGCCCCACTGTGTGTTGTTGAACATGAAGGCAACCGACCATTGGTCAGTGAGGAGAGTGAATCTCCTGCCGGCCAGGTAATGCCTCCAATGCCGCACAGGCTTCAACGATCACTTGGGCCTCCTTTTCGACGGAGTAGTGGCGAATTTTGGAGGCTTGGAGGGTGCGGGAGAAAGAATGCCACGGGCCTGCCTGCCTGGTTGAGGGTGGCGGCCAGAGCGACGTCTGATGCATTGCTCTCGACTTGGAAGGGTAGTGTCTTGTCGACCGCGTGCATCGCGGCCTTCGAGATGTCGGCCTTGATAAGGTCGAAGGCCTGATGAGCCTCGGCCGTCAGTGGGAAAACGATGGGTTGAATGAATGGGCGGGCCTTGCTCGCATAGTTTGGGACCCACTGGGCATAATATGAAAAGAACGGCAGGCATCGTTTGAGGGCCTTGGGGCAGTGGGGAGGGGGTGTTCCATGAGGGGCGCATTTAATCGGGGTCGGGACCCAGAACTCCGTTCTGAGCCACATAGCCGAGGATGACTAATCGGTTCGTGCTGAACACACACTTCTTGTTGTAAGTGAAGTTGAGGAGAGTGGTGGTGTGGAGAAAATTTGGAAGGTTGGCTTCGTGGTCCTGCTGGTCGTGGCCGCAGATGGTGACGTTGTCCAGGTATGGCAAAGTGGCCTGTAGTCCGTACCCGTCAACCATTCGGTCCATCTCCTGTTGAAGACCGAGGCCCTGTTGGCGACGCTGAAGGGAACCCTAAGGAAATGGTAAAGGCTGATGTCTGCTTCAAACGCAGTGTATGGGCGGGTCCGCCTTACGGATGGGGAGCTGGTGGTAGGCAGATTTCAGGTTCACTGTCGAGAGACCTGGTACTGTGCAATCTGATTGACCATATCAGATATGCGTGGAGGGGTACACGTCGAGCTGCGTGTACCGATTGATGGTCTGACTGTAGTCAACGACCATCCTGTTTTTCTCTCTGGTTTTTACCACTCCCACTTGGGCTCTCCAGGGGCTGTTGCTGGCCTCGATGATACCTTCCTGCAGCAGCCGCTGGACCTCAGACCTGATGAAGGTCCTGTCCTGGGCACTGGACCATCTGCTCCTGGTGACGACGGGTTGCAATCCGGGGTTAGGTTTGCAAAAAAGGGAAGGCAGTTCGACATTAAGGGTCGCGAGGCTGCAAACAGTAAGGGGTGGTAGGGGCCCGCCAAATTTCAGGGTTAGGCTCTGGAGGTTTCACTGGAAGTCCAGGCCAAATAGCAAGGCAGCGCAGAGGTTTGGGGAGGACGTAGAGGCGGAAGCCGCTGAACTCTACACCCTGGACGGTTGAGGGTGGCGACGCAGTACCCCCGGATCGCCACGGAGTGGGATCCGGAGGCCAGGGAGATTCTCTGGTTAGCGGGGTGTACTGCGAGGGAGCAGCGCCTTACCGTATTGGGGTGAATGAAGCTCTCAGTGCTCCCAGAGTCCAGAAGGCAGGAAATCTTGTGCGCGTCGACCTTCACCTTTGTCGAAGTAGTTGTGAGGTTGTGTGGTCGAGACTGGTCAATCACGACCGAGGCGAGACGCGACCAGTCGTCGGCGGGCAATGTGCGGCCTGATGAGGTGCCTGACGAGCAGGGGTCCTGAGGTGGATAAGATGGCGGCGCTCACGGGCCGCACGTGTCCTGGGGCAGGCAAGGTGGCAAGGGCGCCCATTGGTTCTGAGGCAGGCAAGATGGCGGCGCCCACGGGCTTCACGTGGTCTGAGGAGGGGAAGATGGCGACGCCCGCTGGCTGGGACAATAGCGGCAATTGACCGG